>NC_137775.1:61523273-62030773 GCF_963455305.1 Plecotus auritus
TATCACTTTTGATATTCAATGAATAGACACTTAATTCACAAATATTTTCTGTGCCAAGCATTACTATAGTCACTGGATAGCATAAACAGAGTAGATAATTATCTAGTCTTGTGATACTTTCATCCTGTTGGGAAGAGGGGAGAACAGAAAATACAACAACATGCAATCAAATAAAATGTAAGATATGTCAGATTTGGGGAAAATGAACACAGGAGTAAAATACAGAGTATTGAGAGAGGAGAGATTACAATAGGCTGGGTGATCATCAGGTCTTCCTGGATGTGGTGGTCTTCTCTCCTAAGAGTTTGAGAGACCTGTGCTATGTTGTCATATTTAGCACATAGAAATACAGAAGTCTAGTTGAAGTCCACTGAGCATCCTGTATTTTATTTGGCAACAATGTCTGAGACTGAAGGATGAATTTTATTTTGGAATAATAAAGGTCAAATAAGTTTCAATGATAAATTCTGATGGGAATAGGGTATCACAAACTGTGAAAGGGGGAAGGTCACAGAGTTCTGGGGCTCCATCTGCACTGCTGTTGAGGTCTGGGCCACAGTATCCTATTCTGATTAGCACTTGATGTTGTGAGATTTCTGTAGATTCCTGCCTGTGATTGGGTGGGAAATGAAATATGTAGAACTCTATGGCTTCCTCCTAACTCCTAATATTTACTACCTTTAAGACAGACTTAAAATGATTTTAGATGTCAGGTCATACAATCCTTAGGAAACAGATGCAGAAGTTTCCAATGAGTTGCTCAATATCATGAGTAGTGCCTCTCTGAATCTGTATTATTGGTTTAGATGCTCAAAAGATCAGTAAACTGCAAGAAAAAAATTCCCATATATAATTTTTCTTTTTTCCCCCTTTGTAATTTTTTACCCATGGTCAAGTATAACAGAGTTTTTTCCAAAAGGATGATTTCAAGAGTGGGTAGTGGTAGTTTCTGTCATACAATGTAATTCTCTTTCTAATGATTCAGTGTTGTTCTTTTATACACAGGGAAGCACTGGCTTCATCTCAGCTTTGGGATGATGGCGGTAATGTTGAGTATTGTATGAAATTGAAAGATGGAGTCAGCTCACTTGGACATGAGGGCAGGGGTTTTTGTCCATTTTGTTCATTTTTGAAAGTTCAGTTTCTATAACACTGCTTAGAATATAGTTAGTACTCAGTAAATATTAATATGAATAATGGATAAGGATTTGTAATATTTGAGGTTTTCTTAAAGTCAAAAATTGATTTTTGTTACATCACTATGAAATAATGCATATCTGTATGCTTCTTCTCCAAATAAATATGTTAGAGATGTTTTCTTGCAGATGCTGAAAAAAAATGTATGTCATAGTGGTTCAGAAAATAGGCCTCACTTCACACTTCCTAGTCATATGACTTTTCCTTATCTTTGAACCTCTTCTAAAAAACAGAGGTAATTATTCTAGTATCATACTAGTGTTTCTTTTCTCATCAAAATTTTTAAAACAGTTGATATATAGATCATTTAGATCAGTGCTTGTCACATACCAGGCACTAGAGTGCTAGCTATTATTTAATACTAGGGGCCCAGTGCACGAATTCATGCATCTTGAAAGGAACTGTGGGCCATGAGGCTGCAGTGGGTACAGGGGCAGGTCTCGGCCCATCCTCCACACCCCCGCCTGGCTCCTTCTGCCACGGCCTCTGGTCCCCTCTCTGCCAGTAGCCCTCCTCCCACCGCCACTGCTCCCACATGATAATGGTGCCGGCCTCACTGGCATCCATTGATGGCGTGAAGCAATTGGGGCCAGTGCCAGCAGCAGATGTGAGTGGCGGCTGCTGCCCTGATTGCTCCTCAGGGGCAGGGGGAGTTAGAGATGCCCTCAGGGGCGATCAGGGCCTGCAGCCACTGCTCGCACCTGCTGATGGTGCCAAGCGATCGGGACACGTGCCGGATGCCAGCAGTGGGTGTGAGTGAGGCTGGCACTGGAAGCGAGTGCCAGGTAGGACCGCGATGCACAGGAGCAAAGAATTTTCAGTAACCACCAGAGACTCGCCCTGATGACAGCAACTGGTGCCTTGATCTGGTGCCCCTGCTCACCTGCTCCACCATCCCATTGTGGCTGATGCCCGCTATGTTCTGTGCGCACCCCCTGGTGGTCAGCGAACATCATAGTCATCAGTTGTTCGGTTGTTCTGCCATTTGGTCTATTTGCATATTAGGGTTTTATAGAGAGAGACTAGAGGCCCGGTGCACAAAATTTGTGCACAGGGGGGGAGGGTCCCCTCAGCCCAGCCTGTACCCTCTCCAATTCGGGACCCCTCAGGGGATGTCTAACTGCCAGTTTAGGCCCAATCTTGGGGATCGGGCCTAAACTGGCAGTCAGACATCCCTCTCACAATCCTGGACCGCTGGCTCCTAACCATACACCTGCCTGCCTGCCTGATCACCCCTCACTACCCCCCATCAGCCTGGTCACCCTTAACTCCCCCCCCCACCGCCAGCCTGATCACCCCTAACTACCTCTGCCTGCTGGCCTGATCACCCCCAACTCCCCCACCCCCCACTGGCCTGGTTGCCCCTAACTGCCCCCTCTGCCAGCCTGGTCACCCCCAACTGCCCCCCCAGCCTGGTTATCTCCAACTGCTTCCCCTCTGCCAACCTGGTCGCCTCTCACTGCCCCCTCTGCTGGCCTGGTCGCCCCACGCAGCCTGCTGTTCCATCATTTGGTCATTCCTCACTGCCCCCCCCCCTGCTGCTGGCATGGTGACCCCATGCAGCCTGCTGTTCAGTCGTTTGGTCGTCCCTCACTAACCCCCTGCCGGCCTGTTCGGTCATCTGTCCAATTGTTTCAGTCGTGAAGGCCCCTGGCTTTTTATATATGTGGATTATAGTAACCTTATATTATTCCTAATATGTCTTCTATTATCCTCAATATAATGCTTAGCACATTGTCTGTGACCTATAATGATCGCCAGGTGATTATATAATGTTTATATATTAGAAAAAAGTTTAAACTATTCTTGACCTCGAGTGCAAACATATTTATAAGGCAAGGAAGCAGTGCCTTCCCCTTCTAGTCATGGGCCGTATCTACTTTGGCAAGTTCAAGGCCTTTGATAAGCTTTTGTGGTCAGGAATCCAAAGCAAATACAACTGAGAGTGAGGTGGTGCAGTGGCTTGTTAAGATGTGTATTTGCACCTTATCCCCTTCCACCTGTGCCTATGCACAAAGTATATCACAAAGTACACTAGAAAATCTAAAATCTATTCTGTACAATTAAGCAATGTTTACTTTTAAACAAAGATAAAGATATTTTCTCCCTCAAAACAAGTTTTCAATATCGAAACCTATGCTTATAAAAATTTAAAACTTTCAGCTATCTAAATATTTCAAATAAAATCCATTAAAAACTTCTCAAATGTTCTTTATATTCCAGATATGTCAACCTAGAATCCTTCAGAGATATTTCAGTCTCTCTTCATCGGATGACTTTTTCTTGCTGCTGGCCTTGTCTTTGCTTTCTTATATTGTGGTTGATTACTGTCTTGAACCTCAGATGCTCCATTTAGTCTTTGAACCTGCTTTTCCTTTCCTAGCTTTTTGTTTGGCTCTTTCTTCCCTTGATCTTTGGTTTTATTTGCTCCCTCATGCTGTCTTTGTTCATCAAGAGATTTATTCAGCACTCGTGTGATTATAGAATCTCCTATACCAACCAGAAACATGTTTTTAAACTTGTTAAACAACATTGCAGACTTCTCCATGATAATCTAACTCACTTTGGATCTCTGTATTTTTTTTCCAATGTGGTAATCATCTTTGTGTTTCTGAGCTTGTTGCATTGTGACCTGAAGTGAAGCAAGTTCATCCATGGCCTCAATACATCTGTTCATATCAAGATTATCAATTTTGAGTGAATTTTTTATTTCAGCATGTCTCCTTTGAAGTCAAGAACCCATTGATGTTTCACACTTCTCCATTTTCTTAACTTCTGGCTTCTTTCCTTCATCTTTATTCCGCTGCCCAGTTTCCATTTGTTCCTCTTGCTTTTGTTTTCTATCTGCTGTTTCTTTCTCATGTTGGCCTTTAGGTATATTCCTTCTCTGAGCAGTCTGAAAGTTTCTTCCCCCTTTCCTCTTCACCTTGATCATCTCCTTCTTCAGAATCAGAGGCTGATGTAAACTTTTAAATATTTTTTTTTCCTTTTTGATTCAATTTCTTTCTTCACCTCCTTTTTGTCTGACTCTTGGCTTATTTTCTTCCTTCTGGCCCTCTTCATCCTTTTTTAAGCTGTTTTATAGGTTGTTTTCCTCTTGCCCCTTTTCTTATTTTTGTACTTTTGTTGTTGTTGTTAGTCCTCAGCCAAGGATATTTTTTCCATTGATGTTTAGAGGGAGTGGAAGGGAGGGGGTAAGACAGAGAGAGAAACATCGATGTGAGAGAGAAACATTGATTGGTTGCCTCCTGCACATGCCCTGACTGGGGCTGGGGATCAAGCCTGCAACCGGGGTATGTGCCCTTGTCCAGAATCAAACCTGAGACCCTTTAGTCCACAGGCTGATGCTCTAACCACTGAGTCAAACCAGCCAGGACACTTTTGTTTTCTTTAGTTATATGTCACTCTGTGAAGGGCAGGTCTGTTTTATCGTTTTGGGAATGCCTCTTGGTTTTGGAATCTTGATTTATGTAGCTGCAGGTAGTCCTCTTTTAGGACTCACTTTTAGATTAACAGATGCTGTTGCTGTTGTCACTTCTCCTACTGCCTCGGTTTCTACTTGCTTTGCTGCCTTTCTCTAAAAGCTATCTTAAATTACTATGTATTTCTTGAGCACCAGATCCACAAAACCAAATACCTGCTGCACATCACCAGATTTCCCATTTAGCATTAGAGCTAGCTGTTATTAAGCACTTGCAATGAGTATTTGTCAGGCACTGTTCTAAAGTGCTTTAGAAATATCTCATTTAATCCTTATTTTAACACTCACTATAACCCTATGGGGTACTTTATTATCCTCACTTTAGAAAGAGGAAACTGGGACACAGATAATTTAAGTAGTTTTCCCAGGTTTTAAAGGTGTTAAGTACTAGAGCTGGAATTTGGGGCCTCGGATAGTCTGACTTCAGAGCTGATCACTAATGGCAGTGTGCTGTTGCCTCACTTGCCTAAACTCTCAGGCTACTCAGACACTATGCCATGCCCAAGCAGCAGTATCCAGGATTCCTGAGGATAGATTACTTTAGCTGAATCCAAAAAACCTTTACAGATCCCCTATTACCTTCTGGGTGCTCAGTGTCAGTTCTTTGCAACCATTATCAGGGGCAGTTTGGCGATCTTACTCAAGTATCAAACTCTGAGTCTAAAACGCTTCCCAAATCTCATGCAATTTTAGAGTTAGAGCCTATATCAGGAGGAAGATCTGGGTCAGATATGAATTACTGTTGCCTACTAAAAGCCTCATGGTTATTGATAAATTCTGTTCACAGAATACTGTGGCTGTGATGTTGCCATGGTCACTTTCACTATGTTGCTACTGGGCCCTGAGGCAAAGTGGAAAAGCTGGAACTGAAAGCATCCCTTTTAGCATTTATAGAGTTTGACCTTCCAGGCTGTTTTCTCCATCTGGAATCCCTGGACTCATAGCTATCCAACATTCCCCTTCTGATTCTTCCTTTGTAGCTATCACTTAAAATGTTGGCAATAAGAATTATAGCTATAATATCTTAATCATCTATGAGGAGCCAAGTAGTATACTATCCATTTAATCCTTTGCACAATTCTGTAAGAAAGTATTATCACTGCCATTTTATACATGAGAAACTGAGGCTTAGAGAGGCAAACTAATTTGTCCAAGCTCTAGTTTGCTTCTTCAGGTCACCTTGAGCAGGGCTGAAGAAAGGGGCAGGAGAGAACCAGGGTCTTCATGGCTCAGGAAGAGGCCAACTCAAATTCCTTCTCCATTCCCCAAGGAGCCAGATTTTGCCATTCCTGCCTCTGATATTGCCTCACATTTGGGCACAAAGGACTTTAATAATAATACTGATACTATTTTATCACATATGTATAACTCTTTATATGTTACCAAGTACTTCTGCATAAAAGAGCTCTCTCCATAAATGTGGAAGGGTAGATCATCTCCCCTTTATCCTCCGATTTCTGTATTGGGCTAACCTCTCTGGACAGAGCTGGATTTTCTGTGAAGCTCAGAAGTTTAAATGTTCAGGGACTCTCATTTACTTAGGCATAGGCTTTTGTAAGATTTACAAAACATTTTAGCCCTAGCTGGTTTGGCTCAGCATTGGCCTGCAGACTGTAGGGTCCCAGGTTTGATTCCGGTCAAGGGCACACGCATGGGTTGCAGGCTTGATCCCCAGTAGGGGGTGTGCAGGAGGTAGCTGATCAAAGATACTCTCTTATCATTGATGTTTCTATCTCTTTCTCCCTCTCCCTTCTTCTCTGAAATCAATAAAAATATATTTTTAAAAAAGTAAAAATAAAATAAAAAACATTTTAGTCACAATCAGTTAAGACTGCTATCTCTTCCCATATTAAATTCCTCTCCATATCTCTTCATGTTGGGTGGTGTCAGATTGGCTGTGGACACTTTGGGTATTTGGCTAATAGGAAATTGAATTGGGGATCCTTTTAGTTTGGGTTTAGTGAAATGTACTTACGTGGCTTGCATTTACTTCTAGGTATAGCTAAACTATTGCTGCCTGCCCTCATGAAGAAATACTTTTGAAATACTCTCAATGTCCACTCAGTTGGGAACATGGCATGAAGACACAGGGTTAGAGTCTGCAATGAATAAAGCCTGTTCTACGATGCCAGAAGTATGTGGATGACAGAGGAGAAAAAACATTTGAAATGTTCAGAGCCAGAGACTCATTTGTGGGAAGTCCTTCAAACCATACTACATATAAAATTGTAAGCAAAGGTTTTGATTCTCATTGATGCCATCTTAACTCAGAAATTCTCTTCTATTAGAAAATACAGGAGGAAACAATCAGAATATGCAACCAAAAACAAACAAAAAAACAAAGAACACAGTACAAAGTATGTCAGGAAGGCAATTAAAAACAGAATATTATAGTGGTATTTGTCAGTTTATTAAATATATACTTCATAGTGTTTTCTTAACTTATTCTAATTAAATATTCACTTATATCTATTATTTTGCATTCTTTCTATTAAAGATGGCCCCTATAATTGCAAGCTTCAGATCTCACAGATCCTATAATTGCCTCAGCCACTATAGCATTTAAAAATGCACTAACTAATCATACCCTTCAGTGAATGGTTGATGGCAGGAGAGAGGTGGACTTGCAGTGGAGTAGTTTTGGAACTGAACTGGGACATAGGCTCTCTGGCTGTGGTGTGAGAGATCAGGTCCCATATATTGCCTGGCTCTATGCCAGACTCATATGATCCACTTTTTTCTCAGTAAGGTCACTCTAATAATCAGGCAGCTGTCACATCACTGCAGGGCAGTAAAGCCTCCCCCAACCTGCTACCACATCTCTTCTCCACCTCCTATGGAAACTAAAATGTCAGAGGTAGAGACACATTTCTTTGAGTTTGGAAAGCTTTCCAGTTTTCAATAAATTATTATTTTATTTGTTTGTTTGTTTCCCAAGAAATTATTAAAAGTAAATATTCTTACAAGCAATCTTATTGTAAATGCGTGTTAAGTATAACTTAGTCCTGAGGCTTAGGAGAGGTTGATGAAGGTGAGAATGATGACCTAACAATTCTGAACATCTACTATGTATTAGGCCATATGTTGTACCTGGTATTTTGCATGGTCTCAGTCCATCCTCCAACAGAGGAGGAAAATTAATGCTTAGAGGGGTTACAACACAGCTCTTGGCTGAACAACATTTCACAGAGGTTAGGACACAAAAAGAGTTATATGGCAAATTAGGAGACAAGGGCTTTAAAAATTTCAGGCATTTCACAATCATGCCTTGGGCCAGCCTTGCACTTTACTGTTTTCCCTAACTCTAGTAAAATGCTGATTATTACTTCTCCTAATCACACAAAGCAAAGTAGAATATACTCTACATTATGTAGGGTATAAAAACATAACCCGTGGGCAATGAAAGTATGTTCACCCAGCATAAGGAACATAATTGGGATTAAAAGCCAAATGACACCAGGATTTCAACAAAAATCAATTACCAAGAAGGAAAGGGTTTTTAAGATAACTGGAACCAGACAGTTAAACATTAACTTTCAATGGTTTGAAGTTTTTAGGTTTTGCAATGGTGTGGTTTGGAAGCTCTCCAGCACACAAAAAAAGCTATTTTCTTTTTAAAGGAGAGCTCTCTGCAATATTTTCTTTGCTGAAATAATGTGATCTTTAATAAAGTATTACATGACCCAAACTTATAAATGGACCCATTATTTCAGTTGACCTCATTCTTACTAGGTTTTTATATGTCGGCAATGAACTATCAACAGCTTCCTGATAATTAATCCTACTCACCCAAAGAACTGTTAGCCTGTTAGACTTATCTGTGCTAAGAGGAAGCTTTTATTGTAGCAGACTTTTCCTTGTTGAATAAAACCACACTAAAGTTCTGCACAAAGGTCCAACATTGTGAGGTTTGAGAATGAAGAAACAGATTGAAAATTATGATGCTATCCCCCACCCCCGTAACCCCCCCCCCCCCCCCCCCCCCGTGTTCAGCTCCATGCTTGCTGAACATCTTTGGTTCATCCAGCACAAAAATGGCTTTTACAGTAGTCAGCAGCACAGCTAGTCAGGTCAGGAGTGGCTCTCTGGGTGGCTTTATCAAAACGTATGGCCATTTAGCATATGCAGTTAGTTACTTGGGTGGTCTGTTTTGAGAAGCAATGCGTGAGGCATCTCACATAGCAACCAAAGTAGCTGATATTGGAAGTTAATTTTCTACAATTAGAGACGCATTTCTTTGACTCTGAAAATCTTTAAGAGTTTACTATTAAAATATAATTGCAGCCTTTGGTTGCCACCTACCCTAAAGCAAGACAAGTATCTGATGGTAGGAGGGGAAAGGCATGGTTTTACAACTGATGCAATGGATTCTAGGAGGAAGAAAGATGAAAGATGATGAATACTAAATTTGTTTTCTTTAAATGGCAGAGGGAGTAGGGAATTACTGCTGGTCTCATCTAGCAATTTGTAAATGGGTTGTTTGAACATATGGATCTTAACATGTTCAGAGATTGTGGGTGTGTGCATATGTGTGTGTAAAATGAAAAGGCTTATTATTAGAGTCTGCCTCTCATCAGCATGGCATAATGTTCCTCAGGTAAGGGTGTGATTTATAATTAAAGAGT
Organism: Plecotus auritus; assembly: GCF_963455305.1. Classification (NCBI taxonomy): domain Eukaryota; kingdom Metazoa; phylum Chordata; class Mammalia; order Chiroptera; family Vespertilionidae; genus Plecotus; species Plecotus auritus. The sequence continues at coordinate 61,532,577 of NC_137775.1, forward strand.
TTCTACATCTGCTAATTGCCCAGCACATCTATCCTTTTATTTTCCAAGGTAAGTTTTGAATTTCAGTGATGATTTATTATAAATCTATTTCTCATCAGGTTAGAGACTTATCCCAAATAACAGTTTAAATTTAAGCTGCTCAAGCAGATATGGATAGAGAGATTAAGATAACCTTCCCTAAGGGAGGTCATTAAATCCTACTAGAGGCCTGGTGCATGAAAATTCATGCACTGGAGCGGGGGGTCCCTCAGCCCAGCCTGCCCCCTCTCACAGTCTGGGAACCCTCAGGGGCGGGAGCTGACCTGGTGATCAGGGGAAGGTGATGCCCCCATCACACCTCTGCTGCTGCCACTGCCGGAAGTGCAAGCCTTTGCTGGCCCTGGTTACCTGTGCCTCAGGCAGCCCTGGGCGGCTGGGCAGCCGCCATCTGAGGCTTGCCTGCACCTCGGGCCGGCCCTGGGCAGCTGGGGGCCTGAGGGGACTGGAGGACTCCGGAGGCAGGTGCGTGGAGCGGCTGGGCCCGCCTAGGGGCGGGCCTGGCCGTGTTGTGCACCTGCCCTGCCAGCGGGGCTGAGGGGACTGGGCACTGCCATCTTTGAGGGCGTGGCAGTCAATTAGCATATTTCCTCCTTATTGGCTGTGGGTGCCGCTATTTGTGAGGGCGTGACAGTAAATTAGCATAGTCCCCCTTTATTAGATAGGATATTAGACAAAATAAAACATAAACATGACATTTGACCCAAGGTACTATAATTTTTATTACTCATTGTGGTGATGATGCAAGTTTTTGAACAGTTAGTTGATGGTGGTTGACTTTATATTTTAAAAGGCACAAAGATCAGATTACATTGTGAAAAAGTTCAGCAAAGCTAGACTTGTTACCTCAGAAGACCAAGGGACATTCCCTCTCAGAAGGAATGGGGACTTAATAGACACTGAGTTCAATATTTTCTCTCCTGAATGCAACTTTTTTTTGTAAATATTCTACACTTGTTTATAAACTCCCCAAGAGAATATCAATGACCCAGAAAAGGAATGCCTAGCCAAAAGGTGAGAGAAATACCTACTAGTGATCATCAGGTTATGTTCCAATTTTTTTATGTACTCTTAAAAAACTGGTTGGTTATCTGTAATTTTCTTCTATTATTAATAGTACAATCTTCTTATATTTTTACTCTGCATAGGTTATTATAAATAACTAGAGGCCCAATGCACGAAGATTCATGCAAGAATGGGCCTTCCTTCCCCTGGCTGCTGGCACCGCCTTCGCTCCGGACCGGAGCCGCCTTTCCACCTTCCCATGCTGCCTAGAGGCCCGGAGCTGCTGGGGCGGTGCAGAATACCCCGCCCCCAGCTGCTCAGTGCCTCCATCTGCAAATTAACTCACCATCTTTTTTGGTTAATTTGCATACTCACTCCTGATTGGCTGGTGGGTGTCACAAAGGTACGGTCAATTTGCATCTTTCTCTTTTATTAGTGTAGATTCTTAAAGAATATGCAGGATATAAATATAGGGATATAATACTTGAAATAAAATATATCACTGAACTCTGTCTCATCTCCCTTCATGTCCTTTCCAAAGATGACCTCTTCCATCTTCAAGTATTTAAAGATACTTTTATGTGGATGAAATCCCTCTTCTTTCCGCCTCCACTCACCACTTTAGTGGTTTCTATGACCACTATGCTTAGTGATAAATCCACTTCAAACTGCAATCTAATACTTGCATATCTACATGTATATGCATAAAAAACTGAAAGCAAATGTCATAAAACTATACCATGGCCTCTGATATTTTCTATTGTACATAATTCTATTTCACTAATACTGGTCACGTAACCAAAATGATTATGTGATCCTAATGGGTTCTGACCCACAGTTTGAAAAACAGTAGTCTAAGCCAGCCTCATTATATGCCCAGATATCTGAAAAAACTTATTAACTGGTTTCCCTTTCTCTATTTTTCCCCTTTTGATTCCCTATTCTATATAGCAGCATGAAGGACTCAAAGATAAATCAGATAATGTCATTCCTCTGCTCAAAGTTTTCTGCGGCTTCTTGCAATTACAATAAAATCCTCACAAGGCCTACATGATCTAACACCTGACTTCTCTGCAGCCTAATCTTATGTCCCTTCTCCCTTCCTCAATATGCTTTGGCCCCTTAGAACTTGTTTCAGTTCCTCCAGGACACCAGATTCTTGCCTATCTGGGTACAAGCTGTTCCCTTTTCCAGGAACACTCTTTCCCCAACTTCTTTAGCTTTTGGCTAAATTATTTTCTCTACAGAAAGGCTTTTCTTGACTACCCTAGTAGAAATAAGGCCATCCCTATTTAATTTTCTATCTCAGTCTATTGTTTGAACATTTACAACATTTGGAAAAATGAGAAAACATGGCAGCTAGAAAACTTTGATCAAGTAACAGGCAGGATGGGGTGGTGGGAGGAAGACCCAGAGCAGAAAATTTCAGTTTTGGGGCTGGGTCATATTCGTTTTCAGATCAAGAACTTGGATTTTAGAAGTGACTTCATTTGAGGTGTCTTGCTTATAATTACTGCCTTTTAATTTTTGTTTGGTATTGAGTCACATTAATTTTGAAAATGCTATTTCACTACAAAGAATGAAGGAATAGAAAGATGTAGTTACACATAGGCCAACAATCTAAAGACAGACTATCCGGTCTCAGAATTTAGTGTTGGCAGAGGTAATCAAAGTGATGGGCCCTATAGAAAGGCTGTCCTCAGGTGAAAGAGTCAGAGGCTGCTAGGCCAGCTCTTGCCAGCTGAGGGTTCTGTTAGATCTCTTCTTGACTCAGAACTTATTTAGAGGTATTTTTGTGGTGTCTTAATTAGAAAAATATTTCAATCCTTATACTATCCCTTTTCTAACTTCAGAGATCTTTCCTGTCATTGAAATCATGGATAACTTGCCAACTTTGTACACAGACAGTCCTGTTGAAGGGGAATTGTAAGCTTCTTTGTCCTAGAGACTAAAAGTCCCTATTTCTATTCCAGCAGTTCCAGATTTACAGATATTTGTACATGGTGTCAGCCCTCACTAGTAGTCAGCTGGAGGAAGAAGATGCAGAATATACCTGTGTTTGAGTTCAGGTGGGACTTGTAATCAACTAAATTTGCCTGAGTCTCAAGGTAGATGACCCGAGGAGGATTCCCTGAAGCCTGAGATTGGGAACATCATTTGAACTGTCAGGGGGTCTGATGCTTAGGAGGAGCACAACCTGGTTCCTGGCCCCTCCCTCTTGCCATTGGTGTCTTCTACTCTTAAGCATTAGGGTCCACTCCAGCTCCAGAAGAAGAGTTAGCTTACAAAGCGCAAGGCTTGCTCTAAAATATATTTACTTGTATTTTCTCATTTAATATTGCCCAGTATGCTCTCCAGCCTGGCCCTTTATCACAATATCATATTTATTTCTTCTCAACTCAGCCTAGGGGACCAGTACTGTGGCATGTTGTTCCCCATCTTTCCTATCCCCTATAATTCCTCAGTAAAGATTTGTGTTAATTATTTACCATTTTCTCCCCACTAAGGTTTAACCTGGAAGAGTGGCTACTATGGCCACATCTAATGAAGTATGGATGCTTTTAAAGGGAATAATTGTTCTAAATTCTCACAGGAAGACTCCATGTCAAAACTAATATATATCATCTCAATCCATCCTTAGGATTCCTGCATACAACCTTCAAACTCATGATTTAGTTACTTCATTTTAGAATAATACACTCAACTGTTTCCATGTCAGTCACTGACTTTTCTCAAGCAATGAATAATAAGGAAGATATGGCATTAACTAAAGTGGCCTTGCCATAAGGTTAAAGGAACATGAATAGCTGATCTATAACACCTATGAACCTTTGAAACAAATCCAGTTTCTTCCTAGGGCCAAGTTGCCTTGAATTACAATTTATTAAAAACAAAATGAACCTCGAATAGCTGCAGCAATCCCGAGAAAGAAAAACAAAGTAGGAGGGATCTCAACAGCAGATATCAAGCTGTATTACAAAACCACTGTTCTCAAAACTGTCTGGTACTGGCACAAGAACAGACATATAGACAAACGGAATAGAATAGAGAACCCAGAAATTGACCCAAACCACTATGCTCAATTAATATTTGACAAAGGAGGCAAGAGCATACAATGGAATCAAGAATAAATGGTGTTGGGAAAATTGGACAGATACAAAAAATGAAACTAGACCACCAACTTACACCATACACAAAAATAAACACAAAATGGATAAAGGACTTAAACGTAAGACAGGAAACCATAAAAATCTTAGAGGAATCCACAGGCAGCAAAATCTCAGACATATGCTGAAGCAGTATCTTCACCAATACAGCTGCTAGGGCAATGGAAACTAAAGAGAAAATAACAAATGGGACTACATCAAAATACAAAGCTTCTGCACAGCAAAAGAAAACATCAACAAAACAACAAGAAAGCCCACTGCACAGAAGAACATATTTGCCAATGTTATCACCGATAAGGGTTTAATCTCCAACATTTACAGGGAACTCATACAACTTAACAAAAGGAAGATAAACAACCCAATCAAAAAATGGGCAACAGACCTAAATAGATACTTTTCGAAAGAGGACATAAGGACGGCCAAGAAACATATGAAAATATGCTCAAAGTCACTAATCATCTGAGAGATGCAAATCAAAATAACAATGAGGTAGCATCTCACAATGGTTATCATCAACAAATCAACAAACGACAAGTGCTGGTTAGAATGTGGAGAAAAAGGAACCCTGGTGCACTGCTGGTGGGAATGCAGACTAGTGCAGCCACTGTGGAGAAGAGTATGGAGTTTCCTCAAAAAACTAAACATGGAACTCCCATTTGACCCAGTGATCCCACTTCTAAGAATATATCCCAAGAAACTAGAAACAACAATCAGAAAGTATGTATGCACCCCTATGTTCATAGCAACACAATTTACCATAGCTAAGATTTGGAAACAGCCTAAGTGCCCATCAGCAGATGAGTGGATTAAGAAACTGTGGTATATCTACACAATGGAATACTACCCTGCTGTAAAAAGGAAGGAACTTCTACCATTTGCAACAGGATGGATGAACCTGGAAAGCATTATGCTAAGCAAAATAAGTTAGTCAGAGAAAGATAAATATCACATGATCTCACTCATTTGTGGAATATAATGAACAACATAAACTGATGAACAAAAACAGATCCAGAGACATAAAAGTATCAATCAGACTGTCAAACCTCAGAGGGAAGGTAGGGGAGGGTGCAGGTAAGGGGGAGCGATCAACCAAAGGACTTGTATGCATGCATATAAGCATAACCAATGGCATATAAGCATAACCAATGCATATAAGCAGACACCAGGGGGGTGAGGGCATGAGCTGGGGGGGGGAGTGGAAAGGGGGGATAAGGACACAAATGTAATACCTTAATCAATAAAGAAAAATAAAAGAATACAAGAAGCATTTCAATATAATCTTAATTAAAATTGGTGATAAAAAATAAAGAGAAATGGGAATGGGAAACTTTTACAATTAGGGTAGATGTCAAAATTATGTATCCTAATCTGTTTTCCATAGTCAAGTTGAAACAATAAATTTATTACCTTAAAAAAAAAAAAAAAGAACAGGTCATTTAAAAAAAAAATGAACTGGCTATTTTTGGGCTAGGGTTTGAGCTATTACCTAAATCCCGATTTAAAATAGTTTGTGAGGGCTTCCTTCCTCCCTTCCTCCCTCTCTCCCTCCCTCCCTCCTTTCCTTTCTTCATTTTTATAATATCTTATTCTGGAATAATGTAACAAATAAGAAATATAGGAAGTCACTGGGAGTTCACCAGCATTTATGGAATTGTAAGGATGATCCATGGACAATGAGAACAATAACAATAAAACAGATTTCAACTGGCAAGAAACAGCATGTCATTGCCTGCAAGGGATGGCCAAGTCAGAAATCTGATTGTTTCATGTGTTTGGATAATGTAATATAACACAGATGCTGGACCAACTTATGCTATAATGATATCATATTTGATATTTTCTACTTAATTGTAATCAAAGTTCAATTTATTAGTGCAATTAAATATAATAAAATATATTTAAGGCATTTATTAGCCAAACTGATTAAAGAAAACAAAGTGGCATCATCCCCAAATGAAAGAAAACTGGACTAAGGCCAAAGATGAAGGGAACCATATGGATAGATAAGACATCACAGCAAGAGACTTAAAGCTGAGGACCCCTGTGTTTAAAAAGACTACAATGCTCTTCAGGGATTCACCACGCTGTCTACTGGCTTTGGGAAAATAACTTCTATTTCAATTTTATAAAACCAATATTTATGGTCAGTGCTTCCAAGTAGGTGTGCAAAAGCCTTTTAATTTTAAGTGGGAGGGTATAGTATTATCTCTGTGACTTCGTGAATGTTGAATCAAATTCCTTGTAGTTCATTTCTGTTATAACCTAATGTAAGAAATGTTACTATCTAAGAGGAATAAACTGAAGATGGAATCATAATTCTGTATGGTGGATGGATGACAACCATACAGCTTAGATATTTGAAGAACTAAACAGATTTAAAATATACAGTCCCTTTGTCCTCATAACCATATTAGTATTTTTAAACCACATACTTTGATTTTTGTTTTGAGATATACAGTCATAATACTTAAATATTCTAAGGATATAAGAAGAAAAGTTTTAGTCAAAATGCTTATCACTATAGAATTTGAGTAATAATATCCTAATAAAAGTAAATGGTATATTTTTTATCCATGCATGAACTCACAATTTGAAATCTAAAACTGATTATTCCTCATACATTACTTGATTAGAAAAACGGAACAGTGATGGAAGCTTCTAAAGTATTTCAAGAAGCATTGAAAAATAAACAAGACAAAGAAAAGTTAAATCTGAAGTAAAATCCCATTAATCACATATAAGTGGGGCTTCAGAAAAATGAGTCAGCAAATGTCATAAAACTGGAAACTACTTTATAACAGCATTGAGTATATTTCTTAAAACTTTAAAACTGACCATATTCCAACTGAAAATGTTATCTTCCTAAGTAGATAAGTTTTACTACAGATACACAGATCATATTTAGGCTATTTAATCTAGATTTTTTGCCAGGTGATTTTTAAGTAACCATTGTGATCAGACCTAAAGGATTTACAAAAGCTAGCTTAATAGTGAGTGATAGCACTAGATTGACTTAATAGCCATTTATCTGTGTTAATAAATAAAAATGAGGCCCTGGCCAAGTAGCTCAGTTGGTTAGAGTGTTTTCCCAATATGCCAAGGTTGTGGGTTCAATCCCTGATTAGGTCAAGACACATACAAGAAACAACCAATGAATGCATAAAAAAGTAGAACAGCAAATCGATGTTTCTCTCTCTTTTTCTTTCTTCCCTTTTTCTCTCTAAAATCAATCAATAAAAGAAATTTTAAAAATATAAATAGGAAATGAAAAAGGATGTATGAAAGAACAAATATCTAGGCAAAAAAATTAGGGGAGATATAAGCACATGTGTACACACATAGTCTCACCTCCCACTGAGACTGCATCCAATGCCCCCAACTCTTCTGCCAATCACAGATATGGGTGTACTAACACCCATATCAACCCATAACATTAGAATTTCAGGGGAGCTGAAGGCTCGGGCTACCCCTTTTTAAAAACATTTTTATTTACTTATTATTATTTCTTAATTTATTGGGGTGACATTGGTCAACATGAACATATAGGTTTCAGGTATGGGTTTCCCTGTTTCAAGATCTGTTTATTACACCATGTGCCCACCACCCTACCCACTTTTTAGTGCAACATAAGCACCATTTGTAAAGCTTCTGGCTAATTTGATCAATTGAGGCACTTAAAATCGATAATGCAAGTTCCAGAGTAAATGTTTTTATCAAATTGGTCTTTAATTAAATTTAGAAGATAACTGAAATTTCCATTTTGCTCTATGAAAAAAAAGAACTTTAACCAGATATCTGGCTGTTTAATATCATGTAGATAAAACATCTAAATAATTAGCTTGTTTTTCAATTTTTTAATCAAAATGTTTGCTATCTTTAGATGTAAAATGGATTAAGAATTAGTCATGATAACTCATTTTCTGTGACTTATAAAGAAAATGTGACTCAAAATAATGACCTATCCAATACACAAAGGGTAATTACTTTCATACCAGATATATTTTAAAGTCATCTCTTCACTTGGTCTAGAGTTACATAAAATAGAACATATTGCAATGTACTACATAAATATAATATTCAGTTATAATAAAATGTAAAATAAAATATAATGACTATCCTTGACTTTATCTTGTTAGGATTGTTGATTTGTTGAATAACGAATTAAAAAATAAATTCACTACTCTGAAATGGACTCACCTTGCAGGTGTCTCCAGTGCTCAGGAGTGTTCAAGCTGCCTGTGTCACGTCTGAGTACACTGGCTTCCTCAACAGCCCTGTAAAGCACATCAATTACATTCCAAGACATGTTAGTAATAGAGTGGAAGACGTTAAACAAGTTACAAGTGCTTGCAAGCAGCATTTATTTTTTAACACCCAGCAAAGCCATATATTCCTGGTCAGTGGGAGGATGTTAACTTATCGCTCACACAGAACTCATGTTAAGTAGATGGAATGGGATGTGGTTGCCAAATTAATGTCAGTGAAAAAAATAAGTATCTTCAGAATTTTAATAAACACTAGGGAGGGGTTTGAGGCATAGAATCATAGGCACCATTTCCCCCCATCTTTTAACATTCTAACCTGGCTTTCTGCTAAGAAAGATTAAGAGGATCACTTCTTTTATGCTAAACAATTACTCACTTCATTGACTAATTACAAATTTAAAAACCTGAAGAGCAGTTCTTCTATTGCCCTTAGAGATATCTAACTTATCTAAACTGTGGCTATTTAATCATGTGTTAGTCCAAACTCTCTTTTAATACCTAGTACCTCTGTTGGAGTTGTGGCTTATTAGAAATCAATCTTCTCAAGTTCAAATATCAAAACTTTTTTTAAATATTTTTTATTGATTTCAGAGAGTAAGGAGAGGGAGAGAAACATCAATGATGAGAGAAAATCATTGATCAGCTGCCTTCTGCACACCCCCCACTGGGGATCGAGCCCACAAACAGGGCATGTGCCCCCACCGGGAATCGAACCATGACCTGGTTCATAGGTCGACGCTCAACCACTGAGCCACGCCAGTCGGGCCAAATATCAGAACTTTAATATCTCTTTCTCCCCCTACTCCATCTCAATTACTGCCTAATTAACTAGCATCCTAAAGGCTTTCTTTTTATTAGAAAGTTAAAATTTGAATCTCTTTTATCACATATTGGTAGAATAAATTCAGGTGTCTTAGTGTCTCCCCCTCCCCCTCACCCCAGAGAGTCCCTACCTAGTTTCCCAATTCATATTTTACTTAAGGAGCCCAGGATTGTCAAGGGTAGGTTAGATTTCTCTTCTCAGAGTCGCTTGCACAGTTAAAAAAATAACAAAAACTTTTCTTTTAAAAGCACTCATCATCCTAGTAGCTTTAAGAAAACATCTTTGTTTAAGTATTATTTATTGTGTTCTGTTTCTCAGACTTTCTATGACAACATGTTTTTGGTTGTTTACCATATTCCATAGTAATTTCTCCCAAACATCAAGATAATATCAATTGTACTATTTATTTATTTTGTTATTTCTTTCTTTGGCAACAAATAATCTAAGGTAAGAGAAGTTAATAAAAAAGTCTTCTGAAACAAAGAAATGGTAGAAATGTTACTATTGAATCAATGAGTAAATATACTTTCTGTCGCTGCTACAAACTCATATAGTAGTTATGCAATTTCTGAATCTGGCATATAAAACAGTGCTAGTAAAGTGGGTATATATGACTTTTAAATAGCTCAGAATGAGCTGGATATACCCATACAAGATGGTCTTTTTTCACAAGGGACATGAATAATTTTGGCCAAATTCTTTTTAGAAAAGATGAATAATTTATTATACCCCCCTTTTACCCTTCTCAAAGTTTTACAAGCACCATAAGTAAATAAACATTAACATTTTCTTCAGAGAAGTTAAACATCCTTCCAGTACAAACTTGCAGAAGGAAAAACTCACACTACAAACATTACTTTGGGGAAAAGGAATTTACTTATTCATATTTAGTAGTTTTTGAAAATATATGTGTATTTCCAGTTTATATTTTGCCAAATTAATGTAACTTTTGAATGTCTCTTTTGTTTGGAGTAAGCAAAACAGTCTGGTCCTTGGGACTTGCAACATTGATTGAAACGGCAAACATTTCACCAAGATGTCAAAACAGGAAAAACGTCTGGCATAATCAGCACTGATAGTAGGATAAGAAAATACTGGCTAGTCTTATTGATGCAAAACTCTACTAAAGGACAATCTACATCGAGTTTGATTTTGAGAGTGATGATGTAGGTCTGTCTACCATATTTGTAGCTTGCATATTGAATTTCCTAAGCTCACTGACCTGTGACAATGAATAGAATTACTTTTATGTGGTCATAAACTTCAAATAAATATTCTTAAAAATAACACCTTAAGAAATTACACTTACAATATTCTTAATGGTAGAACAGCAATGCTTTATAAGATGTTTACATCTGAGAATTTAATCTACACAAATAATCCTGTGTATAGCTAAAGGATTCCTTCAAACTAAACTGTTTGTTATTGATCATTTTAATCCACTCACACAGATGTAAGATGAAACAGTGGAGTCAAGAGAAAGGGGTGCTAGCCCATGATTGAGAGCAGCTGAGTTTAACTAACTTTTCCATAACTAGTTATATTAACTTGGGAAAAGTCATCTAGCCTTTATTCATCTCTAAAATTTGGACTGCACCTTGGTCAGAATATTTTTGAAGATAAAATGAGACAATCCTATCTAATAAAGAGGGGATATGCTAATGACTGTCACACCCTCACAAAGATGATGGCGCCCATAGCCAATAAGGAGAGAATATGCTAATTGACTGCCACGCCCTCAAAGATGGTGGCACCTAGTCCCCTCAGCCCCACCGGGGCAGCAGGTGCACAGCACAGCCAGGCCCGCCCCCAGGAGGGTCCAGCAGCTCTGAGCACCTGCCTCCAGCGTCCCCCAGTCCCCTCAGCCCCACAGCTGCCCAGTGCCGGCCTGAGGCGCAGGCAAGCCTCGGATAGCAGCTGCCCAGCCACCCAGGGCCAGCCCAAGGCACAGGCAAGCCTCAGATGGCAACTTCCCAGATACCCAGGGCCACCCAAGGCTCAGGTAACCAGGGCCAGCCAAAGCTTGCACTGCTGGCAGTGGCAGTAGCAGAGGTGTGATGGGGGCATCGCCTTCCCCTGATCGCCGGGTCACCTCCCGCCTCTGAGGACTCCCATACTGTGAGAGGGGGCAGGCTGGGCTGAGGGACCCCCCTCCAGTGCATGAATTTTTATGCACCAGGCCTCTAGTATAGAATAAAAATGATTGAAAAGTTTAAAACTATAAACGTTAACCTCTTGATTGGTAATAACCACACAAGTAATAAAAAGTTGAAATACTATCTCCAAACTAACCTAGAAGTTGTATAACTTGGGGTGTTTCTGGCCTTCAATAAATCCTGAATAATTGTTATTTCCCTGAAGAAACATGGGTACTTTCACAAGTATGATTTAGCTATGGAAACAGGTACAATAGTCCCTCTTATCCATGGGGGATATGTTCCAAGACTCCCAATGGATGCCTGAAACCACATATAGTACTGAATCCTACATAATACTCCCACACACACACACACATATATACATACATACATACATACATACATACATACATACAATTTATGGCTTTTTGTTGGTATGTCCGAATTGCCAGCATCACTACTCTTGCAGTTTGGGGCTATTAAGTAAAATAAGGGTGACTTGAACATAAGCACTGTGATTACCAAGAAGCTATACTATGTGACAAACAGGTGGTGGTATCTACATGTGACAAACAGGTGGAGTCACTGGACATAGGGATGATTTACATCCCACAGAGTGAGACCACAGGATATTTCATCACACTACTTAGAACAGTGAACAATTTAAAACTTATTGTTTATTTCTGGAATTTCCATTTAATATTTTTGGACAACAGGTAACTGAAACCACAGAAAGAGAATCCAAGGATAAAGAAAGGCTACTGTAATTTAGTTTCAAAGTAAATTTTAATTTTTACATGAAGCACTTTGATTAATTGCTTCTTAATACTAACTGGACAACAGGGAGATCTTTAATTTGCTCTGCAATGTAGACACCTGCATGCACATCCTTCTTCAAAAAGGATGCCTGTCTGTCCCCCAATGGCCTCAAGGATCAGTGGGAGTTGCCCTATAAAGACAGTGAATGGCAAAGGGGTGGAGGGTGACTCAAATTCCTCACTTTGCCACTGTTCTGCCTAGGCTGCAAGGTGCTTCTGCAGGTTCATATCGCTTTATATGAGAAGGATCAAAGAGCAGAAACAATGCAAGGTGGTAAATCAGTGGAGAGAGTGGGGAGGGCTGGTGTGGAAAGATCAACGAGGAGATAGGAATATGAGGAGAGATTAGCTAGAGTGCAGTGGGAGAAAGAAGTTATAGGCTTAACAGCAGTTTTCTGGGCTCTTTCCTCTCTCCTTCCGGGTTTGAGCTTGTGAAAATCATTTCTTATTTGTTTGCTTCCTAAAACTATTTTTGAGAAGATAGGAAGCTGACAAAGCAAAATAGGAAAGGTAGTGACACAGATGAGTAAACTTGAGGCAGTCTCCAAATCTCACTCTGTGCTTCAGTGTTAGGGGTATTGCTTTTGCAAGCTCTCTGTAAGGCTGCTTAGCTTCCTAGCTCTCTGCCACTATTCATGGCTTGGGAAGAAACTCCCATGAGCCCAGTTAGTTCGGTAACTGTGCATTCTGGCCCTCAACAGTTGTTTCAGAATAAAACACCTTGGTTCTCAATGTTAAATCCAAGTTGAACTTTCAGAACCTGTAAAGAAAGAAGGAGCATATATGCATACAAGTTCTTTGGTTGAGGGGCGGGGGGTGTGGGGAAGAGAAAATGTTGGGGGCAGGCTAGAAGAGGTCAATGGGGGGGGGGAAAGGGGATATATGTAATACTTTCAACAATAAAGATTTTCTTAAAAAGAAAGAAGGAACAGAATGCAGTCCAGTTTAGTTTTAAACCTAAAAGGAAAATGAGAAGCCTGGGAGAAGCCAGACTCAAGAATGAAAGGGAAAAGGAGAGCAACCACTTCTGTAAGTTACTTCACTTTCCTCTGCCTTATTTCCCCTGTCTGGAAAATGGGAATGTAATATGTAAAGCTCTGATATTTGAAGAAAGTTTAAAAGAAATAATGTATGTGAAATACTGAGCACACTGCCTGGCACATTATGACAAAACTAGAGGCCCAGTGCATGAATTCATGCACGAGTTGGGTCCGGCCAGCATGCCCCAATGGGGGCCCACTGACTAGGCCAGCAGGGTGGAGGGGCTGTGGGAAGTTGGCCGGCCAGCCCCGCCCTCAATCAGGTGGGGGGAGGGGCAATCAGAGGTGCGGCTAGACGGGGGAGAGGCCATGGGCAGTTGGGCGAGGGGCCAATCAGGGCCTGGATCAGGCCAGTTGGCTGCCACAAGTGGGTGTCATAGCCACTGGTCATTCCGGTCGTTCTGGTCACTGGGTTTTTATATATATAGATAAATAATGGTAACTATTATTAAGGCTAAAATGGAATTTCTTCTTATGGTGCTAAATCAAGATAATTGTTACTACAACTTTTAAATCAAGATCAACTTTTAATTATGTGGTTATTTTTTTTCTAAAAAAAGTATGTAAAGTTCTCTTGTAAAATTTTCAAATAGAAATTCAGAACATCATATTATCATAGATTTCTAACCCTTTTAAATAGGGAAAAGTAAATATTTACCAAATAAGTTCAGAAGCTAAAGCCTAAAAAAACCTGCAACTCTGTATCTAAATTTAATCTAAGAGTATCTGTGTTGAGAGATGTCTGGGCTGTGAATGTGTTTGGAAAGCATAAACTTTCTCATTTGATAATTATCTTGGTTCGCTAGGAAAAAAAAAAGTTTGCTAATTGCAAAATTTGCAATTTCATGTAAAGATGAACATTCCTCCCCCACGCCCAGAATGTACATAAATATTATCTCAGTTTGAATACAGAGAAAAGGGTGGGGGTAAAAACAGCAAAAGGTGCTTCCATCCAACAATCTGCATAAAGTGGCCACTATGAATCAGGCACATATGAATCCAGTCAAAGCACCACCAAGGCACTGCTAAAAATAAAGTATCCCAGATATCCTAGTGTAAGAGGTAGTAGGATCTGGATTATGGAGATCTGGTAGGTTGTGGTAAGGAGAGAGCCCGGTTGGAGAGCGGAGAGTGCTTTGGTTAAGACCTGTCAGACAGACACAAAGCCCTGGCAGCTTAGGAGAAGGGGTCTTACCCCACCACTGCTGGGACTCATCTTTTCCCCAGCAAAGGGTCTGATGCATAGCAGACCCTCCATGTCTGGCCTCATATTCTACATCTGCCTCTCAGCCATGCCATTCATTCTTGATAGAGGCCTGAAGAGCAACTGGTCAGAGAAGAATAGCCTCTGCTTGGGAAAGGGTCCCAACCTAGAGAACCAAGCTGCAGTGGCTGTTTTCAGTGTAGTACAAAGTGCACTTGTGTTCAGGACCTCATGGACATCTTACTAAAATGTAGTTCCTTTTAGCCCCATAGAACAAAACCTTGGGCATGCATGAAGCACAGATGCTCACCAGTTCGGAGATAGTTTTCTTTGAGAAAGGGTTAAAATACAGTACAAAATAATGGCAGTGGGGCTAACCCCTTGAAATTTTTTTTTTTTCAATGTACCTAATTCATGAGTCACCTCTTTGGCCTTATTTTTAGGAGAAAAAAAAATGTGTTTTTTTTTTAAACATACTTTATATGTCCAAGAGGAATGGAGAGGGAGAAATAGAAACATCAACGATGAGAGAGGCTGCCTCCTGCATGCTCCCCACTGGGGATGAGCCTGCAAACCGAGCATGTGCCCTGTCCAGGAATCGAACTGTGACCTCCTAGTTCATAGGTTGTTGCTCAACCATTGAGCCACTGTGGCCAGGCAGGAAAAAAAAACACACATTTTTAACAGGCCTTTTCTTTTTCTTTTAAATCTTTTCCCTATTTGTGCTGTTCTTGCCTTACAACTGGAAGGTACTGGCAAGCTACAAGCATCACGTTCCTGAAAATAATGGCTAAATAGCAGTCACAGCCAAATGAGTTGGGTTTAAGGCCTGACCCCACATTAGCCATGAAACTTGGGCAAATCTCTTTACTTCTAGGTTCCTCTATTTCCAAATCCCTATGACATAGAATATCTTCTTCTTGAATTGAAGAGTACATGTGGTTTTATGTGTAAAGAGTTAAGTAGAGTATGGCCCAGAGGTGATCAATAAGGTCCTGAAACCTACACAAACCTTACTGAAATGCACTACCAATCTCATTTCTTACCGTGGTGGTTTATACATCCTTCCTCAAGCATTTTCCAGCTCTCTTATACTCCTCCCTTTGTTGATTATCCCTTTCTCCCTCTTCCTCAGCTACGGAAGGAAATCCAAATAACTCCTCTCTCTCTTCTGCTCTGCTCTCCCAGTTCCCTTAATCCTAGGTCAGCCCACTACTCCTGTGTCAGAACATACTTCTCTCACAACACATGTGCAGTTGAGCCATAATTATGTGCTTGTCTATCATGCCCATTAGACGATGTGAAGTACAGTCATTCTTAAATCCTCAGCACTTAGCTTGGTGCCTGGCAGGTAATAGGTAGTCAAGCCATATACACAGTGATGTAATTTTTCCGAATGTATTAGAATGGATGGATGGATTCATGCGTGGGTGGCTAGACAGTGTGCTTTGGGGGAGGCAATGGAGAATTGGGTGGTTGTCTTAGCGTCCTTTCCCCAACTCCCCTCCTAAACCCCCAGCTGAAGGATAATGGCCTCCTACGAAGATCCAGATCCAGGGGTTTCTCTGCTTTGGGACACAGCTCTCCAGGGCACCGGCAGGGGGCGGCGTTGTCACGCAGCTGGATGCTCCCCGGGTGACCGGCCCCGCCCCCTCAAGGCGCGCGGCTTTGGCGGGTAGGCCCTGGCTCCCCCAGTTCCAAGGGGCGGACAGTTAGTTCTTCCTCCGACTGGACTGCTGGGTGGCGTGGGCCGCGGGAGGCAGTTTTCCGCTTCTCCCCCCAGGCGCGCTCCCCTTAGCCCGCACCTCAGCGAGTCTCCCAGCCTCTACGCTGCGGGAAGGAAAGTTACTCCTTGTCGGGGAAGAGGCAGGGAGCGGCAGAATAGAAGGCCAGGTGAAAGGAGGGAGCTTTCTAGAAAAGACGGTGCGAATACAGCGGGGGTAACCATTACACTCCTTCCGCGCTGCTGAAGCGACGGAAGCTGGGGGGAGGCACTACTTTACTCTTTAAACATGTTCTTTCACGTTTGGTAAAAACGACATCATTTCACACTGACATTCACGTGAAAAAGACAAACCTTCGCAAGACGTGAGGAATGCGCTTCGCCTCCTTGGGTTCTCGGTGAGAGAACCGCCGCTGTGCGCCTCACTCCGCGAAGGTCCCAGAGCGCCCCAGGGCCGCACCGCGCTCGGACCCGCCCCGCCCCCGGCCGGTGAACCGGAGCCCCCGGGGCGTCGCTCAGTGACGCGCGCTGGCCGGCGCCCGCTCCCCGCTCCCCGCTCCCCGAGCCACTGGGGCGCTGGAGTCGGACGCACGTTCTCGGCCCCGCCCCCGCGCTTCCACGGGCGCGCCTGGGGCTCCCCGCGCTTCCCGAGGTTTCGAGAAACGAGAAACGAAACCCAGTGAGCCAAACCCAGCAGCGAGCCCTTCCCCTCAGGTGCGGAGACTCATTTGCATGGACAAGTGGACGCTTGAGTTCACGAGGCCCGGGCTTATTAATGGGACCGGGTTTATTAATGAAGTAAACGGTCCCAGTGTTGCGATACTCCACAGGTCGTGAAGAACCTCTGGAGCCCCGTCCTGAGGCTGTGACAGCGCGCTGCATCCGGCGAGGGTTTTATGTTTGGGAAGTTTCTACAGTTGCGGGATTTTAGTTGCGATCTTATTTTGAGGGCCACTTGGGACTCTAGGCATGTTTAGTGTCACCTCGTGGAGAAAGAGTGTGGGCGGGGAACTGTCCATAAGTCAGACGTGTGTAAATACACGCATATATAAGCACAAACATACGGCCGCTGGCCGCGAGCTCCAGAGACGGCTTGCTAGCGCGGGCGGCCGGAACAGTCGGCCTGGAGGGGGCGGCGCCCTATGCAGATGAGGAGGGCGTGGCCAGCGCGCCGCGCCGGGCCCCGGAAGCGCGGAGAGGCCCGGTATAAAAAAAGTACTGAAGACATTTTTCCCGCACAACTGCTAAAGCTCCAGAGACGGAAGCGTGTGCGGCGGGGCGGCAGCAGGAGCCGCCACCTCCGGGACCACCGCAGCTGAGGCGGCAGCGGCGTGGGAGGGGGCGAGGGGCGAGGGGCGGGACTGGCCGGCGCAGGCGGCTGGGGTCTGCGAAGGACTAAGTCGTTCGCTGCGGCCGGGAGCGCACTCGCCGCTCCTGGAAGTGTTGCGGCTTCGCAGTTCTTTTGCTCGCTGCGCTCCTAGAAGGGGCGGCCGTCTCCAGGTGACACAGACGGGACTCCCGCTTGCGCTTTCCAGATGCATCAGAGATACTTTTGGTGCGGGGCTGCTCTGTGGGGCGCGGCGCGCGCGGCTGGGGACAGCGGGGTCTGGGGAGGGAGGGTCTCTGAGGAATCCCCGAGCCGAGCAAAGGGACGAGCTGTGGAAGGGGTTCCCTGGGGGAGGGGGCGCGCTCTTTCCTCTTCGGGCGCCTGTGGCCTCCAGCCGCCTCACGGAGCCCCTTCCCCCTTTTTTCTTTTAGGACTGACCAGGGCCAAGTGGCATTCGGCGGGCACTTCATGGCGGAAGGTGAAGGGTACTTTGCCATGGCCGAGGACGAGCTGGCCGGCGGCTCCTACATTCCCCTGGGCTGCGACTTTAGCGGTGGCAGCGACGTCGTTGGCGGCTGCGGTTTCGACGAGCACTGCTCGGACTACTGTGAAAGCCCCACGGCGCACTGCAACGTGCTGAACTGGGAGCAAGTGCAGCGGCTGGACGGCATCCTGAGCGAGACCATCCCGATCCACGGACGCGGCAACTTCCCCACGCTCGAGCTGCAGCCGAGCCTGATCGTGAAGGTGGTGCGGCGGCGCCTGGCGGAGAAGAGCATCTGCGTCCGCGACGTGCGCCTCAACGGCTCGGCGGCCAGCCACGTCCTGCACCAGGACAGCGGCCTGGGCTACAAGGACCTGGACCTCATCTTCTGCGCCGACCTGCGAGGGGAAGAGGAGTTTCAGACTGTGAAGGACGTCGTGCTGGACTGCCTGTTGGACTTCTTACCCGAAGGGGTGAACAAAGAGAAGATCACACCACTCACGCTCAAGGTAAAGTCACCCGACAAGGGCTTGGGGTCCACTCCGGGCAGGGGTTCTAAGGGCCAGGGGGAAAGAAAAGATGCCAGAAATCTATGGCCCTGACATGTTTGGGTGTGCTTATTTATTTTGCTTTTGATTCTTTACAATGAGTAATCTAAAGTGCATGGAGGATGCCCGGTGTTTTACTTGGTGCTTCAGCTCCACAACTCTCCTGCTTCCTCCTATGCACCCCCCCCCCCCCCCCGCCTTCCTTCCCCTTATTTTTTTAACTCTTGGCATTCCTTGCTTGAGTCTTCTCCAGAGTAGATTCTTAGTGGAAGAATGAAATTATCTAAGTCATTTTTTTGAGTCATTATATGTTCTAGTCATTGGGAAAATAGCAACCTGAAGCAGAACCAAGCCAGTGAGCTTATTGTATTGGAAAATGTGAATAGATTTCCTTGCTGCATTCAGCTGACTCCCTGTGTTTAAGATATACGTGGTGCTTCTCTGGGTTTGTTCATGTGTTAAGGATATAGTGTGTCCCCCCTCCTCTCTTTGGTTCAAAGCGCATTTTACACATTTAGTTAAAATTGTCTGAGGAATCAGCCTCCCAGAATGTCCTAATATACTTCATTTTTATTGTGACTGCCAAACACCCCTAGAGGGACAGACAAGATACTGATCTCATCTGTTGTCTCAGGGGGCGGGCAGAACTGAGTGACTAGAGACAAGAATGAGAGGCAGACCAACTTTCCTCTGAATGCTCTTCTTTCTTTTGAATATTATGTGAATATTGTACCTATAAGACCATTTTCAAAAAATAACATTTCAGAAGTCAGACATGACAACAGAACCTTTTAGTACTGTGCTACATCTGCCAAAAGCCTCAAACTATTATTTCTCGTCTCTTTCCCAGACAGTAAAACCACTCGTTAAATGTATTTTTTTTTTTTCTGTTTTCAGAAGACTGTTTAAGCCTGTAGGTAGTGTTTTGC
Source organism: Plecotus auritus (assembly GCF_963455305.1). Classification (NCBI taxonomy): domain Eukaryota; kingdom Metazoa; phylum Chordata; class Mammalia; order Chiroptera; family Vespertilionidae; genus Plecotus; species Plecotus auritus. The sequence goes on from NC_137775.1 coordinate 61,552,084, forward strand.
TGAAACTTGGCAAAACAAAAGGGAAGGAGCAAAGTAAATGTCATCTGTGAGGAGGATGTATTTATTTATTATTTTTGCTAGGTGTGCTCATCTTCTTGTTTTATCTTTTGAATTATAGGAAGCTTATGTGCAGAAAATGGTTAAAGTGTGCAATGACTCTGACCGATGGAGTCTTATATCCCTATCAAACAACAGTGGCAAAAATATGGAACTGAAATTTGTGGATTCCCTCCGGAGGCAGTTTGAATTTAGTGTAGATTCTTTTCAAATCAAATTAGACTCTCTTCTCCTCTTTTACGAATGTTCAGAGAACCCAATGACTGAAACATTTCACCCCACAATAATCGGAGAGAGCGTCTATGGCGATTTCCACGAAGCCTTTGATCACCTTTGTAATAAGATCATTGCCACCAGGAACCCAGAGGAAATCAGAGGGGGAGGCCTACTGAAGTACTGCAACCTTTTAGTAAGGGGCTTTAGGCCCGCCTCTGATGAGATCAAGACCCTTCAGAGGTATATGTGTTCCAGGTTTTTCATCGACTTCTCAGACATTGGAGAGCAGCAGAGAAAACTGGAGTCCTATTTACAGAACCACTTCGTGGGATTGGAAGACCGCAAGTATGACTATCTCATGACCCTTCATGGAGTGGTGAATGAGAGTACAGTGTGCCTGATGGGACATGAAAGAAGACAGACTTTAAACCTTATCACAATGCTGGCTATCCGGGTGCTAGCTGACCAAAATGTCATCCCTAACGTGGCTAATGTCACTTGCTATTACCAGCCGGCCCCCTATGTAGCAGATGCCAACTTTAGCAATTACTACATTGCACAGGTCCAGCCAGTATTCACATGCCAGCAACAGACATACTCTACTTGGCTACCCTGCAATTAAAAATCATTTAAAAATATCCTGTGGGGAAGCCATTTCAGATAAGATAGAAAAAAATAAAAAGAAGAAGGAAAAGGCTGAGTGACCCAGCCCTGATTAGGGATATGTTTTGTACAATGATGATCTGCTCCTGATTTTAAGCTTGGCAAAGTTTGTGGATCCTTTCATAGATATGGGAGCATGATCTTAAAAATGGTCCCCACCCACCATCAACCCATGCACCAAATCCTCCTACCCAATAAGATTCTATTCTGAAACAAAAGAGACCTGTCATTGAAAACAACCAGGTTCTCCTAAAATAACAAGGGGGGAAAAATGCTTGATGACAATATGGGTTTGCAGTACCTTGCTCCCATAGCTTTGCCATGGGGGGGCGGGGGGTGGGGGAGGGCGGGGGGGAGAAGGTGGAGTTTCTTATAAGGTGGAATTCACAAAAGGAAAAATACAGAGGAAAAAAGATCTCACCCCAAATTAATTATATCACGAATTTAGATAGTAAAAATACTGGAAGAAGGGAAACTCTAACATTGGGATTATTATCTGAAGCTTGTAGCAAGTGCTTTTTGTGGAACTCCTGTTGCGCTAACAGAAATGGCTTACTCCAAATGAACAGTAGTAGGTTGATGCAGTTTTCATAACAAACAGCAGAACTTATGATGACACAATCCATTATTTCCAGCTGCATGTTTAGCTTGCATTTTTAAAATGTGAAAATGCAAGCAAAAACAGTTGTAGAAAGGAAAGTATGTTCAAGGACCAAAGATTTAACAGATAAAAATACCCAAATAGAAGAGATATAGTAGAATATATAAAGAGTTACTATATTTGTTACACACCAATATATATCAAAGTGCCTGTTGCCTTCTGAAAATTTGAAGTGAAAATTTTTTATGGTTTAATGATTATTTTGTTTTATCAGGGACTAAAGAAATAAAACAGCATAAGCTTGTGAATGGTGGAAGAAATGCCCTATTTTTTCTTGGCAAATACTTGTATAAAGCTAACATTGTTGGTGTGATATTATCATAGGTACATGTGTATGTATATTATGTGTGTATATAGACATATTTGGGATATGAATATATTCACACAACACATTGACTATGGTCTATAATGTAGCATATAGGAAATGTTTAAATACTGTGTGCTTTTATGTTTCAACAGGATGAAATGAGACGTGGGCATATTGCAGTGATGAATTAAAACCCACATCTAAAAATGTTAAGGCAAATGAAGGAGGAAAACAAGTAATATATTTGATAGGAAGTACAGAGATTATACATTTTTAGTGAGTGTTTTTTCCCTTTTTTTTTTTTTTTTTTTTTGTGAGCCATAGAATTCCCAAAATAGGAGAATGTTTGTTTGGCAGAGCACTCTTTTTTTTTATATATATATTTAACTGCCATTTTGACAGTTTGAACCCTTTTATTGTTTTTTATATTACTTGCATGTTTCCATGGTGTATAATCCAGTAGATCCTGGATCCATGATAGTCTATTTAAATCCCTAAAAGGAATTTCTGGTGATCTGAACACTACTTATTAATATTTAAATGAAAATTTTAATGAATGCCTTCTGCATTCTAAGACCACTAGAATTTAGTAAATGTGAAATGATCCCTTTTAAAGAGTATTTGCACAATTGCTTAAAATTTATATGAGATATATATATATATATTATATATAAAATTTTATAAATTCATGCCAATATGAAATATCTTTGATCTGGTTGTCACACTGCATTTAAATAGTTAGTACTGTAAAATTCAATCACTTTGCATTGAATCAAATCCAACTTTATTTTCTCTTTCCCAGGAAGCCATTTATAGTTTTGTGAAATGAATTGGCATTACTATTTCAGTTCAATGTCAGCTAATCCTAACACCTTTCCTTCTCCCAGCTCTAAATTCCTTTGGACACTGGTCTCTGAAAATGAATTTATTAAAAACAAAACTAACACATAAAAAATCTTCCCTTTGTATTGTGAAACAGCCACATAATCCCTGTCAACTCTAGTGGATGACTGCTTACTATGATAATTTCTAGGAAGAAACAACCAGATTTTAAAAATCTGATCTGTTAAAGAGGGGCTGGGGAAAAGCATAGCATCATCCTACATGGCAGTGTAATTTGTTTATGGTTTTCTGGGCATCACTCGGATGCCAAATTAATCCACCCAAACTACCTTTCACACATCTTTCTTTGAAGCCTTAACAGGAACTTGATGGGTTTGCTGTAGCAGCTTCCCTGTGAATTTGACAAAGCTGTAACAGCTACTACACTGCCACTTACTGTTTCCTAGGGGACTCTTCCTTCTCCCATGTTGTCTCAGTCTCCCTATCTCCAGCCCTGGGTTTGGAAAATTAATTGTGAATTCCCAGGAAATACTCCATTTCCAGAATAAGCCTGATATTTAACTATCAGAAACCAGAGCTCTGTCTGCTTCCCTGTTGGAAGTTTTCTGAAAGAATACTAGGGAATGCTTGGGAACGTCAGAGCAGCTGGTAATCTGCCATCTTCCTTCTCATCCTAATTCTTGTAAAGTGAGTTGTCCACTGTTTTTAAAAGAATCTGGAGATCTCTGGCTCTTCTATAGCAACAACCTGTTGTTAATTTATGACAGATTTTTGTATAGAGGGGCCTTATTTGAAAATACACTTTTCATTTATTTTCTCAAATATTTATGTTTTCTTGCTTATTCTAGGGTTGGTAGCATAATTGAAAGTGCCAGCACCTGACATTCAGATAGAACAGGTTGTGCTCAAGACAACCTTCAGTATTTTCTTTAAAGCTTATATAATTTATTTCTCTTTTGTATGTACTATAGTCTTGTGCATATGTAGTTCAACAAACCGTGGAATATATGTCTCTCTTTGTGGATGTGTGGCCTAAAAATTTGAATGTCTGCTGAAAAAGATCTGTGTGCATAGGTCAGAGAAAAGAACAGCTCTCAACTCCTGATTAGTGCCTGTGATTTGCTTGCTTTTGTGTTTATCTGGCCTAGTGTGCTGTTATTTTAAATAGGAAGAAGTTTTATCTTCTGAAGGCTCTTCTCATCTGTCCAGTCTGGTATGTCAGCGAACACTTAATCTGTGACAATACCCTTTTAAAACGTTTACTTCGTTTGCAGTAAATATGGTTGCCTCAAGAAGTCTTTTCCCTTCCAGAAATGGGGTCAAGTATCTGCTCACTTTGGTATTAGGTGGACTATTTTAGCATGGCTCCCAAAAAAATGCAAGATGGAAGACTATCTGTAATCCAAGCCAAGGAGGAAATGCAAAAAAAAAGTGAACGTACTGTTTTTTGCCACCTCTTTATGTTTGCTTATTGTTGGTTGCTTTACTGTGCCTAAAGTTGTTTTCAGTGCAATACTTGTCAAGTAAATATTGTGAACTATCCTGTAAATCAAATGTATTATGTTGAAAGCTATCAGCAGTTCAAAAATATGCTTTTTTGTTATTTGAAGACCAAGTGTGTTAGATGAAACCAAAAAGCCAAAAAAAAGGTAATTTCATATATAGTACCTAATTGAACATAATCTTTCTTTAAGATTTCTTATAGCATAGCCTTTTCAGTGCTAAGAAAGAATCTCTGTAATATTTTGTTGTAATAATGGCTTGCTAACAAAGTGTGTGGTAAAAGTGCTAAGTTGGAAGGTGTCAAGGTAACTTGGCAAGATTTGCTGCAAAGCCTTGTGGAATGGAGGAGGCTCTGCCCGCTGGCTCTCTCCAGCCTCTCTCCAACCATTGCCTGCTCTGAGACGTCCTATTGCAGCAAGCTGCACCTAGGGTCACTCTTTGGAATATTTTTGACATTAGACTATTCACAGGCAGAAAAGGAGTTGATGGAGAATGGACTCTTAAAAACTGACATATTTGAATCAGTGCTAGAGGGAACAGATTGTGAATTTTGTTTACAGCATCCAATATTTGGATTTTCTTTTTTGTAAATAAAAAGAAGTTATTTTTTTCTATTTATTTGTGTCTGTTATCTTTGGTGTCTGTGCTGGCTAAGAGACCATGTCCTCTAAATCTCAACCTGTATCCATGAGAAAAGACAAGCAGTATTTGGAGTAGAAGAAAAGCCCTCATCAACTTTCTGATTGAAGTTAAAATGCCCAACTTTTAGCCAGCTTATCTCTGACTCTCTCAGTTAGTTCCAGAAGAGTCTAGCTAATGGGTGGCAATTTTTTTTATCTAGGCATTAACTTAGTGTGAAGCAACTCAGAAGTCAGAGCTATTTTCCAGTGTCAGTAGAGACTCATGTATTTGGACTACGGGGCTCTAGTAACCCTGAGTGGTCCTTGGTTTTCATGAGTAGCCCAATTGCTGTGATTTAGTTATCAGTGGTTATATATAATCTGTTTGGGGTTCTATAGTGTTATTTGAAGGTGAAGTGGAAAGAAGAGCAATCATAGGATCTAATATGTTGTACTGTCTGTGTGTGAATGTGTACTCGGTGCAAAGAAATCACCCTTTGACTAGCAGTTATCATAATCTCACCTGTTCAGATTGCCAGGGGGCATACATTTATTTATTTATTGTTTGCTTTGTATAATTTTGGAGACTTTCTCAATAGTAGTAGTATGAGAATTTGGTAAGCCTAGGCTGTTATAAGACATATTTGTGATTTTTAAAACCATTTAAAGTCCTGATGTTGAATAGAATCTGTGCTTGACACTACATCTATAAAAGAGCCACTCCTGGTATTTAAAGCCAGCTTCCCTCACATACACATCATAAAAATACAAGGTGGTTATTTGGTTTTCATAGTGGTGTGTGTTATACTCTTCCTTTGTGGCAAACTCTTCATCCTCCTACAACCAGTTACTCATATGTGGTCATCATAATTCTTTTTAAGCAAGGTTTGAATAGGGCAGTATATATTAAGCCCCTCCTAGACTTAGATACGACCTGCTATTTCTAGTTGAATTTACCAGGTTGCACTTAGCTAAGCCTTAAGAGAAGCAACTCACCCTTCCTTTCCTTAGGAACCTCATTCCCTAAACATTCAGTTCCTTTAAAGTAGAACAAGAATTGTTAAAATCAAATACTTCAGAAATTAAACTGTACTTTTCCTTCTTAGAACCAAGTTTGAAATAAATAGCATGAATGCTCTTCAGCTTAATAGCAAATGATTTTTAAATGACAATGGCTTTCAGCCATTAATGCTCCAAAAAAATCTGGAACTGGGTCTCCTTGGACAAAAGGCTAAATCTAGGGCTAGGGCAGGGAATATACCAGAGGAACTTGGATCTCTTGTAATTCCAGAAAGCAAAGATGTGTTAAAAAAAACACACAAAAAAACAAAAAAAAAAAAAACAAACAAGAAACCACAATGGTGAGGAGCATGTCAAAAGAATAGAGGTGCCAACTGAAAGAGCTCCAATGGCCAAAGCTTGAATAATTTGAGCAACAAAATAAGTGGCATAGGATTATAACCCAAAGTAATAAATATTCACAAGTCCACATAAATAGATATAGATGATTGCATTAATAAATAAATGGGGCAAAGAGACAACTTTCCTGTGCAGAATTCCAAATCTCTAGATGCTGCCCTCTCAAAGAGGTGGACCTTAACTCTCTACCTCCTTTAAAAAATACATTTTTATTGATTTCAGAGAGGAAGGGAGAGGGGGAGAGAGAAAGAGAAATATCGATTATGAGATAGAATCATTGATCAGCTGTCTCCTGCACACCCCACACGGGATTGAACCCACAACCCAGGCATGTGCCTTGACTGGGAATCGAACCGTGACCTTCTGGTTCATAGGTCGATGCTCAAACTGTGAGCCACGCCACCTGGGCACATTCTACCTCTAAAATGTGGGTTGTGCATAGTGACTTCCATAGAGTACATACAGTATAGAAAAGGGTGAAAAAGAGTAACCGTAACTCATTGGAGAACCCTGACAAACTACAGATGATCATGATCAATATAAACAGTGATAAACATGAAGATAGCATGTGTCATTGTTATGATGTGATGAAAATGGCACTTCTGTACTCTTTCTTCCCAAACCCACAATCTCAGCCTAATTATGAGAAAAGACTCAGACAAATCTAAATTGAGGGCATTCCATAAAATACTGGGTGAGTTCTCTTTAAATCATCAAAACCAGGAAAATCTGAAAATTGCCACAACCAAGAGGAGCCCAAGGAGACATGACAACTAAATATAATGTGGTATCCTAAACGGGATCCTGGAACAGAAAAGGACATTGGGTAAAACCTATGATTCTGAATAAGTGTTATTGAAATAATATTTCAGTGTTGGTTCATTAGTTACGACAAATGTACCATACTAATGTAGGACGTTAACAATGGGGTAAGTGGCTGCGGAATACATGGTAACTATCCTCACTTTTTTTGTTGTTGCAAATCTAAAACTATTCTCAAATAAAAAGTTTATTTAAAAAACGAAGACTGAGTGAACCTTCCTCACTATTTCTAGGACAGTGACTCCCTAGAAAAATAATATAGTGAATAGTTAATTTTATTTTGTAATGTCTTCTGTATTTAAAGTGTTAGAGAGCATATGAAAGAGTGACTCCAAAGTTTCAGGGAAGCTTTACCTCTCAGTTTTAGGGAAAAGGAAGGGGGTTGAAGAGAACTGAGTTGTAGACAGTGTCTGCCTATAGAATAGTAGGAGGAATTCACATTACCTTAGATTTTTATGGAAAGGGAACATTACATGTAACTATAAACCATTGTGTAGATATAATTTATAAACATGGAATACTCAAGTGAGCAAGGAGCTAAACTTTTGTAGCCCAAATATTCAGGGAACCCTAGAAAGTTGTTCAGGAACTCTGTGAGGGAGTAAATGATGTTTTTAAAAAGTTAATGCTATGGGAGACTAACATTTTGTGGAGTGTTGAAATGAATTATTATTCAATGTAAATAACCACTTCCATCATTTACTTGCCTACCCAAGTTTCTTGTTTAGAATATCAGTTTTTCTTAAAGTGAAGGGACACCTGTTTTTGTATTGACTTCCTCAACTCAATCACTGGCATTAGAAATAATTCAAAATGCAGTTTTGAAAATTAGATACCCTTTGTAATTTTTAAAAGCAATAATTTCAGCTTAGGGTCATGGGGCACCCTGAACTTCAAGAATATATGCATAGGGGACTAAATTATTTCTAAGCTCCATAATGGAAAGTTCCCTTCAGGATCCCCTTCAGAAACTATTAATTTTCCAGCACAGTGTGTACTTATCAGTAATGCCAAGATTTTGTGGCATCATCTGGCCATGTCATTAGAAAACGGCTGAAACCCTATTCTTTTATTTTTTTCTTCTTTTAGAAAAATTCAACCTAATGAACTACACTAGTAGGTGCTATGGATAATGCTATTCTGTGTCATGAATTGCATATGCTCTGGAGTTTCTTTCTCAAGATCTCTTCAAATAAGGTCAAGAAGATCATGGTTCATATGTTCTTCATTTTAATGGGGGAATAATTAAAAACGATTAACATATCTTCATTTTAGAGTCCAGTTATCAGAAAAAAGAAGAGAAACAAATTCAATCAGTTCAGAGGCCTAATTGCTGAATTAGTTGCTAGATTGAGCAAATAAAAATATAGGATGCCCAGTTAAATTTGAAATTCAGATAAGCAATGATTTTTTTTTTAAGTATAAGTATGCCCCATGCAATATTTTGGACATACTTATACTAAAATTTGTCTGTATTAATCTGAAATTCAAGTTTGACTGAAAGCCCTATATTTTATCAGGCAGTCATATAACCTATATAGGATTACAAAATAAGGCTGAAAAAGTTTCCTATTATAATTTGACTCAAGAGCAGTTTATAACTTGTTAATATTTAACTTTAGTTACCACTAAACACTGCATTCACATAGAGTAACCATAGTAGCAACCTCTTTGAGACATGGTTCATTCATTAATATTTGCTGAGTATTTTTTATGTGTTTAGCCTTGTGCTAGACTCTGAGGCCCAAAGAAGTGAAAGGCCTGGTCCATTGTTCTTTAGAAGGTTCCACTTGCAAGTAGAACTTACTTGCTGAAGATTAGTTTTTCAGCTACCCTGGGGTTAGTTACTCATGAGGCTTAGCTCTGCATGGGGCACCACAAAGAGCCCTGTAGACTAGTGGAGAGTCTGCACAAGGGTAATAGTCCTTGAAATGTGCCTTCTTGGGAGCTTTTAAAGGCAGAGCTCCCCACAGATAGCCCCAGTATAGATAGGCACTGGCCATTTGTAAGGAAGGATAAGGGTAGATGAGAACTGCATTTTCTGCTGAGGGAAGCAAAATTCTCCCTGAGCTTCTGGACAGTTACATTCTCTTTTCAAAACCACTGCAAACATGTTTAGGACTTAACTAGAATGCACCTTGAAATTTTATTGCCTTATAATTCTGTTTGCTGCAGCACATTAAAATTTCCTTGAATGTTTCTTATGTAACCACTTCTGGTTAAATGTCATTTGAAATTATTACAATTTAGTCTTCCCTTCTTTTTTCCAGAGCTGGATAAGTCCCTTTCTCAGATGCTTCAAATGCACCATGCAGTTAATGCACCCCAAACCTTAACTGCTCCCAAATTGTGTAAAAAAAAAAAAAGTTTCTTTCTCAGATACTTCAAATGAATCAAATGCACCATAGACTTTTACCCTGCCTAATGTGTATAAAACCAGTTGTGTTCAGCCTGGCAATTTATTTAGTCAAGGTAGAGATCTTATTTAAAGAGCATTTATAACTGTCCTGATTATTTATGTGCTCTACATGACTGCATGGGGTAGAAGAAATCCACAGCTTTCACAATCATCAAAACATTTAATAAATAGTTTCGTATGCCCTTGGTTTGATGCTGTGTGAATATTTACAAAGAGTATGAACAAATAAAACACAAAGCGGCAGTGAAATTAAGAATTTGTATGTATATTTTTATTGTTGATTATATTACAGATATCTCCCATTTACCCCCCTTTACCCCCATTCTCCCAGCCCCTACCCACCCATGCGCAGGTCTTCACCACCCTTTTGCCCATGTCCATGGACTATGCATATAAATATATAAGTTCTTTGGTTTCTCTCTTCTTCTCCCTCCAACCCCACATCAAGGTATGTCAGTCTGTTCCATGCCTCCATAATTTGGGTTTTATTTTATTGGTCAATTCATTTTGCCAAAATATGAGTGGTCAAGCTGGTTCCCACTTAAGAACATCTGCTGGTTGTTCCATCTCCTTGGAAAGCTCTTATTCCAAATTTTTGCATCACTTGTTCCCTCCCTCACTTTATTATCATCATTGTTATTATTATTAGTTGTTGTTTAAATGTTACTTTCTCAGAGCGATCTTTCCTGATCTTCCTACTTAAAATAGTTTTCCCCCAACATTTTTACCGTTATTGCTAAGACTTTATCCTGATTTTAGATGTGTATTACCATTACACTTGACACTATCTGAAATTGTATTATAAATTGATTTGTTTCTTTACTTATGGTTTATTTGTCCTCATAGAATGAAATTCCATAAAGGCAAGAACGTGGTCTAATCTCCTATTATGTTCTTTGTGTCTGAGATAGTGCCTGCTTCATAAGAGGTACTTGTTCCATTTGGGTTAGTAAATGAATGAATGCATTCCATTTGGTTCAAGTCAGAGGGGAGGTCAAATATTTAATTGGGAAAGTATTAAAGATTATGTAAAAAGAGTGAAGAGTGGACCAGGAGCAGTTAAAAATAAGAGAAGGATCTCAGAGATTGTCTGCTCATTGAAGGAGCACAGAGGAAAACCCAGGTGGGCTCCAGCAGTTTAGGAGAGAGATGGCCTCAGGGGGCATGTTTAGGGCAGGAGTATTTAAACCTCTCTTTGGTTCCTGAGCTTGAGCAGCTGGGGACAGTGGGACAGCTGGTGTTGACAGCATTTGTGTGGCATGGTACTTAGGGACAAGAGTAATAGGAAGCACATCTTTCAGCGCCCATGGGTCTGGTCTCTGTTCCAAACCGAACCTGGCAGCCTGGTAAATAAAGAAATAAAGAAGAGTACAGTGGTCCTGGGCAGTGATCTCTCTCTCTCTCTCTCTCTCTCTCTCTCTCTCTCTCTCTCTCTCTCTCTCTCTCTCATCACCTGCTACATCTCTCAGAACTAGGGAATCCCTGAGAGAAGTTTTCAGGAAAATGAGCACAAGGGCCGAGGTCTGCCTCATATTTTAAGTAAGGGTAGAGGTTATTAGGTGGGAAGTGCACTTTGCTATTGGAAGAAGGCAAATGTATAGTGGGTGGTCTGCTCATCAGCTCTTTCTCAAATGAGACAATCAGCATGTCCACTAGCACTCCTAGCTGGTCAAGCCTCACAGAACCAAAAGTCTTGCCCTGGGGCATTATACTAGTACCTGTTGTGACTATTTGTTACTGATTTTTCAGGAGTGTCCCATCTTCAAAATTTTGTCCTGTGGTCAGACTCTGTGCCTGCCATGTTGTTGCATAATGTCACAGTAAGGTTTCTGATTTTAGGTGCCATTTTATAATTGCTAAGTTAGATATCTGGTGCAATAAGGATCCCCCCTACTTCAAAAAATTGCTTAAAAATTAGTTTCAAACTCTTTATTTCCACTTGTATACATTAAAACCAACTTGAATTCTCTGGATCTTGTCCTTAGTCCCAACCCACTTAGGCCATGGCAATTCTCAAAAGAAGAGAGGTTGGGAAGGAGCTTGATCGAGAAAAGTGAAACAATAAGATATATAGGGTGTCCCCCAAAATGTATGCACACTGGAACAGTTGATAACTCACTTAATTTTGAAAATGAACTGTATGTTAATAAACACTGACTCTATAATCATTCAAAGTGTGTATACAATTAAAAAAAATTGGTACACCCTATATTTCATAAAAAGTACTGAGAATTTCATATAACAGTCCAATTATAAAGAAAGTAGGTTTGGGGCTTCTGAATCCACTTGAGGTTTTAAGAGCCACTTTAGAATATCTATAAAAGAAGGGTTTATAAAGAGATACCGTTTCCTCATTTCTGAGAAAGGATGACTGTTAATATTACTTATACCAGAAAGAGCATGTGTACACCAGGGTTATGTCTCTAATAATAAGGCTTTTGGTTTGTTTGGTTTTTATCCTGCATTGTATGATCTTTGGAGGCTAACTAGAGGAAGAGACCTGACATTTGTTGAGTTCTTACTCTGGGCTAGGATGCCTAGCATTCTACATACATCATCTTCCTTAATTGCCAAATACAATAGTGATAGCAATTATATTCCCCACTTCACTGAGTAGAAAATGGAATCTATGAAGGATCAGTCATCCAGCTGGAATGGAGAAGAGGGAGGATTCCAAGGCATGTCTTGGAATCCCATTTTTGCTCTCTTTTTCTAACCTGTCAAGCCCTCCACCTCTCACCATTGGCTGTGGATTGTCAGTGCCATAGTTTCTCTCTGTCCTCAATACTTAAGAGCAGGAGAAAGGATACACAGTGGCCAGCCCAGCTGAGGGAGTGTGAACTCTAAGAATAAAAGTGGCTATACAATGTCAATAGTTCCCTGTAGCAGGCATTACCTATAATGCATAAAAATATAAAATAATTATATTTTATGTTTAATAATAACAACAATCCTGAGACTTGGGTTAAAACAGTGTTATGATTATCTCTTTAAGAAAAATGAGACTTAGAGAGATGGAGCTTGTACCTAAGGCATGAAGGCTTTTAGAACTCATTCAGTGATTACATAGAGGGAGAGTCTATTTCTGCCTGAGACACACAAGGCAAATTGGTCCTTCTGCAACCCCTCTCCTTTCAGCCATCTATCTAAAAGGTGCATCATGCTAACGCAGCAGGTAGAAGGTTCAGGAAGAGCATCAGAGCTTTTCTTACAGAATGAGATCACATAAATTGCCTATTGTGAGTGGATTACCTTATGAAAAATAAGCATAATTTAAATTTTCAGTTGGCAGTCAGAATTCAGTAAATCACTTCAGTGCTGTCAAACCTGTTTTCGGTATCTCCTATTACAGAGAATGGGCCACTTAATCTTTAAAAAGTGATCAATTAGCCTGACTTGCGTCACAACTTACTGACAATGCATGCTAACCAGCTGGCTGCTTTAAAAAAATTTTTTTTTCTTAATTTTGAAGAAAATTTCTGAAAGGAAAGGTAAAGAGTGTAATCAGACATACTAACCTCTTACAAAACTCTGAATAAATTTCTATAACTTCTAAAATGTTCATTAGTCTTCTTGTGCTGTAGGCTTATCACACCTGTTTAGCTGTGCCACCCCAAACATGTTCCTTAGCAATTTTCTCCTAGTTTGCGACTTTTGCTTAATGATGTCATTGCCTTTCTAGATACATAATGTCAACAAGATTCTTTGTCACTTGGTAGATAGTTCAGAGTTTTTTGGGGTTATAGATGGGTGTAAGATCAGATCTTTGGGCCTGGATTCCAGTTCTGTGCTGGAACTAGCTGATGTACTTCTAAATGGTGCTTAAGTAAACGCATGCATGCCCAGGTCCTACTCCTAACAATTTTTATTTCATGAACCTCAAGTGAGGCAAGAATATCTGTAACTTTTATCAAGTGTTTCTGAAGCACAGCTCTGTTTAGGACCCCCTACTTTGCAGATATGAACAGTGCCAAATCTCTGTCAGTTAGCCTAGACCAGCCGTGGGCAAACTATGGCCTGCGGGCCGGATCCGGCCCGTTCAGCTGTTCTATCCGGCCCGCGGAGCTGAAAGAGCGGAGGGTTCTCTTGCTCTCCCCTCTGCTCCTTCACCAGCAGCAGTGTTAACATGGCAACGTCGGGAAACATGGCCGCAGCTCCTTCTTCTGAGTGGGCGGATTTATATCCGCCCATTCAGTAGAAGGAACAACCTCTCAATCTTCCAGAGGCTCCTTGTAATGCCTGCGGACGAGTCCCCCGAAATCACCCTGGGAATGCGTAGACACGTTATAGTGGTGATGTAGGGAGACACGCCCCTGCAGAGCACAGTATCAGAGCATTAGCTAAAAAGGAGACCAACAACACTGTTCCCACTGAAGTTGATGTTTTAAAGACCAAAACCTTTCAACCCAGTCTACATTGCCATCTACATCTACGTCCCGGGCATAATTTGGAAGTTGCACTAAAGAAAATGTTTAATTTACTGTTTACACATTTTGTTCTTTTCTATTTGTTTTAGTTTTAAATTATTTTATTATATTTAAGTTTAATTTGAAAGGCTTTTGTACCTTTCCTTTGTTAGGCAATTTTATTTTGCCTTTGCCATCTTCAATATAAGGTATGTTATTGTGCTATGATTCCTCCATTTTTTGAAGTTTCAAATTATAATAATTAGTGTTTACATTCTTCTTGTTAAAATGTTTGAAATGAATAAAACTATTGAAATAAAAAAAAAAGACCGTACCCTTTTATGTAATGATGTTTACTTTGAATTTATATTAGTTCACACAAACACTCCATCCATGCTTTTGTTCCGGCCCTCCGGTCCAGTTTAAGAACCCATTGTGGCCCTTGAGTCAAAAAGTTTGCCCACCCCTGGCCTAGACCCTCAGAGCCTGAGGCAGTGATTATGATCCTAATAATTTATTTGTGAGATATAATCACAGGACGTTGGTGTAAAGAGCAAGTGTGATTCATTGCAACCCAGGGTGTTACCAGGCTAGCTACTGCATCACAGGGTGCCACAAAATAACACAACAACTGATTCATCAGGCTTGTTCAATTAGTAGAAGAGAATTCTACAGATGGTTTGCAAAGAAGCTCTCAACCTTGGAGCAGTACACAGAAGAGAGAAAGAAACTGGGAATTTATTCACATAGTTTCTCCCTGCCTCCCTTTTCCCACTGATCAAGGTTCACTCCTTGGAGAACTACTACATTTCCAGTTGCCTCATCTGGCCACTAAGTGACTGTGCAGGAGAACAGGTCTCATTTCCTGCATGGTGGTTCTTCATTAAATTCCAAAGATGGAGTGGATCTGGCAACAGGTGGGGTGCTGACTCAAAAAGAAAGAAAAAAGGTGGTCAAGGTTTGCATTCTACAATGCAAGAGGGATTGTTTCACCCTGTCATGGAGATAGAGTTAGATTTAAAGAGGGAATGGAAGATTCGGGGAGGATGGGAACCACAGAAAAGATACTGAAAAAAGTTAGTGTTGAATATTGTTGATTGATATGACATCTCTTTCCATCTTTCTGTCCTTTGCCTTATATCCCAGGAATTAGAAATGCTAGTGTGTTAGAAGACAAAGAACTCTATTTTCCAGATTCCCTTGCAGCTAAGGCTCTGGCTACAATTCAGGTTTTTCCAATAGGAGTCACTTGCATGAGATGTGGCAGAGAAGCCTTTTATATGCCACTGTGGTGCCTCTATGCAAGTTCCTGTAGATGTGTATATTGGTGACAACACTAATTTTTTAAATTATAGATTGCAGCTGTGATGTAGTATAGATAGCATTTAAGGGACTCATTGATCAGCTTCAGTCCCCTTTTGGTTAGTGACCTAATCAAGTATTTGGAAGCTTCCAGTTCAGTTAATTCAATAGATATTTGAAGCACTCCTCAATATGTAAAGTCTTCTGACTAAATCTTACTGATGCAATGGAAATTTGATTGTTAGGAACCCACAGAGAATGTATGAACGTATATGTCTCTTTCTCATCTATCTGTGTCATAAATTAGTACTGTGCAGAGAGTCTCAATTTTCCATGTATCAGGATCTCCCATAGAGCTTGTTACAGAACCTGCTTTCCTTGCCTGTTTATATTTTTAATAGGTCTGTGGGTGATTTTGAGGCACAGAGAAGTTTGTGAACCACTGATACAGTGGCTTTAAACATTTTGTCTAGTGAAAAAACATTTTTATATCATCATATATGTATTGTTGTTTGAAACTTTCACAAAACAATTTTGAAACTTATTACTAGAAATAAATACTATTTACTTTTCTCTTTTAGTCTATCCTATTCTATTCTATTTAATTTTTGTAAAATGCTGGTGCAAAATATATTAAAACTGAAAGGAAGAATTATGACTTCTAATAATGATTTTACCTTATATTTATTTAACATACAATATATTGCATATATTTTAATTTGCACTACACACGAACATTAAGATGCATATTATGACTCCAATTTTACATAAGAAATGATGAATCACATCTTACTACAAAATGCACTGGTATTTCTGTTATGCATCTAGTTCTGTAGTTTTGGTACAGCCTTAAAAAGCTTTATTATTTGAAAAAAGTCATTTTGCTTCTCTACATCTCAGTTACTCCTTTTATAAAAAATTTGAGGGTGGGCTGGGGTAGAGGTGTAGGGGAGTTAGGGAGCATAAGATTGGAATTAGGATTGGGTTAGTTTTCTGCCTTGATCTTGGCTGAAAGAGTAACTTTTATAACCAGGACCTATATTTTTGACTATTTAAAATTTCTTTCTTTCTCTTTCTATAGCCACAATAACAAAAATAAATGTTTAACATTTATTGAGTACTCTTTCCAGTTCAGGCATGGTGCTGAAAACTTGACATCCTTCATTGAATCCTCATAACAACCTATGAGTTACATGTCATTATTATCCCCATTTGCAGAAGTGGAAACTAATATTTAAAGAACTTAAGTTGCCCTAGCTGGTTTGGCTCAGTGGATAGAGCGTCAGCCTGTAGACTGAAGGGTCCCAGGTTTGATTCCAGCCATGGGCCGGGTTGTGGGCTTGATCTCCAGTAGGGGGAGTGCAGGAGGCAGGTGATCAATGATTCTCTCTCATCATTGATGTTTCTTTCTTTTTTTTTTTTCTGGTTACCTCACAATTTCTTTTCTATTTTTTTTAATGATTTTTTATATTATTATTTTTATACATATGTGTCCTTATTCCCCCATTACTCCCCACCCCCCACTCATGCTGCACCCCCCTGTTGTCTGTGTCCATTGATTAGGCTCATATGCATGCACACAAGTCCCTTGGTTGATCTCTCCCCCTTACTCCCACCGACCCCCTCCTTCCCTGAGGTTTGAGGTTCTGATGTTTCTATCTCTCCCTCTCCCTTCCTCTTTGAAATCAATGAAGAAATATATTTTTAAAAAAGAATGTAATTCTTAAAAAAAAAAAAAAAAAGAACTTAAATAGTTGCCTAAGGATACACAATCTGTAAGTCGGGGAGCAGTGGGCTTACTCCAGAGCAGGGCTGGGGAACCTTTTTTCAGCCAAGGGCCATTTGTATATTTATAATGTCACTTGAGGGCCATACAAAATTATCAACTTAAAAATTAGCCTGCTATATTTGGTCAGACATTTAATTAACTCACCCCTAATGCCTTGGCAGGGCTAAACCAAATGATTTCTCAGGCCTTATAAGGCTCGAGAGCCAGTCGTTCCCCACCCCTACTCCAGAGGTTTTAACCACCAAGCCAGATGTCTTCGCATGGCAGTGATCTTGACCAATGCACAATGTTGTCTGCTTTCAGGGAATACCACTGAATGTGAGTGACTGGGTAGATCTTATGGGGATTTCCTGGGATCCAATCTAATTTATTAAAAAGAGAATGGTCCATGAATTGCTGTATTTTAACTTATATTGGTAACAAATTACTTGCATTGTTGACACCAGAGTTGAGAAATTTTTACCTAAAATTTCCAAGGCCTGCTTTTATTCTAAAAGTCTCTGTTTGCTAAGGTGATGAAAAAAAAAATAGAAAGATCATATAAATAACATGTTTCCTTAAACCTTGCACTTTTAATCTGTTCCTGACTAATGGGCTGTTTAATCACCCGGAACCTCAGAGCTATTATCTCAACAATTCACATACCAACTCCAGAGTTTTTAAAGTTGGGTGAATGTGGTAATCCAGGGAGAAAATATTAAACTTCTATTTTTAGCTGATCCTTCTAAAAGTTTATATTTGTGCATAATACATTAGTGTAGTCATATGTGTGTTACATCACTGAATAACTAAACAAACATTTACTGTGGGTGATCAGAAAAGTCTGGAGACTACCGACTTAGCCATTTTTCTAGGTGGAGCTGACTTTCTCCATGGGTAGAGATATGGTCTGTGTTCCACTTATCTATTGTTATGTAACAAAACACAAATTTGGTAGTTTAAAACAATATCGGTATTTAGTTTTCTCACAAAGCTGCAGTTTGGGCAGGACTCAGTGGGAACAACTTGTTTCTGCTCTATCAGGGTGGCTTGAAAGCTGGCCTGGAGCCATTAGGATGAACACTGTTCACTCACAGGTCTGGCAGTGGATGCTGCCTGTTGTCTGGGAAGACTCAGACACTTGGAGATGAAAATGCATCTCTCTCTCTCTCTCTCTCTCTCTCTCTCCCTCTCTCTCTCTCTCTCTCCTCTCTCTCTGGTCTCTCCATGTCATGACTGCAGGGAGGAGGCAGCGCCAGCTTAGCTGGACCTACTACAGAGCAGCTCAGGACTCCCAAGGTGCATGTGCCATGGGAGAGAGCCAGGTGGAAGCCCAATGACATTTTCTCATCTAGGCTCCAAAATCATACAGGGTCATTTATGCCACATTTATTTCTTTCAGAAGTAAATCGCTTTGGGAATAAGACTCCACTTTATGATGGGAGGAGACTCAAAGAATTTGTGAGCATGTATTAACATTTTCATACTTTGCTTAATCTGACTGGGGACAGCAAAAGGCCATGGTTGAACACCAGGTAACTAAATCTGGGCATTAAGTTTTGGGCTGGACATGAACCTGAGCTGGTCTGGATGGGTCACCAGACTGAGTAGACTAAACCTATCTGTCTCCCTTTCATTTCTGCTTCCCCACCCCTAACCGGCATTTGGAAATTCCTCCAGGCTTCTAGCCTGGTCCATGATTATTTGAAAGTGCATTAGGAATTGGAAATGGAAAACAATCATTTTAGAATAAACTAAGTGACACCCTGCTCAAAGGGGGAGGGTAGCTGGGTTCTTTTTACTGGTCAGGCAGGCCTAAGGGTGGGGTTAAGGATTCTCCCATCAAAATATCATGTATATCAAAATGTCATCATAGGTATATTTGTTAATAAAAAATGTGTACACCTCTCTTTAAAATGTCATGTCAGTAATAGTTATGTGTGCTAGCAAAAAATATGTACACTTCCCATCAAAAGATCATATCAATAATAGATGTGTGTTGGAATAAAAAATTGTATTTTTTCATAGGCATTTTCCTACTCAAGTTAACTGGTGTTTCTAAAGCAAGAGAATATAGCCAATTGACATTTAAAATAACTTTCTTTGCTTTTCCCCAACACTTTAGATAAATAAAGTAAATTTATAACATGTATTTGAGTAAAGATAATTTTCTATAAATAATAAAACACTGGTAAAAGAAATACATCCTAGTAATGTATTCTATTGAGGTGTTAGAGCAAAATGCTTTCATTTATCATGATTTTAAAAGGTATATGTATTTCTGAAATTCTAAATTCTAGTCTGGAGACTAATAATAGCTTCCATTGACATTTGATCAAGTAACTTAAAACTAAGAAGCCAGAGAAGTATGAAAAACATTTGGAAGTTGTTCAGAGGACAGTCTTAAAGATGATTAAAGGATTGAAAAATAGGACCCAAGAAAGTGTGATTTATTGAGATTATTCAACTTTGACAAGACAGGCTTTGAGAGGATGGCTCAATTAGACTTCTGTTGACCAGAACTCTTCCCTATGCTCCGCCATGCACTTGCAGCACGGTGCCAAGGGATGTTCATGATTGGGATTCTAGAGAAATGGAAATTTCCAAAATGGTTTTGATTCCATCTCTGTCCCCTATCACCAAGTTTAAATTTCACCAAATGTAACTTTAGTGCCTTCTAATACTTTGAAATATAGGACCCTTATTCTTAGACCAAGCTAGAGAGTAGAGTTTTACATTCTAAACTCTTAAACAAGAAGGTGCCTTGCAGTTCATCCTCTAGCTGTGTCAGGAGCTTAATTTTGGTTAGTTTTAGTAAAAAAAAAAAAAGTAGTCTGTTAAAATCAAATTTATAATTAATAACTGCAATGTAGTTTTAGGCTGGTTGTTAAATCCTTTACTATAGTGATTGCTAATTGATTTTTCTCCCTAGAATGACTTAAATATGTTGGTACCTTAAGACACTGAAAAGAGAAGTGACCTGCATATTTCTTTGGAACCTAAAATCCTATGAACTTTGATTTAATTGTATACACGAAAACAAGCAAAATTACCCTTTTTAAAATAAAGTCAATATCATCAACCATCATTTGAATATACAGAACAAACAGCTATTTTACTGCAGATTCTATCCTTCTAAAAGTTTGGTGTACTACACATCATCACACACACAAAATATTTACTGCCCAAATAACAATGTTATTTGGAAATTTATAAGGCTAGCATGTAAGAACAATTTGTAAAACTAGCATTGCAAATAATTTTAGCACTAGAATAAAATTTCATTTTTTAACATTTTTGAAAAACTTATAACTCTTATGGGATTTACAAACCAGCACATCCTCACTCTGGAATCCCATGTGATTATACCACATTGAGACACATTCTTTCACTATTGGAAGTGAAATTTCTATATTTAGCATATATACTAATTTGGATAGAGAAATAGAAACTATATCTCAAATTCACTTACATTTTCTGAGAGAAAGAGAGACACACAGAGAAAAACACCAGTGCTCTCTTCAATGAACTTTTTTACTTACAAAAGAGAACATTTACCAAAAGTACTAATGTCATAAAAAAAGATGTGGGTGACAGTTACCAAAGGGCATTTGGATCCTCTGTAATAGGTCTTGCAATTCCCAAAGAACAA
Organism: Plecotus auritus; assembly: GCF_963455305.1. Lineage (NCBI taxonomy): Eukaryota > Metazoa > Chordata > Mammalia > Chiroptera > Vespertilionidae > Plecotus > Plecotus auritus. The sequence continues at coordinate 61,572,742 of NC_137775.1, forward strand.
ATAAGAATGTTATATTGGAATTCATAAAATTGACTGGGCAGGATATTCACAGTTCATCTCATGCACATGCATAAGACAATTCCCCTGCAGCACAATGGACTGAAAATGACATTTAAGTTACTGGTATTAAGGTTTAAGACAAAGAACAAGTTAATTGTGACATAGCTAAAGCAGCTATTAAAATGATATGTTTATTAAACACAAGAGAATACCATGAACTTCTGGCCAAAACAGTACTGTCTTTGTGCTGCTGTCTTGAGAAGATGAGAAATATGGGACTACTGAATTAAAATTACTTCCCAGATTTACTTCTGAATTGATTGATTTGAGAAGTTGCTTATATGTGATTAGTAGGAGTGAAAATAATCACTAGTCTATTGGGAAGAATCATGAGTGAAAATGATAAACTGGTTGGATTCCCTGATCCTGTACTTTATGCGTTTTTTATTTTTCCTTCCACCAAGCCAATTAGTGAGTGAATTTGAAGCTGTTTAGCCAAGCATTCTTCTCTGATGCAAATCACTTGCACAAAAAGTTAAGATCTGAGCCTGACTGCTAGATGTCATGTCCACAACCACTGTGCCAACCAACATCCATCACCAACATGCAAAGCCAGCAAGAAGTCCAGCTGGCTTTGATTTAGAGGTTGTTAGGCAAATTGTCTCAATTTTGAAATTCATTTCTTTTAATAACAACAGCAAGTAATTATATAGTGCTGTTACATGCCAGGCACTATTTTGGATTTATTTAATTCTCACATTGATCCTAATTGATGTGTATCAGTTAGCTTTTGATATGTAAGAAACCATCCAAAACTTAGTGGCTTCCAGCTGTAATCATGAAATATTATTTATTAGTCTGTGCATCAACTGGTGTGTCTTTTGTCCGCTGTGGGTCAGGTAGGAAGCTTTGATAATCTCAGCTGAGCTTTGTTATATCTCTGGAGTAGCAGCTAGGACCACTGTGCTGAGTCACTTGTTTTGGTCCATATGATTGCTTATCATCCAACAGCATGTTCACATGATGGATACATTATGGTCCAAAGTGGGGTGCAAGGGCTTAGGAGAGGGTGGAGGAGAACAAGTTCCCTTTCGGCTTGGCCTTGAAACTAAGTGATGCCATGTCACTTCCAATATATTCTGTTCACCAAAGGAATCAGAAGGCCAGCCTTTAGTCAAGGGGAGGAGGGTTAGGTGGCACCTTCTGGTCAGAGGAACCAAAATGGCTATGGATATAGGGAGAAGTAAAGGACTATATTCATTATTCCAATCTACCGCAAGTGGACACAACTATTTCCATTGGACAGATGAGGGAACTGAGATACAGTGTTTACGTGACCCAAGGTTGTGTACATTCTAAGTGTCCAAGTCAGCATTCAGACCCAGGGAGTCTGACTCCAGAATCCATGTTCTTAACTCATGCTACTTATTTATTTTGGTTGCATCTTTCCCAGTTGTCATGGCCACATGTGTTATGGATCATGAGGCATCATGCTTATTGCCTTCTTTCATATAGAAGACCTCTGACTCCCATGGCACCATCCATTCCACCTTATCTCCTGGGCTAAATGCTTGCAATAGATAACCCTTTTTCCTTTTTGGGATTTTCTCGGGGCTTTTACTCTTATCTCAAAGAGGAAAATCATGAATTTTTTTTAAAGTGTGTTTTAGCAAAATGCTGTATGTTGATGTATGCTTTTCTCATTTAGATTCCCAATAGATGAGGGTAGGAACTGTTTATGTGTATTTCATTTAATTTTTTTAGCAACAGATAATTTTTTTTAACTTATTTTTTGTTAATCCCCACCTGAGGATATTTTCCCACTGGTTTTTAGAGAAAATGGAAGGGAGAAGAAGAAACATCAATGTGAGAGACACACATCGATCTATTGCCTCCTGCATGCTCCCTGAACTGACAGGGGATGGATCCTGAAATCAGGGTACATGCCCTTGACTGGGATCAAACCCAGGACCCTTCCATCCTCAGGCTGACACTCTATCCACTGAGCCAAACCAGCTAGGGCAGCAACTGGTAAATTCTTTATTAAAATTCTAAAATGAGCTGTTTCTTTTATTTGCGAGTACATTCCACTACGGTAAGGACCTCAACTCAGCATTACAGTTGTTCCTCCAGGAGTAAGCAACTGGCAGGTATTAATACATGCGAATTAAATAGAGGGATGAAGGAAGCCAAAATATTATTGATAAATATTTTTCATCATTAATTTTATCGAGTATATTATATTAATATTATACTCTTTGTTTTTCAAAATAACTTTGTTTTTGTTTATTCAGTTCAATTTTCTTTTCTTATTATGCTTGCTATACTTTATGTACATGATGCAATAGTACTATATCCAGATTTTTTAAAAATTACTATTTTTGAATTTTCTTCCTCTATGATTTCATATAATGACTCCCTTAATCAGGACACATGGTAATGTTTCTAGTGCTCATACTAAGGCTTTTGAGACTAAGGAAACTTTCAACCCAAGTAGGCCTTTGCAAAGATGGAGCTCACTGCCCACCCCTGCTATTGCTCCATTGCTCTTTTGAAATCTAATCCTTGGGCCCGACCTAGTGCTATGCATTAATTAGAATGCATGCAAATATGAGTGTAGAAAACTCCTTGAAGTTCTTTATTTGAAACTCTTCTCAGTTACCTGGTGAGCTGTTTGCGACGCTTTTTTTACTTTTACCAATGGGAATTGAAACAGTCTGGGTAGGCAGCTTGTCAAATACAAAATCAAGGCCAAGGGATTGGGTAGCCAAGATAAGAACTGAAGGAACCTTATTTTATAGCTCATTGTTCAAGAGACTGAGAAATGTAGTTTGTAAGGAAAGAATAATATGGAAAACAAGTACCACTTTTCTTAATCATGAATTATGTGTGTGTGAAGATTTTTGATTAGAACATACTAAAAGGTTGGTATATGGTTAGTTTGTAGAATTGATATTGGATCCACATGATTATTAATAGGAGAAACATTTCACGATTCATCTCATTAGTATGTATAATTGCTATTTGGAGACAGATCTGATGCCTAGAAGACAAAGAGCAAAATGAGCTTAAATCGATTTCGTCCTCTAGAGATTAGAACACAAACCATCAGAATGTATAAGAAGAACCCAAAGCAAGAAAACTGCTTAACTATGAGTTCTTTCTTTGTGATAAACCCCATTTTAACCCCAGTATCTGTGTCTCAGAATGTTTGCCATAAATATATTTTATTTCAATGAAATTTTTGGTTAATGAAGATTCTGAGATTTATCAAACAAGAAGTTAAATATACTCCTGAGTATCACCAGCTCAAAAGCCTGTGGTCTTCACAACACACTGAATTGCTTTCTTCTGTGGCCATTATTTTAATTATCCTATCTAATAAAAGAGTAACATGCAAATTAACTGTCCCTTCGCAATAAAAATGGTTGCGCCCACAGCCAATAAGGAGGGAATATGCAAAGTGATGGGCCAAAATGACAGCGTCGGCTGGAGCCACGGAGCCTGTGGAGACCAAGGGAAGGTTTGGCATCCTGGGTCACCCCAGCAACCCAAGATGCCAAGCCTGATGGGAGAGCAGAGCGGGAGATGGGCGGGAAGGCTTGGTGTCCTGGATCGCCCTAGCAACCAGGAGAGTGGGGAGAAGGCTGAGCAGGAGAGTGGGGAGAAGGCTTGGTGTCCTGAATTGCCCCAGAGCAGAGTGGGAGATGGGTGGGAAGGCTTGGCATCCTGGATTGCCCCAGTGATCCAGGACACCAAGCCTGATTGGAGAGCTGAGCAGGAGAGTTGGGGGAAGGCTTGGCGTCCTGGGTTGCCCCAGCGAGAGCAGAAGATGGGCGGGAAGGCTTGGTGTCCTGGATCACTGGGAAAGGCAGTAGAGGGGATCAGGCCTGCAGGAGAAGGAAGTTGGGAGGGACCAGGCCTGCAGGGGAGGATAGTTGGGGGGGACCAGGCCTGCAGGGGAGGGCAGTTAGGGGGGACCAGGCCTGCAGGGGAAGGCAATTAGGGGGGACTAGGCCTGCAGAGGAGGGCAGTTGGGGGTGACCAGGATGGCAAGGGAGGGCAGTTAGGGGTTACCTGGGCCAGCAGGGGAGAGCAGTTGGGGGTGACCAGGCCTGTAGGGGAGGGCAATTAGGGGCAATTGGGCCAGCAGGGGAGCAGTTAGGCATCGATCAGGCTGGCAGGGGAGTGGTTAGGGGGTGATCAGGCTGGCAGGCAGAAGCAGTGAGGGGCAATCAGGCAGGCAGGCGAGCAGTTGGGAGCCAGCAGTCCTGGATTGTAAGAGGGATGTCTGACTGCCTGTTTAGGCCCGATTCCGGTGGATGAGGGGTCCCAGATTGGAGAGGGTGAAGGCTGGGCTGAGGGGCACATTCCCACTCCCCGTGCATGAATTTCATGCACCAGGCCTCTAGTGTTCATATATAATAAGTTATATAGAAACATAATGTGTTAATGCAGTTAGTTGTTTATTTTGCCATTTTCTTTGTCTCCACAGTAAGGAAAGAAACTGCTTCTGTGTGAGAGCCTCAGACCGTTTATTATCCTTTCTCTGGCTATAGTTCAGGACTGGAGTGAAGTGGATGCATCTCACTGCTGGGCACCCTGATGGGAGAAGACAAGGTGCATCCTCAGAGAAGGTAAGAAAAGACACACCTGCTGTAAACAACTTCTGCTGAAAACTTAAACTTATTTAGAATCATTGTTTGAGCATCACATTACTAAAGGCCTAATAGGAGGGAGTGAAATGTGATGAAAGATCTAGTTGACTGCTGCTAATATAGGAAATAAATGAAATTTAAATGCAGCAACATGCACATCTGTGACATATTGTATAGCACAATAGGCTATACAACGGCTTTCATCTTGATTAGTGGAGAGAGTACAGTAGGGAGCACCTTATAAATCAGCAGTTCTCTTTGTCATTTTCAATTTGTAATTATCAAACTGCCTGACTGAGAGGCAGAATAATGAGTGTAGTCTTTCCCAGACTTATAAAAAGAATTGCCTGGAGCCCTTGTTAAAAACACAGATTCCCAGCTCCACCCAGCCCAGATCCTGATGAATGAGAGCCTACAGGGAAATGCTTTGGAAATTAATATTTATAATAAATTTGAAGGTGACTTTTATTAGCTGGTAGTTAAGAGGATAGTGTTGAACTCTGTCATTTACTGTGTTGAGATGAAAAGTTATTGCACGTAGTCTAAGTATCAGTTTCCTCCTCTGCAAAGTCAGGGTGATAGTAGCTCCTTCTTGGTGCTGTCATGCACACCAAATGATGGGTGCAAACTACCACGGTGCTTGGTACAAATGCTGCATATGCATTAGCTGCTTCTACTGCTGCTACCATTATTGTCCAATGAGCTGTGATGCTCTGAGCCCACCCAATTGGAGGAAGTAAAACATACAAATAATATAGGGAATCTTTAAGGGAAAAGTAGATGAAGGAAAAGGTGCTCTGACAGGTTGGATGAGGACTGAGACATTCTAAGGTTAGAGGCAATAGAGAGAGTAGACATGGATAGAGTTCCCAGGGCAACCTAGGGCATCCAATTTTGTTAATATTTATGCTCCAAGTATTTGCTTTGTGTTCCCTACTCTGGGAGGGATTTAGGTGCTTGGGTCATTTGGCTTAATGAGAAACATTTTTGGAATAACTAAGACATGAAACAGTTTAATTAGTCAGTAATTTTATTCTCATTTTATAAAGTTTTCATTTGTGATGTGCTGATAAAAGGGTATCATTGCTTTTCATGACCAGGTATATCAGATATTAAAACACGTAGAGCTCCCATGACAACAAATTCATTAATTTACTCATTACATCTTTTTAGAGCATCTCCTATATGCCAGGCACTGTTTTAAACACAAAGGATATACATCAGTGAGTAGAACAAATAAACAGTCCTCAGAGTTTATGTTCTTGTGTACGTGTGAGGAAGAAGACACTAAAAAAAATAAGTAAAAAAATTATGTAATGATAAGGAGAAATAAAAACAAGGAAGGAGGATCAAGCATCAGCCCTGTGTGTGTGTGTGTGTGTGTGTGTGTGTGTGTGTGTGTGTGCGTGCACGCATGCATATACACACAAATTGTGGCCAGATCACATGGGGCCTTGGTAAATCCTTTGAATTTGAATTTAAGTGCAATGGAAATTTCTAAAAGGTTTTAAGCAAACAGTGTTTTAAAAAGATCCCTCTGGCTTCTGGAAAGCACATTCCAGGGAGGCTACGGAACTAGGAAGGAAGCTATTAAAATAAACTGAGAAATTGATGACAGCATGGGCCAGGGTGGTGGCAGTGGAGGTAGTAAGGAGTGATCAGATTCTAGAGATATATTTTGAAGATGGAGCCAAGACAACTTGCTTATGGAGTAGATGTCAGGAGTGAAAGGAAGAGAGGAATCAAACAGGACTCAACCTGAGCAACTGAAATACTGGAATTGCCATCCTCTGAGATGAGAAACTGTAGAGAAGCAGTTTTGGGGGTAGACCAGGAATTAGGTTTTAATCATGTTAAGTTACAGATACAGTGGAGATGCTAGAAGCAGGCATTTAGGTATAAAAGATCTGAATCTCAGGGGAGGAATTTGGGTCAGAGATATAAATTTGGAGTTATAAGCCTATATATATATGACATTTAATATCAAAACTAAATGGCATCACTGATAAAAGATACAGGAGACTGGATCAAGAACAGAATCCTGGGTCTTGTAAACTGTAAAATGTTAGGAGATGAGGAGAAACCAAATCAGAAGATTGAGAGAGCAGCCAGTGATGTGGATGGAAACCAGGTGGAGTGTAGGGATAGGTTGGTGGAGTGGAGTGTCCTGGGAGTCAAAGGAAGACATTTTTTTTTCAAGAGGAAGAGAGTGATCAATGGTGTCAAATGTTACCAAGACCAAGATGAGTATTTGAATTCACCACTGGATTTTGCAAAATAACAATTATTGGCAATTTTCATGACAGCAATTTATGTGGAGTAGTGGTAAAATAGCTTTACTAGCATTGATTAGGGAGAGAATGAGTGTAGAGGAATGAGAGAGAGAGAGAGAGAGAGAGAGAGAGAGAGAGAGAGAGAGAGAGAGAGAGAGAGAGAATAAATACAATGTCACGTGGAAGAACTTGGCTATAAAGGGGAATTTAGAAATAGACAGTAGCTGTTGTAGTGAGAAGTAAGAGTTGTTTTAAGATGGGAGAAATAATAGGGTGTTTTATAAGCTGAGGGGAATGATCCAGGGGGCAGGGAAATGAATGACACAAGAGAGAAAGGGAGGTTCTCAAAAGTACTTTCTTACTCCTTGTCTCCCAATATATACCCAAACATTCATATTCTTCTGCAGTCTCTGTTTCTATATTATAGGCAACAAAGCAAAGGCCCAAGGCTTTAGACAAACCAGACCACTTGTGGCTCCCCAAAGCCCCTGTGATGCTCAATACATATAGCCACATATAGATTTTTTTCTTTTGAAAAACAAGGAAAGGAAGGAAAGAAGGGAGGGAAGAAAAATCTTACTATATGTATTTTGGCAAATGGCTTTTTTAACCTGCTTCCTTTTTTAATCTCATTTAATTCTTACTATAACCCTTTGGAATGAATACTATTTTCTTTTTCCAGATGGGTAAAGTGAGTTCATAGTGACTAAATAGCTTCTCCAAGATCTCAGAGTTCATAAAAGGCTGTATCAATTCATACTCAGGTCTATCAGACCCCAAAAAAACAATTTCACAGATTTCTCTGAAGTGGGAAATTCATGATAGGTCCTTGGTTTGACTCAACTTTGGAAACAGATTCTGGCCTTTATGCATTTGCCTACATGATCTCATCACCTATATAGCAGACCCATTGTTAATTATATATGATTAATTATATGTGATTAAGCACTCCATGTTCCCTTTACTGAAAATATTCATTTCAAAGTCAAATGTATTTTGCTATAAAAATGATCATTCAATAAAAAAGATTCAATCCTCTGTAAAATTCTGTCTAAAGTTATCCCACACTTTCTTGATACATCTAGCAATGAGCCATTTTCTGAGACACCGAGGAGTCACGGAATTCTGCCTTTTAGATGAGATTAGCAGAGGGTCCCGATCTGCACAGACATTTTGAATGTGCATTGGATGGAAATTGTAACAGACAACTGCTGACAAGGGGCTTCCAGGACCAAAAAAACACCTGTGTTTACTTTTATGTGTGCTCAGATCTCTTTCAACCCCAGGTCTCTCGTCTCCTTCCTGTTGGGACATCTTGTTTCCCCATACCAATGTGCAAACTGTTAAAAAAGAGAATTTCTCTACCGTGTTGGTCCCTTTTTAAAACTCGAAGTTTTTTAGTAAAATGCTAATGGTACTTCCTCAGGAAGAATTATCTCAATAGTGTGTCCAGCAACTTTTTCCTGTTTGGCAGTCTTTTGGGGTACTCCTTACAACAAAATGAGATACATCAAAATTGTTCGGTTGAATAGGTTGGTGGAGTATAGGTAAGTCTTGATAATCAAACAGCTGCCAATTCTTCACAAATGGTGTGTAGTAGAAAAGAATGGTTGGGAAAAGTTAGGCAGCTTTAGAACACATGATTTTTTTTAGTCATATAATCAGAAGAATATTAGGTATTTAGTCTTTAGAAAATAAAGAAATAGGTACTCAAAAAGCATTTTTGAGTACTTGCCAGCTAAAGAATATAAAGAAATTAGATGAGTTTTCTTCCAGAAATCCCAGCCTACTGGAGGAGACTGACAGTTGGGTGATAACATAAAGACCTACCATTAGACATTATTAAATGATCATCTCCTCCAATCCTACCCTCAAAGTGAAACTCCTGTTAACTTTCAAAGTTATTATAGCTAATCCATAGGTTGGTGACAGGGAGGATAGCAGTAGAATAAGGAAAATGAAAGGAATATGCAAAAGTTGAATAAAATAGTCTTATGTATAGGGCATTGTGTAAAATATAAATAAATTGTTTTTACTAGAGGAAAGAAAAAATTCCTTACAGTTGAAAGTCAGCTCCATGACTCAATTTTTAAAAGTTTTTCTTTTTTTAAATCATTTTTTTCTTTCCACTAACTCTCTGAGGTTTAGGAAAGAGGTCATCCAAAATATGTGGTTTTGTGTTCCTATTTTTTTCCTTGTTTGGGGATGTTCATGACTAGGTTTATTAGGCAGTATTCACATACTCATAAGTTATTAATCTTTCCTTTGTGGTGTCTTCCTACTTCAGAGTTCAAGATATTTTTATAAAGATTAAAAATAACTTTTCTCTAGATGCCTGCGAGATGTATAGTAGGAGTTATTAAGAAATTAATTAATGGCTTTTTCATCCAAGCTTTCATAGTATGTTAACCAAAAATGTGTATCACATATTTTATGGTTACATATTAATGGGCCTGATCTTTCTATCTTATGTATCAGCAAGTTCTTATTTTTCAAGGGACATTTACTTTCTTTTGTTTTGACCTGTCACTTCCTCTTTCATATTTGTAAAGAATAATTATATAAATGTCACCTATGTAGTCATGCTAATATCATTTTTTTATTTTAATGCTTCTTTTGGATGCTTACCGTCTAGTATTTTACAAGCTGAAGAGTGCTATTGTGCAATTGTTTTTACCTGTTAAGTCACTGTTTCCACATTAATAATAGGGTAAAGATACCAGGCTTCAGTTTAGATTATGACAGTACCTAATGTCTTTTCCACATTTACTTTAAGCTGGGAAAAGATTTCCTCTCTCGTTTTCATGGGAATTTTATGAATTCCAATATGTATATTTTTCCAGCTGTAGTATTTTAATTGCAATTGGAAATTACCAGTTGAGATATCACTTTTCTTATGAAAAATTTCCTAATACTAAACTGATTTTAACTACTCAAGTGGCATGATTTTATTCAAGCTTAACTTAGAATTTTTAAAATTTCTACTTCATTTATTTGAATTGATAGTTCTGGATCAGTAAAACATTAAATTATATTTTTCTCATATTAGCTACTTTTCCATAAATGTAATTAATGTATGTGTGTGTGTGTTATAACCCTAACTGGGTGATTAATGGAAACTCCCTTGGTTAATATTGCTAAAATGAAGCCATTTGATCTGGCACTTGTTTTTTATTGTGAGACTTCTTGATTGTAAATGTTTATATGTCCAGAAAATCCATTTTGGTAATCCATTATAGCAACAAATCTCTATCTTTTTTCTTTTGAGTTAAATTGATTTTCTATTGTACATTTAATAGATATGTTCAAACAGACACACAGAGCTAAATGAAAGGTTGTGAGGCTCACATGGAATTTTGGCATTATTACAAAAGAATTTTTCTTGAACAACAACTTTTTTGTTGTCGTTGGAGGAAATGATCTGAAGTCCTTTCTAGCTAGGGTTAGAAATGACCTTATATCTATACCTTTACATACACGTTATCTATTTATTTTGCACTGACTTTGGGGTTGCTAAAGTTCTTTAAAGCAGCCTCTTAGAAACTAGGAGGGTTAGAGTATCTGCTATTCCAGGGTGCCAAACTTTGAAATCATCCCCATACTGAGTCTAATCTTTATTGAGGACAGTTATTAGATTATAAGGTAAGTTACAGGAGTTAATGATGGATGTTCTCCCTTAAGATACTAGAAAAAAATTGCCTCCATGAATATATAGCAAGCAGTAGCGATTTGATTGTACCACAAAGGAGGTTACATTTAACATCTGTCCATAATGATGAAAAACTGACCAAAAATGGAATTTTATTGTCTCACTACTTCAGTTTAAAATAATTTCTATTTTTCCCAAATGTCTTCTTATATCAAGCATCAAAATAAGGTTGATAGACTGTTCTGTGAACAGTTTTCAATCATGTTCCACATGCCACCCAGTTTTTATTTAACAAGGGGAACAGTTAATGGTATCACATATAGAATGTGTTATTATTAACTGTGCTTTCATTTAAATTTCAAAATGAAGACCATGGTGACTGTCCTGAAGGAACACAGTGAGCCAGTGGCACAGATGGAAGGGCTTCTGGATGTCAGTTCTAGGAGTTACAGGTGTCACTGTCTCTAAGGAAAATGTTCTCATGTATTCTGCAGGAGCCATCATACATACTTTCCTCTTTCCTTGTGTGTCATGGGAGCAGTGAACTTTTGTCTTACCCATCTTTCTTACTACATAGGTCACTTTAATGATGATGAAACTTGGCTTACTGTAAAATGCTATTTTTCTTAATGAAGCTATTTAAGGATATGAGAAACATGGAAAACATTTAAATACTGAGAAATATCAGTCCTCAATTGAAATATTTGGTCCTAGGCAAGTAGCTCGGTGTATGGAGATCATCTTTGTTGTCTCTTATATGCAACACAAAATATATTTTACATATAAAATGTAAACATAAAGTCATATGAACTCACTAAGAGAAAGGTATATGGTGTGATTATAGTATACAGTTTTATCAGGTTTATTATTTTATGCATTTAATTACATACCTGAAATACTACAGAAGTTAATGGGCTGGCTTCTCTATTACGACAATTAGAGGAAAAACTTTGCATTTATATGTATATTTTAATTATACTCTAGAAGTAGTTTCAGGAGTATATTATTATTAGTATATTAGTATACCAAAAGTTGTGAAGATAACTTTAAAGGAAAATGCACTCTTCTGCTATTTAAATTTGGTCCTTTTAAAAATTTATATAACCATCTCTCCTCCCTCAGATGAATCTGAAATATTGGATACAAAAAATTAGCTCATCTTATAGAATTTTGGAAAAGACCCAAAGCTGCTTTACCTTCCAACTTTAATTAAGGTGGTTTATGATTTTAAACTTATGATGTACTGATAATGACATTTAAAAAAGTCATCTTGTGGGAAATCCAGTCTAAAAATATTTTTTTAATTCAGTTCAGAGGTAAGTATGCATTACATTACTGCTCATTATTTGGAGAGTTTAGACCTTCCCCTTATGCTGTCCTTGGATTTACAACTCCATGCTAACGCATCTTCTGCAAATTTGCTTATGTCATCTCTGCTTCAAATATTATCACCAAGGATAAAAAATTGGAGTCTGCAATTGCAGGTGACTATGTTTATACAGTTGGGAGAGTAGCAGAATAATCCAAAAAATAGCATAGCTTGTGTATATGCATTAACTCTGACTTCCGTAGTGAATGGATCTTTATGCTCCTAGGATGTCATGTTACTGACGTCAGACTCTAGTCACCCGCTGATAATGACAATTGCATTGATTGCTTCAGCATCATCTGAACTCCTATGACTAAATATTTTCTCATAGCCGACAGTTCATTCAAAAACTCAGACTTAGAATTGCTGATGTTTCATTCTCTTTCAATGCCCAAAGTCCTCATCAATTTTAGACTGAATGTTGTCTTGAGATAGAGCTTTTCTTGACATAGAGAAATAGAGCTTTGTTCCAGATGTTTAGTCTTTTTATTCCCCGTGATTTTTTTCTATAGTCACTTACTGTTATTTTTATAAGTGCCACTTAAGCAGCTTATGACTGACAGTGTATCTTCATCCAATCCAAATTTAATACTTGTCTTTTTCCAAGGACTATTACCTAAGAATGATTGATACTCCCTATTTCTCATCCTCCAGCATACTCTTTTACTACCTTTAAGTATTTCTTATTTCACAAAGTTAATAATGAAATCTATTAATTATAAGCTAAGCCAAGCCATGTGATCTCTATGTTGATATGAAAAAGTAAGAAAAGCCTATAGATCACAGCAAGTCAGTCGAAGAGCAGGATAGTGATGTGTGTAACAGGTGAGGCTGTGGAATAAGGCCAATGTGGATTAGGTTGAATTGAAAATTTGTAACTTTCTAGTTGTGTGATATTAGTCAAGGTATTTTATTTCTTTGAGTCAATTTTCCACATCCCTAAAATGGTGTTGATAATGCTTTCTTTGTAATATTTTTATGATGAACAAATGAGATATTTTTAAAAGGCACTTATGGTGCACTGTAAGTATCTACACTAATAAAAGAGAAACATGCAAATTGACCATACCTCCGTGACGACCACCAGCCAATCAGGAGTGAATATGCAAATTAACCCAACAAATATGGTGGGTTAATTTGCATACACAGGTGCAGAGCAAAGACTGAAGGCTCCTGCCCAAGCGAAGACTGAAGACTGAAGACTGAAGACTGACGACTGAAGACTGAAGACTGACGACTGAAGAATGAAGACTGAAGACTGAAGAGGCTTGGCTTCTTCACTGTGGCCGGAGCGAAGGCCTGGGTCCCGGGTGCCAGAGGAAAACCAGTGCCAGCAGCCATGGGAAGGAAGGCCTATTGCATGAATCTTTGTGCAACGGGCTTCTAGTATTCATATAAAATAAATGGACTTTAGAATGAAGATTATTACTAGGAATAAAGGGGGATATTTCATAATCATAAAGGTGTAAATTCAAGACATACAATCCATAAATGTCTATGCACCAAATAATAGAACTGCAAAATATTCAAACCAATGTTGAAAGGAAAAAATAAACAAATTCACAATTATACTTGGAGGTTTCAACACTCCATTCTTTGTTTTAAATAAAGAAGATAGAAAGTTAATAAAGATGTAGAGATCTCAAAAAATTAATAAAGATGTAGAAGTCTCATTTCTCCTCAAATTAAAGTATAAATTCAGCATTATCCCAATTAAAATTTCAGTAGATCTTCTTTTTCTTTTATAGTAGTTGGGAAACAGTTTCTAAAATTTATATGAAAATGTCAGCAATCTAGAGTAGCCAACACAAAGCTACATTGTTATGAGTTTTTGGTAAAATGGGAGACATATAAAGCAAGAGAGAATAGAACAGAGTCTAAAAATAAGCATATACACAAAGGATAAATTGATTTTTGACAAAGCTACCAATGTAGTAGAATAAGGAAAAAGTAGGCGATTCAACAGAGATGAATATTCATATGAAGACACATGAAGCTGATAGAAATATGACACACATTTATCATATATGTAAATCAATTCACAAGGGAATTATAGACCTAAAGGTATAATAGTTCTAGAAAAATGATAGTGTACATTTCTCATAAAAATGGAATAGGTAAAGATTTCCTACATCAAACATTTAAAAGGGATAAACCATAAAAATAATTGATAAATTGGATTTCATCAAAATTATAAACTTTTGTTCTTATAAAGAAAATTAGAAGGCAAGCCACAGACTAGATGAAGATATTAACAATACATATATCCAATAAAACTTGTGTCCAGGGTATATAAAGAAAAAAAAGAACACTAATAGTCCAATTAAAAATGACAAATTATTTGGACACTTCAGAAAAGAAGCTAAATGTTGGTCAGCTATCATTGGAAATGTCATTAAAAAATGCAACTTAAAATTACAGTGAGATACCACTACATACTCAGTAGAATGACTAAGATTAAAAAGACTGACAATAGCAAGTGTTGGAAAAGATGTGGAGGAAGTGGAGATCTCATAGAGTCTTGGTAGGAATATAAAATGAAACAACCATTATGGAAAATGGTTTGGCATTTTCACATAAAATTGAACATACATTTAGTGTACAACTCAGCAATTCTACTCAATAGTTAGCCTTAGGGAAATGAAGTTATGTGTCCACACAAAATTTCAAATAATGAAAGAATAAGCAAATGTTGGTATATTCTATAATGGAAGATTATTCACCAATGAAAAGAAAAGAATTACTGATTGACACAATATCATTGATGAATCCCAAAGGAATTATGGTGAACCAAAGAGGCCAAACACAAAGGAGTGCATATTCAGTTTATGTGAAAATCTAGAAGAAACAAATCTAATTTAGAGAGAAAGAACCAGAGCAATGGTGGTCTGAGGCTTTGATTAGCGAGGCTGACTGTTTGCAATGAGGTACCAGGAAACTTTTGGAAGGTGGTGGAAATGTTTTGTATATTGATTGTTGCATAATATTTGTCACACAAATGTACACACTTATCACCAGACTCATCAGATTGTCTGTCTCTATCTATCTATCTATCTATCATCTATCTATCTATCTATCTATCTATTCCCAAGAACCCAGTAGTACATGTTATTTGCCTGATTTTACAAATGAGAAAAACAAAGCTTAGTATAAATACATGTACTGCTTATTTTTATTTTCTTGTTCTCTGTAATAAACACTTGCTGATTATATAATTTAAAATATATATATTTAGTTGCTACCATAAGTTTAATTAATTTATTTTAAAAAAAATATATAGGTTTTGCCCTGACTGGTATGGCTCAATCAGTTAGAGCTTGGTCCCATGCACCCAAGGGCCATTGGTTTGATTTGAGGTCAGGGCACATGCTTGGGTTTCATGTTCCATCCCTGGTAGGGGCATGTGCAGTAGGCAACTGATCCATGTTTCTCTTTCACATCAATGTTTCTCTCTCTCTCTGTCTCTCTCTCTGTCTCTCTCTCTCTCTCTCTCTCTCTCTCTCTCTCTCTCTCTCTCCCCCATTCCCTTCCTCCTGCTCTAAAAAAAAATCAATAAAAAAAGACACCCACAACATATCCTCATGTGAAGATTTTAAAATTTTTAAAAAAATTATGGGTTTTAAGAGAGCAATTTCTAATACTTAGAGAAAATTTACTGCTACTATTTTTAGCATTTTTACTTTAGAGAAGGGACTAATTTCTATTAAGTTGATTGCAAAACAACTTTCTATAAATTGAATTTTATTTTCCCCTTAAAGTTTTAAAATTAAATTAGAATTTTGTTTGTAAAATGTTTTGAGATATGAAAAAGAAACAAAATTATTAAGTTCTAACTTCTAAAACCATATTTTTAAATGGAAAAACAATAGAATAATTTTAATGTTAGTGGATAAAGGAGTCTTCTATATATTTTGAAGGATAGTGCTGGAGTTTTCCAAAACGAGTACTAAGGTCTGAACCTTTTCCTTCTGCCTCACCACATTCATGATACTAATAAAATCATCACATTTGCAGAATGGGGATGTGATGTACCGTGTTTTGTTTATTTGCCCACAGTAGCATAAATGTTTAAAAGTACACCATGTGATGATCAGGGAACAAGATGCACAGAATCTAAGCAAGTGGTCTGCTTATTACTAACTGCCTCCATTTCTGTTCCACCTCCAATAAATTGTGGCAAAGCAGCACACAAATCTATTTAGCTGGATCTGTTCTGATCGCTCTGGCCACTGTTATTATTTATCTGACAGGTGTACCTGGACAGAAGTAAGAAATAGGCACCAGCAAAGGCACCAAAAATTCAAACTCTTAGAGTAAATGAGCTGATGGAGGAAGTCATTGACTGGCACAGTTAAAACCTTCAATTAAATTCTGGGCAGGAATGATAGGAGTGAGGAGCTTACTTACTAAAACTCCTCCTGAGTGTCTCTGAAAAATTGAATCTATTTTCTTCAAAGATGTTTAAAATCTGTTTCATGGTACATTCTATAATGGTTAATACCTATCTCATCCACCTGTATTAGTGAGATAAATATTGAATCTGAAATACTATATATGAGATTATTTCAGGTTTTCTTTTTGAAATTTGTTAGCTCGTCTTCATTTGAGCAAGTTCCTAAAAAATATTAAAAACATTTCCTCCACTGAAAAATATTGCTAAGAACTAGTTTTAGCAGTTAGTTTTCTTGCTTTTCCCAGCTAAGCCATTATATCTTCAAAACATCTATTTCTGGATACTATTTCGATGAAAAACACCCTAACAATGTAAAATCACACTAAATAAAGTTTTTCTCCAAACATCTGGCTCTGCTCTCTCATGAGAGTGTTTCTTATGCAATTACATAAGGTGATTCAAGCAGGCATTTGAGTTGGAACACAGTTTTCATCATTCTTAAAGGTTCTATAAATCTCAGGAAAACTGTAGTTGACATATCCAGCTAAAAACTTATTTTTTTTAAATGATCAGGTAATGAAATCCTGGTCTTTCATGTAAATATCTGTGATAATCAAGGAAACTTGTGTGATTCTGGACCCTACAGGCTCTGAAGTTTTCAATTTAAAATTGCATTCCGTGGAAAAGCATTGAAGAAAGCTGAGGGAAAAAGGCTCCGCCAGAATCTACTAACCTCAGGGCACTGCATAGGCGTTATATTGTTACAATTATTTTTATATTTTAGTCCCTGATATTATTTTTTTGTTCTCTCTCTTCATTTAAGTATTTTGTTTAAAAAACAGGCAGAAAGGAAGGAAGAGAGAGACAAAGGAAAGAAGGAAAGAATGGCGAGGAAGTGGGGGCAGAGAGGAAGAAAGGAGGGGAAGAGGAAAGAAGGAAGTAAAAGAAAGAGAGAGAAAGTTAATTAAAGGTTATGTTTACAGCAGTTCCCCCTTATCCATGGTTATACTTTCTCTGCTTTCAGTTACCCAGGGTCAACTGTGGTCTGAAAATATTAAGTAGAAATTTCCAGAAATAAGTAATTCATAACTTTTTTATTTCACCATTCTAAGTAGCATGATGAAATCTCAAACTGGCTTCCTCCATCATGCCTGGGACGTGAATCATTCCTTTATCCAGCATATACACACTGTATATGCTACCTGCCAATTAGTCACTTAGTAGCTATCTTGGTTTACAGATCAATTGCCGTGGTATCACAGTGCTTGTGTTCAATTAACACGTGTGTGTAGTAGCCTAATGTTATGTCGCAATGCCTTCACCATTCACCAAACTTCATCTCATCACATAGGCATTGTATCATCTCACATCATCACAAGAAGGGTAGTATAGTACAATAAGCTATATTAAGAGATACCATGTTCACATAACTTTTATTATAATACTAGAGGCCCGTTGCATGATATTCATGCAAGAATAGGCCTTCCTTCCCCTGGCTTCACTCCCAGCTGCCCAGGAGCCGGCAAGTCCTCGCTTCTGTCCAGAGCACCACTCCTATAGCTCCCTCTGCCACCCCTCTCCCCCTCATAGAAGGCGTCCCACCCCTCCTGGCCACTCCTCACCTGCATATGCAAATGAACTCACCATCTTTGTTGGGTTAATTTGCATAGTCACTCTGATTGGCTGTGGGAGTAGAGGAGGTACGGTCAATTTACATGTTTGTCTATTACTAGGTAAGATATTGTTATGATTGTTGTATTTTATTTTTAGTTATTGTTAATCTCTTACTGTGTCTAACTTATAAATTAAACTTTTTCATAGGTATGTATTATCGGAAAAAAACATAGCATATATCTGGTTTGATACTACCACTGGTTTCATCATCCACTGGGGGTCTTAGAATGTATATTCTGGGGATAAGGGGAGACTACTGTATTTGAATTCTGGTATAATTGAGGATTTTGACTGCACTGAAGTAAGCTCCATCTCCCAACTTATTTGCATGCTGATAATATCAGATGAATAATTTAATTACAAACTAATGGGATTTGCTGGCTAAGGCTTCCTTTGGAGGTAGAGAAATTTCCAGGATACTTTTATTTCTTCTTTACCCCAAATAATTTAAGTATAACTCATCAGCCTGTGGGGTCCAGAATCACACAAGTTTCCTTGATTATCACAGATATTTACATGACAGGCCAGGATTTCATTACCTGATCATTTTTTAAAAATAAGTTTTTAGCTGTAATCTTCATCAGATCACATCTCATTCTGATCTCTAGAAAGAAAGATACCTTCTGGGAAGAAGAAACCTCTCTAGTTTGAGGGACAAAAATGCTCCTTTCTAGAGTACTGATGACATTCTCTCCTAGTGTAAAGATTATCTGATTTTTATCTTAGATCTAGCATTCCTAAATCAAGTTCTCTCAACATTTTATCAAGAACATGATGGATTCAATTGTCATTGCAATTTGACTTGTCGGGGGAGTTTATAAAGAAGAGAGACCCCAGGAGGAGCTGGAAGTGTGGCATTGAGTTGGAGGTGACAGTTTGGGAGTGAGTGTTGGGGGGCTACTAGATTAGAAATGTCCTGCAGAGAAGGAGGTTTCTAGAACTCAGAGGCGCTCATCACTGAAGCAAATTAAGTGAAAACAAAGTGGATTGTTGAATGTAGCACATTCTGTGTGTGTGTGGGGGGGGGGGCGGGGGGGGGTGGTGGTTGTCATCCACATTTAGGGTGCTACAAAAGAAGCCAGCTAAGGCTGGAAAAGAGTCAGACCGATAAACTCCTGATGATTGCTGAGTAAGTGATATGAAGTCAGTAGTTCTCAACTCTTTTTCTCAGCCTCAATTTACCTGTAATATAGTCTTAGTAGTTAAGGGGCTTACCATGGTGGCGATCCTTAGGATAGGAGTAGGGAGCTTCAAGTGAGTTGAAATCTTGGGAAAATCTCATGTTGATTCAGATATGTTCTTGTTTGGAGATGAGGTGGCTGTCATTAAAGCCTTGTTTACTTCAGATAAACTCTATCATCATTCTGCTCAGGAAGAGTACTGCAGACAAAAAGGCAATTTGAACAACTTAGCTGAAGGGAGCAGGCCTGGGTATAATACCTGGGTGCTAAACTGCCTTTAAAGAGTGTGGATTGTTGTTCATCAAAAAATGTGTGCACGCACATTTAGGGGCAGAGAAAATTGCTCTGTGAAATAGAGAGTGGGTTGCATATTATGTGTGAGGCAATGAGGAGAACATGATTGTTGACAGGGAAAAGCAAAACTGGAGAGAACCAAGTTAAAACAGTGATTTTTGAAGTGATTTTGAAGTTTACTGAGTTTCTCCTACCTAATGGTTAGTAAATATTTTATTGCTCACTAACGATTTTGGTGCAAGAGAGGAAAATGCTGGGGTTTGGTGACAGGCACTTAATTTCTCTGAACCCAGTTTCTCATTTGTAAAATCAGGATATCACAAATCTAATCACCCAGTAGAGATAACATGAACCTTTAATCTCTCTCCAAAGGAAAATGTGTCAACCCTTGGTATAGTTAGTTCTATAGGGATGTATAGCCAATGGGGAAAATGTTGCAACTAAAAGGCTTTAACTGAAGGAAGCAAATGGGAGAAACCAATTCTTTTTTGTTTTCTTTTCAAAAAATTACTTTAATGGCATAAAAATAATCCTTGTACCCTGTTAACAACCATTCTTATTCTTTTGTATATTTTACAGTATATTATGTTTGCATTTTACATAATTATAACTATAATATATAAATGATATTGTCTTCCCTTTGTACTTTCCATAAAAATGTTTATGATAGTATCTACACTTACTAGTATATGTACCTATCTCTATATATTTATCATCAGTTTATCTATTTAATTATTAATCTATCAATAATTTTTCTATTACCTATCAATAATCTCTGAGATTAGCTTTCTATAAATTTATTTACTTGAAGTCTACCTCTTATTTAGTTCTTATTTAATGACCATTTAACTGCTTTGGTTCTCATATATTTACTCTGAAGATCACAATAAATGCATTCACTTGTGCATGGTCTTTATAAGCATAATTTAAAAATATTTTTATGTAAATAAATTTATGTAAATCTGAAAGGATCTTCCAAAATGTACCCATTTACTCCCCTATTGTTGAATGTAAAGTTTGTAAATCTTCACTATTTTAACTAACTCTGTAACATACAACTTTATAATATAACTTTATCTTTTGGGTTGTTTTCTTAGGGAAGATTCATGAAGATAAAAATAAATCATATAAAAAATTTTTATGAATCTTTATGATACATAATGCCAAATTAAGCAAGGAAGAAAGATATTCATGTTTTTATTGAACTGAATCAAAGATGTTGCTTATCTGTGCTCCAATTTTTATTCAAATCCCAAAATTTCTGTGTATATTTTGCAGCTAAAGTAATCTTCATAGTCATATATTTAGTGACAAAGAATGGTTTTATTGTTCATTTTCTTTCCTTGTTCTTTCACCATGGAACTGCATGGAATGTGAAGGTTTATTCCAAACTGAGTACTCCAAATCTTATTTCATCAATAAAGGTATAAGTGAAATGACATTTTTCTATTTAACTGAATAGCCAAACTCTAATGGGTGATACTTACCCCTGATAAGGCTTGATTGGCTGCCTGACTGCGTAAATGAATATCATCTACTGACATAACTGATTATTTTCACTAAGAAAAAAAAGGAGTTGCAAACTGTCCTTGCTAATTGGAGCCTCCCGTTTTCGCCTCCAGTAAGTCCGCTTCCTGGGACGGAGATGTCAGTCTAGAGAGTAGTTTCATAATGCTCAAGGGGGCAAGCAGGATTGGCACAGAGAGGATTGACACAGGTGATTGTAAGTTACATTTTGTACCCTTAAAGGAACCAATAAAAAAATTAATTATTATACTTTTTTCTTTTAGCTGCTAAATAAACATGATTATTTGGTTGCATAAAAGAGGAGTTGTAATATTAAAACTATTGATTTTGAGGATTTAAAAATTTTTATTGGATGTAGGTTCCTTTTTGGAAAAACAGAGCACCTTATCTTGCTAAACAATGCAATACAAAATGAAACAACCTTTCATTTACTCTCCTTAAAGAGAATATTCTTATGGATATAATAATTATTTTCTTGTAGCAAGAATCATCCTTGTTGTAAATTTGGCCTTATTGCTGTTTTAGAAGATACATTTTCTAATCAGAAAAATAATTTTGAAGCTGAGTATTAATACTTAAAATTCATTTAAATTCTGTCAAATATAATGCAGTATAAGCCTTATAATGTAAAATTAGTTGCATAATAGAAAATAGATTATAATTTCAGGAGTAATTTTAGGAATATTAAATGATAATGATAAAATGTATATGATATATATATCAATATCAATACATTAAATATAATAAAGTATAAAGTCTATTTTAGTATGCAATATTAAAGTATATTTACAAAATGAATTGGACATGTCAATAAATAGCTCATTAACTTGTGATACAGAATACACTTTAGTCTGCTTTCGAATTACAAGAAGTTGTTTCTCCAAGTGTATATATATATATATATATATATATATATATATATATATATATATACACACACACACACACACTAGTGGCCCAGTGCACGAAATTTGTGCATGGGGGGGGGGGAGGTGTCCCTCAGCCCGGCCTGCACCCTCTCCAATCTGGGACCCCTCGAAGGAAGTCCTACTGCCGGTTTACAGGAATCGGGCCTAAACCGGCAGTCGGACATCCCTCTCACAATCTGGGACTGCTGGCTCCAGCTGTTCACCTGCCTGCCTGCCTGCCTGATTGCCCCTAACCACTCTGCTTGCCGGCCTGATCACCCCCAACTGCCCCCCCTGCTGGCCTGCTTGCCCCACCTTCCCTCCCCACTGGCCTGCTCACCCCCAACTGCCCCCCTGCTGGCCTGCTCACTCCAAACTGCCCCCCCCACTGTCCTGATCAACTCCACCTGACCCCCACTGATGGCCTGCTCACCCCCAACTGGCCCTCCTGCTGGTCTGCTTACCCCCAAAGGCCCCTGCTGTCCCATCCTGGCCTGATCACCCCCCAGCAACCCAAGGTCCCAGCCCCTCCTTTTTTCTTTTTCTTTTTTCTTTTTTTTCAGCGCCTCCTTGAGTGGAGGCCAGGGCCAGCCAGGGCAGGTGGGAAGCTTAGCTTCCTCCATCACCTGAGGCAACCCAAACCTCCTGCTTGCTCCAGCTCCATGGCCATCGCCATTTTTGTTGGGATTTATTTATCTTCTATAATTGAAACTTTGTAGCTTTGAGCGGAGTTCAGGGCTGGCCAGGGCGGGCAGAAAGCTTGGCTTCATCCACCACCGGGGCAACCCAAGCCTCCTTCTTGCTCCAGCTCTGTGGCTGGCTGCCATCTTGGTTGGGTTAATTTGCATACTCGCTCCTGATTGGCTGGTGGGCGTGGCTCAGCATAGCAGAGTGATGGTTAATTTGCATGTTTCTCTTTTATTAGTGCATATATATATATATATATATATATATATATATATATATATATATAATTGATTTGACAGTGAGAGAGGAACACAGATTGGTTGCCTTCTGTATGCACAACAACCTGAAATCGAGCCTGCAACCTGGGGATGTGTCCTGACTGGGAATCAAACTGGCAACTTTTCGGTACATTGGATGAGACTAAACCAACTGAACCACACCAGCCAGGGCTCTTCAAGTGATTTTTTATTAACGTCCTTAAAAAAAAAATAAGGTTGCTGTCACCCATGAAACTTGGATAGAGGTGGTATTTGATTTGCAGCCTGTGGAATATGTGGTGGTAACCCTGCCAAGCATATTGCAAATATAGCTGTAGGTTATGTATAGTGAGAACAGTAATTGGTAACAAGAAGGTATACTGCCTCCAATCTGCCACTGAAGTTTTTACATACTGGACAAAAATTTTCATGCATGTGTATATGTGTGTATGGAAATATAATCCTTGTTTATTCCATCTGTTGGTTGAAAATAGTTGCTTAATTGCAAAAATCCCTATTGTAACTAATCGTTAGGAAGATTAGTTGCCTTTTCACTCAATATTGATTCTCCATCTTGCTATGTGGATAATTCCTTGAAAAATTCACATGTTTGAGACCAGTTAGATCTGCACTGTGCTGTATCAATATAACAGCCATATGTGGCAATTTATATTTAGATCTAAATAAATTAAAATTAAATAAAATTAAAAATTCAGATGCTCTAGATCAGTGGTTCCCAATGTGGGGGGCAATTTGATTTTTAAGGGGGACAATTCAGCAATGAGTTATTAACAGTGAATTTTTTGTATTTCTTATGATTTTAGGGGCCTCATATACAATTTATAAATATATATGGTGACATATTTATGTATTTCAGTTCTCTATTATATGCTTTGAAACTTT
Organism: Plecotus auritus; assembly: GCF_963455305.1. Classification (NCBI taxonomy): domain Eukaryota; kingdom Metazoa; phylum Chordata; class Mammalia; order Chiroptera; family Vespertilionidae; genus Plecotus; species Plecotus auritus. The sequence goes on from NC_137775.1 coordinate 61,596,515, forward strand.
ATTTGCTATTTTTTCATATCACTTCATATTATTATTATTTTTAACAATTTCTTAGTGATTTCTTCCTCAGTACTTCAACTGTCCTTTCGTTCTTTTATTTTTCTCTTTCATGGATGCCATGTGCTTTAGAAGCTTGTTTAGACCAAGTTAATGGCCTTTTAGGCTTCCTCCACATGAATAGGAGTTCACTTTTTGAATAATAAGAATTATATGTCACGGGGTTGGGGGGCTTCAGGATTTTAGAGATGCTTAAGTGGAGCGTGGCCAAAAAAAGGTTGGGAACCACTGCTCTAGACACATTTCAAGTACTCAGTCGCCTCAGGTGGTTAGTAGATACTGGATATGACAGTGCAAGACATTTTCATCATGGTAGAGAGCTCCTTTAGACAATGCCAAGCAAGACTAAATATTTTATAAAATATTCTCTTTCTACCAGGTAATTAGAATCAGACATCTTGCTTGATATCTCAAATAACAAAGAGTAAATAAAATAGTAAGTAAATAAAATAGTAAATAATAAATTAAACTGTGTAACTCTAGAAGTATGAAATTACATTTATTTAGTGTGGCATATGTGGATTTATATTAAAATGAAGATAACTTTTATGTGGATTGTTAAAGCAACAACAAAAGAAAACTTAGTGATGTTTACAACCTGGGCCTGGGGGCAGCATTTGTGTAGGTGCAGCTAACACTCTCACAGGTCACAGGGACAACTTAATTTCAAGATGACCTCTAAATTATTTGTCCAATGCATTTTTTTCTATCATCTTAAAATTATAGATTTTTTTCTTGCTTTATTTGTTCAAAAGATATTGTATAACTAGAAAGGAAAATACAGTTCTCTACTTGAATGATAATATTTTGCTTTCCTTTACACAGTTATTTGGGATTAGATGTTAATTAGGTCATAGTTTCTATATTTCGGAGAGATATTTTCCTTGTCCAGATAGTATCAAATTATTATCAATCAAGACTGTCCTGGCTGGCTCAGTGACTGAGTGCCAACCTATGAACCAGGAGGTCACAGTTCGATTCCCGGTCAGGGCACATGCCCGGGTTGCAGGTTCAATAGCCAGTGTGGGATGTGTGGGAGGCAGCAGGTCCATGATTCTCATCATTAATGTTTCTATCTTTCTCTCCCTCTCTTTTCCTCTCTCTCCCTTTATCTTTTTTATATATAAAAGACTGTACCTGGATGGTCCCTTTTGAATTTTGGAAGGTATACAGAAAAAAGAAAAAAAATGTCAATATAACTCAGTTAAGAATAGTAGGGCATAATGTATCTTGACCATTACCTCATAGCATACAAGAACTAATATAAATATGAAAGATAAAATAAAAATATTTTGTAAGAAAACATAAAGGAATATCTGTGATGTTTCGAGTAGGCAAGTATTTCTAATTATATAAAGGAAAAAATTGGTACATTGTATTATGTTGAAATTAAGGACTTCTGTTTATTAAGACATCATGAAGAGGGTGAGAAAGCAAGATACAGAATGGGAAACGATTTGTATAATGCATATTGGACAAAGCATTTGTAACCAGAATATAAAAGAAAAAGGTAGAAACCCAACTGAAAAATGGACAAAACTTATAAATATGAACTTCACAAAGAGGATGTCCAATGTATACGACCAATATATATTGTTCACCTTTACTAATCATCAGGGAAATGCAAATTAAAACTATGGTGTGATCTTACAATCCATCCATCCATCAAAATAGCAATGATGAGAAACACTGAAAACACCAACACTCAAACCCTGCTGGTTGGAGTATAAATTTGATAAAACCTGTTGGAAAACTCTTTGGCATTTAAACTAAGCTGATGCATACCCTGTCACCAGCAGTTCCCAACAAAAATCTGTACAAATGTGCACCAAAAAGTATGTACCAAAAGACATGCACAGGAATGTTCATAGCAGCATTATTCACAGGCACACCAAACTGGAAACAGCCCAGGTACTCATCATGAGTAAAATGGGTTCATTGTGGTCTGTTTCTACAGAGGAATACTATACAGTAGTGTGAATGAATGAACTATAAAATAGGCAACAACATAGGAAACATCTCATAAATACAATCCTATATAATAAAATAGACCAAATGGTGGAACAACCGAACAACCAGTCGCTATGACGTGCGCTGACCACCAGGGGGTGTGTGTGGAACATAGTGGGCATTGGCCACAGCGGGATGGTGGAGCAGGTGCCAGACCAAGGCGGGGCGCTGGTCACTGTCATTGGGGCGAGCCTCTGGTGGTTACTGAAAATTCTTTGCTCCAGTGCACCGTGGTCCTGCCCACCACTCCCACTTGCTGCTGGCGCTGGCCCCACTCCCACCCACTGCTGGCATTGGAGCCACTGCTCGCACCCACTGCCAGCACTGGCCCCTCTTGCACCTGCAGCTGGCTCCAGAGCCACCGCTCACACTCACTGCCGGAGCCCGGTGCCAGTCCCCATCACTCAGCGCCATCAGCAGGTGCAAGCGGCGGCTGCCAGTCCCAATGTCCCCTGAGGGCTTCTCCACCTCCCCCTGCTCCAGAGGGGCGATCAGGGCAACAGCCCCTGCTTGCACCCACTGTGGCTCCAGCCCTAATCGCTCTGCACCATCAGCAGGTCCGAGTGGGGCCGGCACCATCAGCGCATGGGAGCTGTGGCAGGAGTGGGGCTGCCAGCAGACAGGGGACCAGGAGCCGTGGTGGGCGGGGCCCCGCAGGGGCGCGGAGGATGGGCTGAGACCTGCTCCTGTGCCTACTGCAGGCTTGCAGCCCACAGTTCCTTTCAAGGTGCACGGATTTGTGCACTGGGCCCCTAGTATTAAATAAAAGAAACAAGACATATTAGGGTACATAATTTATGAGTCTAGTTATGTAAGAGTCCAAGAATCATGTAAACTAACCTATGGTATTAGCTAAATGAGGATAGTGGTTACTCTTGGAGGAGTAATGATTAAGAGGTGAGTGACTAAAAAAAAAGAGGTGAGTGACTACATGGTATGTTTATTGTACACACTCGCAATGAGGATTTTTCTGTGTGTATGTAATTTTTCAATAAAATATTTATGTTGAAAAAATGAATGACATCTCATAAATTTATGACTTTGGAATAGAGAAGATATGCACTGGTCAAAAGCCTTCAACAAAATTTCTGTGTTGCTAAGTGCATCACAAAAGATGTAGGTAGAAAGCCTAATTATTTACTTTTCTCTTGTGAGAGGGTCTAGAGAAAATAACATCTCACATAAATCTGCAGAGAAAAAAGTTTCCTGGGGTTTCAAACTCTAATGAAACCTATTTGGTGCTACCCAGGATTCCTCAGCAGGGCTTTTGTATTCTGAATTCTAACCGAAGGCTCTCAGAAAGTCTTCTGGTTGTCTCAATCCCAGCACAAGAACTCTGAAATCAACAGCATGAGCAGGAAGAAAAAGATGAGTCTGACTTATTTGAGAAATGTTTTCTGTTATCACATATTGACCTCTGAGGGCTGTCACAATTATGGCCTGAGAAAGCCTCGGTGCATCTGGTTATTCATGATACATCAGTATCAGTTCATAGAACTCAAAGTGATGGTACAAAATGTACTCAGATGACCATGGGCCTCTTTCCAGTGAAGTGTCATACTACATGTGCCTGAGCATTTTGAACTTATACATATATACACATTCATACATTCGGTTTGTTCACTTTTTCAACAGATGATTAATGGGGTAGGGGGTTCCACATCGCGCACGTCATTTATAGAGAAAGCAAAATGGAACCTAGTGCTGCTGCTGGAAATTAACTCTATTTTGAATTCCTTTGGGATAAATGTCATGCTACCAAAATTCTTCTTCTCTGGTGCCAAAAATCTGCAAGTGAAAAATTGTTTGCTCAATTAAGTCCAGAAAACCAGACTAGAGCTTTCAGACTGCACTCCTCACAGTTTGTATATTTTATGCCAAGACAAGTTAAGTTCATTACCTTTGAGGACATTTCTAAGTATTAATATACACAAGTGAAAACAAACACTGCTTAATATTCTCTGAAATTTGCCAAAGGACATTTACAATAGGAAATCTTCCTCCTAAAAGATATTAGAAAGGGGGGGGAAAAACTTCTTAAAGCAGAATTTTATTTTGAAAAAGTAAATCGCAAGAGTTAAAGAAGAATCACTAAAATGCATGAGAAAACACTATTTGAAATTATTCCAAGCATAGGAATGGAGTGGTTTTTTTTATTACTTTATCAAAAGAAATGTTACTTTTTTATTTGAAAGATTTGACTCATTAAAATTTACTTTTATAGGTAATAAATTTGTTGGGTGAGAAGCTCTCAACTTTTGGAGAGAACTCTGACAGATAATCCCTTGAATGCATCTGTCAATGAGGTATGGCTCCATGAGGGAGAATTTAAACCTGAAGAACACATTTCATCTATGAATATTGAGGAGGAGGGCCACAAAGCCCACATTTAATTTACATTTACTGAAAACGTACCTTTTGCACTCTACTTATTCATGGTGCTGGATTAACTAAATACATAAGCTGCTGCTTTCAGCTCTGGTTCTCCTGTTTTCTGCCAGTAAAGGTCACACTGACTCATACACAAAACCTTTTGTTTATATCTCAGAGGTAGCTGGCCCCATTGCACCTGTTTTTGAATATCTGGCAAGAGACAGGTTTGCAAATGAATATGGCTCTTTTAAGAAGTTGCTTATTTTAAAATGAAATTAGCATTTCCATAGGTGCCAAACCACAGATGGAGAAGAATGGGGATCTCTGTGTAAGTGAAGACAGGTATATTGTGGAATTGTGGCAACATCTGCATGTTCACCTTACCCTATGAATGTGCCTCTACAAATGAATGGATGAAAAAATGAACAAAATAGTTTCCTTTGTCCCACTTTACCCAACATTTTACTTTGTTTACTGAGACTGACCCTATAATTATATTTGGAAAAGGGTGTGTAGTATTGTGGAAGATAATAACAATGACTAGAAGAGGAGAATAAAGGAAATGAAAGAATGAAAGATGACTTTGAGATGTTTAGTCTTTGAAACGGAAGATTGTGATTTCATGAGTTAGGGACCTCATGAGGAGCTTTTTTTTTTATTTTTGGAGGGGAAGTGATGAGTTCACTATTGGGTATTTGAGATGTCCATGAGATATTTGGGTGTGACCATGCAGTAAGCAAATGGGAATACTATTTGGAGCAAAGAAGAGTTAAAAATAGAAGTTTATTAGAAGTTTATTTAACAGGGGTGAAGGGGAAAACCCAATGGTTAAAACATTAGAAATATAGGAGATCCCTAAGAATTAGTAAGGGAAGAAAACAACCTTAGAAAACTCTATTTCAAAGTGTCCCCTTATGCCATCCTTTTGTATAACATAGTAGTTTTGGTATAAAATGTGTAAGATATATAGCTTTGTTTTAATTTTGTGTGGTAAGATTTTACCTATTTTATGTGTTTTCCAAGTTGTCTTGAATGAAAAGATATTTTTATAATTATGTAAGAAATTTATAATTTATTATATAATTATAAGAAATAAACGTATTATTATATAATTATAAAAATAAACATATTTTATGTGAAATGATGGAAGATTGAAAGTAGCAGAGTTGTTTAGATAATATCTGAAAACAGTTATTCTTCTGGTTTTATGATTGTATATTTTTTGGTTTTAGAAATATGTATTTTGAAATATTTATCTGTTTAACATTTTCTTTTTTTAAAAATATATTTTATTGATTTTTTTACAGAGAGGAAGGGAGAGGGTTAGAGAGTTAGAAACATCGATGAGAGAGAAACATTGATCAGCCGCCTCCTGCACACCCCCTACTGGGGATGTGCCCGCAACCAAGGTATATGCCCTTGACTGGAACCGAACCCGGGACCCTTCAGTTCGCAGGCTAATGCTCCATCCACTGAGCCAAACCAGTCAGGGCAACATTTTCTTAAAAAATACCCAACCAAGTGAGATTAGTGATCTTTGGATATAATAGTTTAATATCACCATGTTTACTTTTTGTATGTTCATTTTATCAACTTGCATCTTTTTAAGTAAGGGAAAATATAGATATATCTCCAGTGTATATTTTACAAAGAGTAATAATACTAACCAAGTATTATTACAGTAAAATAATTTAATTGGGCAGTATAATTTTTATTTAAAACTTAGGTGTTGGGGTTTTATTTTTGGATCTAACCCTATTCTAAATGGTTTAATCAGTTCATTAGTTGAAAGAGGCCTTTTAAAGGATTAATAGCGAAGTCATGAAGGCAAACTACATTTTAAAATAAACCTTAAATAATCCTAAACTGTTCTAAAAGCTTTCCTTTATCAATATGATTTTCTTAGAACTCTTTACTATTTTGTAGTATACATAAATCTTCTCTGTGGACATGATACATTTAAACTTCCAGGCATGATTTCTTTTGGACTGATGTATGTGCTAGGCTGACCCCATTTAAAACCATGTGAGACTCTGACAAGAGTTTGCTCTAGCTGTAAGTGTCTCTGAGACATTAAATGTGCCACCCCAACTAACCCAAGTAGGAGGGCTGATTTTTTGCAGCAATTCAGTACTTGGTATGTGTGAAGAATATTTTTTTGAGGGTGCAAGGTAACTTGTGAGATTTGTGATAAAAATATTTGTTTGAATTATGGGTTCTTGGAGAACAAGATTTCTTCTATATTCCTAATGCCACCTAATACAACATTCTATATGTTTCATGAAAGGTATACACATTGCTTATTATGAAAAGGAAAGATGATTGATATTTTCAGTATTTCATTTATTTAAGGAAAATATTATATCTTTAATTCTAGCTCCCTAGGGAAGCTCTGGTCCATTCCTGGCAGCTCTCTGGGGGAAAGGTTCAAACAAAGGGGAATATGGGTGCATGAGCAGTAGTAAAGTTTCTTGAGATAGAGAAGTACTTGCCTGTCAATCTGGCCTGGGAAAAAGATCATTGGTCAGGAGGGTGGAGCCCCTGCAAGCCTTTGGAATCTCAGAAGGATAAAATCCCCAAAGAGTTCCCTCTCTCTTGTGCTCTTGCTTGCACTTGCTCTCTCTCTCTTGCTCCTTGACCCACACTCACTCTTGCACTCACCTGTTCTCTCCCCATGGCTATGCAGATGCCACACACAGGATGCTGGACTGTACTTTGATAGGGAGCAGAAACTATGGGCTAGCCATGCTAAAGACAAGACTAGACTTTTTCCATGATGAGACAGACAGAAATGGGATTTTGGAGGGAACCTCCCCTTAATTTTACCTTATCAATAAGCTTTCCATGAACACCATCCCCTCATGGGGGTCTGAGGAAATTATTTTCCTTGTGGCATCTGAAGAACTCCACCTTCACTGATAACAGAAGGATATGATAATCAGATGAAATCTTTTCATGGTTGGTCCCTTTCAACATCTAGTACTTTCAGTACCCAAGGTGCTTAAATATATCACCAATATAAAATGTCCAGTGCAGAATTCCCACATATGACAAGACTGTCATAAATTCACTCATCATCCCTTCCCAACCTGTCCCCATTTTTCTAAAACCCTTCAGTACAATGAACTCATTCATTACCACCTCCTTTAGTTTCTGAGGCAATTGATGGACTCTTCTCCAGGCAATGATGATTCAAGATGTTGGAGGGAACGAGTCCAGGACTGTCACTAGCCTTGCCTTTCAAAATGTTCCAATCACATATTAATCCCTTTCCAAATAGATGCCGGACAAATCCATTTTGACCCAGAACCAGAACAATGAAGCCAAATCTAGAATCATCCATTTTGGCTAATGTTGCCTGGCTGGCAAATACATTTTTCAAAATTTCGTTTTGTAAGGAATTAGATCCAATTCCTTTCCACAGAGGAAAAGCCAATATTGAAAGCTGATGATTGTAAAAGTGAGACCAAAGAGCCACAGGACATATTTATTTTGGAAAGAAAGTTAAACAAAGACTAAGATGTTAAGCCATAAAACATTTTACACAGGTTTAGATTAAACCAACAGTTTAAAAGATAAATATTTTCCATTTTTATGCAGATATCCAAGATAAAAAGAGCTGTTGTGCTAAGAAAACTTAAGATTACTGTAGAAAAGCCTTCATAGAGGACCCTGAGGTATATACAAAATGCAAAGAGTGTCAACATATAAGATTTTTCAAAAGTACTTTTCAAAGAAAATTCTCAAAATAATATATGTCACTCAAGGCGAACTTGCAGAGTTGTGGGGAGGGGTGTCAAGGAATTAAATACCCTGGCTTTGCTTTACTCTTTCCCTCTGATCTCCTGCTGAGGCTCCACTTTGCTTGAGCTGAAATATAACTGGAAGCCAGAGGCACCATAGCCTGGGGGTGTAATTCGAGAATGTGGAGTGGGGCCTTGTTGATGTTATTCATTGCAGATCAGTCTTGAAGGTAGCCAGCTGAGAGAGAAGGATGGCGAGGAGCAAATTGAAGACAACTGTGCCATATCATTAGCCAGTGACCAGATGAAACCAAAAGATCCTGCTTTTTACTCTCAGGAACCCACTCACCACCTCAAAAAGCTAAGAATTTTTTTCCCCTGTGCCTTAATTAAATTGGCTTATTTCTACTTTATTCTCTCATGGTTATTATAGTCATAAGATAATCCTTTAGGAATATGAAGGTAATAATGATTTCTCCTACCTTTCTTTTTTGCAGCATGAGCTTAAGTTATATCCAGAGTAACTCTTACCTTTCTCTCTGACTGCTTTCTGGATCCTCTTAACAATTTTTTTCCATCTTTTAAGAACATTGTTTGGTATTGTCACATACTTTAATTGTTCCTGTGCTTGCATGCATGCGTGTGTGTGTGTGTGTGTGTGTGTGTGTGTGTGTGTATTATCCAAATTCTAACACATGTCCGCAATGCATATGAATGTTTTTGTAAGGCAGTGTTTCTTATCAAGGCCATTTTGAATTGTAATTCAAGTATTAACAAGTTGACTTAGTTTAGTAATACTTGTAAATTTGAGAGCATATCCCTTTTTCATTCTATGGGTTATCAAATAGACATAATGTAAAAGGGCAGCCTCAGGAATGACTCTTCTGAGACTTTAGAGATATCATATAATGTCTAACCCTTAATATAATCTTGAAGCTGACTGTAACAAGATTATCATTCTAGTTGGAGACAAAAATGTCTTTAAGGCTGAGGCAAAAGTCAGTTTTTAGGATAACATTTATGATTTTTCATTCCTCTCCCATTTTTTTTTGCTACCTACTTTGACTACCTTAGAATGAAAGGAGTTTTTGATAGGATTTTCTCTTCACCATGTTAGTGTTGTTTAATAGAATTCTCTAGGATGTACCCAGTCAGATAACATATTTATCCTCACTTTGATTAAACTACAGATTCAACCCTTAATTCTCAGATGACTCAAAGGCGGTGTAATAGATACTTTAAGGGCCCCTCAAATCTCTTTTACCTGCTCTGTCTCCCAGCTTTTATGTGTTGCTGCTAACTGCTTGCACCTGTGATCTTCAGCGGCTTGCTTTTGGACACCCGAGCCTTCTGGCCCATCTGGAAGAACCAGAAGGCAGGGGAATTTAGTGGAATATGCTCATTATATAACTCAAGCATGTATAAGTAAGTAAATGTGGTATTTTCTGTGTAAGAGGTGAGGAGTCTGGGTCAGGGCACACAATAGTCTCATTATATTTAGTATTTGTGGCAAACAAGGTTTAGTGCAGGAAACAAAAAAATGAATTATGCATTTTAAGCAGAAAGTGATTTTAAAAACCGTGAATTATAATGTTGGAAAGGCTGAAAGCAGATGCTTGGCTGGTCCCCCAGGAATGACTCCCAGAATACCATGAGATTTACCTGCAGGGGGTGTGGTATAGGTGTGATGGGGAATCAGAAAGTCTCCATGGAAAAGATTGAGTTCAGTAACATGCCACTGCAGCTGCAATCTTAGGACCAGGAAGGGACACTTGCGGCAAATGACAATACTGTATGTAGAACACAGCTGCCTCAATGGCAAATGTTCCTCAACACCCATGAGGTTGGCAATTGGATGTTAGAATCTCATTCCTCACAACAGAAAACAGTATGAAGATAAGATGGCCTTTACCTCACTTGTGCATGCCAAACATCTCATGATTGCTCCTATTGTTAGATCAAACTCCTAGCTGCAAGGAAGTCTGAGAAGTGGTTTTACTAATAAGCTTTCTAGTTATTGGAATACTAGACAACATACTTGAAGGAGTGGAAATTATTGCTGAGTGTTAATCTGGGGTATTATGTTACATAACTCCAAGGATCATTAATCCCTTTGCAAATGGTGGCATGGCACTGCCAATTGACTATATTCCTCACAATACCGATTAAAGAGCATTTAGACGCAAGTGTTCAATTTCAAGGGTCACATTTGAAAGAACATTAAAAAAATAGTGTGTGTTCGTGGGTGGTAGCCTTTAAGATGGTTAAGAGATTTATAAACCACATCAAAAAAGAAAGTAATGGAAATTGAAATTAAAATAGCATTCTATAAATATCTGAGGAGGTAGGTATGGACTTGCTATGAGTTTCTGTATGTATTCCTTTCAAATCAAAGATACTATGATCCTTCTAAATATTTGTAGATAGATTTGGCGTCCCTCATACTATTCAGAAGTTTCAAAGGAAAGCATGATTTTAACATTGCCTTTATATTCATTACTTTTTGACATTAATTGTACCATCTTTTGAGAAAAGTGGAATGTATAACATTTTTATCTCTTTTAGTCTCTTATTTTTTATTTTATTCAAAAAATGTTTTTGCTTGTATATACTTAAGTAATGGCTTTAAGTACTATGAAATTTCAAGAGAAATATGCTAGAATGTTAAAAAGTGCTCATTAATATTTGTGTCATTTTTGAAAATACTTGTTAAGAAATGAATACTCCAGGCAAATTGGGGAAAAAAATAAGTGAGGGTATAGATTGGTAGTTTGGGCAATTGAAAATTAAAATGAATTCTAATAGGAAAAAATTCAAAGTATATTAATAATTTGAAAAATAATAATCCCAAACTCAAGTGTTTTATGGGCAGAAGAAACAAGACTACTGAATTGCCCAAAGAGGCAGATGAAACCAGAGAGCAAATGATTTTGCCACATGTGGTGTCAATAAATTAGGACTGATGTAACTTTGGCCTGTTAAAGAAGGATCCTCATGGACCAAGGTGGAGATGGTTTTGCAGTTTATGCAGTGCAGTAGTCAGCTTTGAGCAACTGAACTCTAGAAATAAATGACAGAGAAGTGTGGACATTTAAGGAAACAATTAGGTAGAAATAATGAAGAAACCTGGATATGGATACATAAGAATGATAGAGAAATTGTATACTAAGTCTAGGAAAGTAATATTTAAAAAGATTGCCTGAATCAGCAGTAAATTACAAATCTCATATTTGCCAAACATTATTTGCTAATGGAAGAAAGCAGTATAAATGACAGATTGAAAATATGTATGCAAAATAGAACAAAATTTAAATCAAAACAATTACAACATAGAGAAATGTGATATTTAATATAGCAACTCTAATTTTGGTTATCTATGCAATACTAAATAAAAGAAATCATGTCTCTCTTGAAAATAAAGGGTACATTTCACAGTATACTATAATTATATTTCTTTAATGGTAGCATTCATCCACCACACCGTAAATTGTGCAGTGGTTGGTTTTCCTAATTAACAACAACATTTTCACATGTTGAGCTAAGCCTGCTTTCTGCTATTTTGTGATCCTGAAAGTAATTGGCTTATCTATTTATCCTTAGGCTGTCTCTCTTCCTGATGGTAAAACATTAGAAAAACAGTGAATGTTTTTATCACTCAACCAATTTGTTTTCCTACACAACAGTTGCTCAAATAGACAACATTTATGGGCATAGGTGAAAGAAGAGAGGTTTGCAGGTCTATATCAGGCCAGAGATTATCAGCCTGTTGCTGTGACTTTGGAATATGAGATTTTCCCTGAGAGGAAAGCAGAGCAGACCTGGTCTCAGGGGGGTTGGCTAGTGCACAATAACCATGTGAACATGTACCCATGTACCTGTTACTTACTACATGCCACACATTATATTTATATATGCTATACATATATCATCATCAGTTTTCTCTGCCTTCCAATGTAAGTACTATTATGTCATCTCCATTATACAGTAAATGAAATTGAGGTGCAGAGAAGTTAAGTAACCTGCACTAGACAAACGCAGTATTCAAACCCAGGCTTTTAACCTTCCATTACATTCTATGGCAGGAGAAAGAGATCAGGTAACATAATCACTTTATTTCTGAACAGAAAAATTTGCTTACACTTACAATGGAAAGAGGAATAAATGTTAAGCTATTCACCTCCCACCTTCCTTGACTCTTCTGAACCTTACTGCTTAGTGAGTGATGTGTTTTTGCAGTTTTCAACTGATAAGATCTATAGTTTTACCCCAATAAATTGATATGAGGAGGCATAAAATAAATTAAAATTAGTGACTCTTCCTTTTTATTTGAAGATGGTGCTAGAGCAGAAAACAGCAGGGGGGGCCATAATTTTCTTTCTGGAAGAACTATACTTCATTCAGTTTTATCCAATGGTTCATCTGGTAAGGTTAATGGAAGAAATCGTTTGATCAATCAAAAAAAACCCTTTGGTGAATTAACTGGATTCTTGAGTATAGTCCTCCTGACACCTCGATTTCAGACCTTTTATTGTCTTATGCTACTCCATTTGTGGTAATTTGTTAGGCAGCCACAGGACACTAATATACTCATTGAAAGAGTGTTAGAAAAAACTCCTCGGGGAAGTGACTAAAGAAGCAGGTGTAGATTAGATGCTGTTAAAAAGCAAAGTTAATTGTATGATTGGGTATCCCAACAAATCTTACCTAGAGGAAGGGAAAACTGAGGCAAGGATAAAGCTGTAATATGTAAAGCAGTAGTAGTCACTCATTTTGGTCAAGAGAGGGAGTATTTGATATTTTGTAGGTGCTACAATGAACTTATTTTTGTCTTTGCTTAGATAATATGATGAGGTGGCCTTGCTTGTTCTCATTTTATCATGGTCTCAGAGTAACCTTGTACAAGGTTGTTATTCTGTGAGTTTGCTTATATACAATAGAAAAATAACGTGGCCTAGCTGTGAGTGCCAGGGAACTTCCAATGTCAGTTGTTACTCATCAATGATGAGAGAGAATCATTGCTCAGCTGCCTCATGCATTCTCCCTACCAGGGAACAAGCCCACAACCCTGGCATGTGCCCTTGACCAGACTCAAACCTGGGACCATTCAGTCTGAAGGCCTACACTCTATCTACTGAGCCAAACCCGCTAGGGCTCTGGTCCTTTCTTAAAGTCCCTTCACATTGAGTTTATTTTGTTTTCCCAGGAGTAAGTCCCTATTTGGGACTTCGGTTTTCTGATCAGATTTGCATCGTACTTTAGTGAAGTTGTTTCTTTTTAGCACCTAACACTAATTATCTAATGCCTTGTTTTGTCTGTCTTGAATGATTTTTTTTTTTTGAAGTCTATAGGGAGAGAATGGGCTTGTAAAACTGCTCTCAAGCCAGCCTGCAAGTTATAAGTTCAGAAGATTTATTTTTTTCTAAAAAAAAAGTATTATTTTACTTTTATATTGGCTTTATTGGCAAGACATTGGTTAATAAAACTAAATAGGTTTCATGTGTACAATATACCATCTGTATATTGTATTGCATAGAATATTTCTTTTCAGCATCCTTTGGACAAGCTATGTCCAAGGTCACCATTTCAAAATCTTATAATGACTTCTTCCTCAATCTTGTTTTTGTGTCCCTGAGAATTGCTTTTGTTTTAGTTTCATCTACCTAGAATCAGAGGTTTTATCTGGTCCCTGATAGGCAACAATTGGCCTTTGACCAAGCTCCAGCAACAAAAGCTCACATGAGCCCCAGTCTCACAGGCATGTTGCAGTTCTCATGGGGTATTTTTAATCTAAAACTGTGCCCCTTCCAGGCCAAACACCTGCTTCCCTTATTTTTTCTCACTATGGTAACTCTTGTGCATGCTTTTCTTTCACAATTTCACCAAAGACAATTTGGAATTACAGTGCTCACCCTGGGGATCTTTTGATATGGATCTTTTGTTCTTTTGAGAGTCAGCTTAGACAAACTTCTGACTATCCAGTGGTATTGAGGAGGCTTCTAAAATTTAAACTAAAAAAATGCCTTCTTAGAGATTATTTAGCAAAAGCTAATGCAAAATGTGAGAAATCTAACTTTTCTTGTAGAGCCACTCCAATGCTTCCCTTCTGTATTTCACTGTTCCCCTTACATGTTTTTTGCCTTAACCTTCAGAATCTTGTTCATGATTTTTAGAGTTGATGACCAAAAATTTCATGTCAGAACAGTTGGATGAATGGATGGAACTTTTCTGGAAAATTCTTCCATTTGGACATCAAGGTCCTGTTTGATTTTCTCTTTGTGGGCACGCAGGAAAGCTACATATTCCAGCTTCTTGGGCCATTCATTGTGTTAGAGTCATATGACCATGTTCTAGGCGGTGAGATATAGGGAAAGTGATAGATGGCACTTCCAGGCATGGTTATAAAACCTCTTGCATAATCATTCCAAACCACTCTCCTTTTATTTGGCAACCTTGATAGCCAGCCACATGTTTAAGATGGCAATGTCACTAAATGGAATAAGTCTGGATCCTGTGTCATCACTCGGAATAAATCTACCATGAAAGCTATCAGACCATAACGCATGTGAGAAATATATTGCTATTATGTTAAGGCACAGAGATTTGGGGGTTGTTTCGATAGCCAACGTTATTATTTCTCACAGATATAGTGTCCAAGGAGTAAAAACTTGCCCAATTTTTGGACTGAATAAACAAATATGAAGATAGGAAAAATATTTAAGCATATAGAACATAGTTTATTTAAAGAAATAAAACAGACTTCTAGCAACCTCAACATATATCTCACAGCAGAAATTTAAAGTTTGGTACATTGATAATGTTTTATTAAGAAGATGAAAATTACACAAATTGGTATTTTAGTATGAATAAAGAAAAAACATTTTTTGAAAAAAAGGATAATTTGGCTAAGATTTTTAAGTGGGCTCATTCTTTTAACAAATGTATATTTGACACCTACTATGTGACAGGCACTTTTCTGAGTAGTGGGGATAAATCAGTGTAAGAAAGAGATAGGGGAGGATATTCTAATGGAGAATGAAAAACAATAAGCAAGACAAATAAACAATTTTCAGTGTTTATAACTTAGGAGGTGAGTAGAATTTGGAGAAAAGTAAATCAGAGAAGGGCTGGGAGTGGGGAGCTAGTGAATAGTTAAACTTTTAGATAGGATGATGATCAGAGAAGCACTCACTAAAAAGGCAATTTATGAGTAGAGACTTAAAAGAGGTGAGGGAACAAGCCCTGAGAGGGCCCAGACAGAGGCCCTCAGGTGGGTGTATGCCACATGTGTTAGAAGAGCAGCAGGAGGTCACTGTGGTTGGAATGAAAGGAAGTTGCTGTAGGAAATGAGATCAGACCAGTAATAGGATTCAGATCCTGACCCACCTTGTAGACTATTGTACAACATTTGGTTTTCACTTTCATGGGTTAAAAAGCCACTGGAGGGTTTTTAGCATTGAGGCATCATCTGATTTTCATTTTAACACAATCACTCCAGCTGCTGGGTTGAGATTAAACTATAGTGAGCAAGAAGGAAGAGGAGATACTGGTTAGTAGACTATAACTAATGTGGATGAGAAAGGGTGGTGGCCTGGGTCAGGGTGGTAGAGAGGGTGATCAGAAGTGGCTAGATATTGCATATATTCCATCAGTAGATCCAGCAAGATTTGCTTTTGGTCTTGATGTGGTGTGTGAAAAAAAGAGAGAGGAATCAAGAATGACTACATATGGCCAGGCTGGCGTGGCTCAGTGGTTGAGTGTCGATCAGGAGGTCACAGCTGGATTACTGGTCAGGGCACATGCCTGGGTTGTGGGCTCGATCCCGAGTAGGGGGTGTGTAGGAGGCAGCCAATCGATGATGTTCCTCTCTCTCATCGATGTTTCTATCTCTCTATCCCTCTCCTTTCCTCTTTCTAAAAATCAATGTAAAAAATTCAGTTTAGTATTGTTTATACTGTGTGTGTCAGGAGCCCATATACCTTATTCAAAGAGCACAAGAAAAAGAGAGGTTTGGCAGATAGAAAAGCTCTCTAGCAATTAAATCCTGCATGTAAAATGTTACCAGAGTGATTCCTGTACAATATATACATTTGCAGGAAGAACCTCATTTGTATTTAGTCTGCATTTTAGCTCATTCACAATGAGAACTTATGTCTTAGGAGTTATGGCCAGGGACTGAGCCCAGTTAGGTGGGATCTTGGCAGGGCCAAGCATGTAGGAGGAATCCTTTATGCATCTTGCAAAGTTGATGATGGAATTTTATTACCAAACCCAGAGTTCAAAATAAAATTATGATGAAATGAAATAACTGAAGTAAATGGCTATTTCTTAAAAAACCTCTCATATGTGTTCTAGGAGGAAGGAGTTTATTGTTATTTTTTTGTTATCTTTGAACATAGTATTCAACAAACTAGCTTGCTTCAAGAATAATAGAATCTGTGACTTTGTGAACCTAATTATAAATACTGTCAGTATGTGCCAAATAAACTTTCTAATTGCCTCACTCTCTGATATTAATTCCCTGACACAATAGATACTTAATATGTGCTAGTTGGTTTGAATTAGCTTGGTACTAAAAAGAAAAAAAAAATTGGGCTATGAGATTGTGACTTTTCACATTTCCATGGGTCAAGATAACTAAAGAAGAGCACTCAGAGAAATGTAAAAAAGATACAAAAAAAGAGATTCTACTTCTTATGAAAAATGGAAAACAAGATACATACAGTATGTACATACAGTAACAAAACTCAAAATATAGCTAATTTTAGGTAGAAGACATCAATTATGTTCCAATGTAGCATAAAAGGGTTAGCCTGTTAATTCAATTCCAGGTATTAGGTTCATGCTGAGACCACAGTTGACTTCAAGGATATGATCTGGTCTTAAATACACAGGATATTTCTCATGTTGATATATGTTTCTCCAAACATAATATTTGGCTAGGGACTGATATAAAAGCATGTGTTCATTCTTTCCTTCATTAATGACATTATGGAAAGTTCTCATGCATTTGGACAGGATAAAAGTTTCCCCATTCTGTATATTATTTCCTTCATTGTACAGTTTGATTTATTTTAAGACTAGAGGCCCTATGTACGAAATTCATGCAAGGGACTTGGCCCTCGCAGCTGCAGCGGCTTGCCTCAGCCCTCGCAGCTCTGACTTTATTTGGAAGGATGTCTGGAAGGTCGTTCAGCTGTCTGGTCTAATTAGCATATTACACTTTTATTATTATAAACTAGAGGCCCAGTGCACGAAATTCTTGCATGGGGTGGGTGGATCCCTCAGCCCGGCCTGCACTCTCTCCAATCTGGGACCCCTTGGGGGATGTCGGACTGCTGGTTTAGGCAGTCATGTGGGATCGGGCCTAAACCGGCAGTCAGACATCCCTCTCACAATCCGGGACTGCTGGTTCCTAACCGCTCACCTGCCTGCCTGCCTGATCACCCCTAACTGCCTCTGCCTGCCTGCCTGATTGCCCCTAACTGCCCTCCCCTGCTGGCCTGATCGCCCCTAACTGCCTCTGCCTTGGCCCCTGCCACTGTGGCTTTGTCTGTAAGGAAGACTGGATGACCAGAAGATGACCGGTTGACCTGGTCTAATTAGCATATTACCCTTTTATTAGTATAGATTAGTTGTTTTTTCCAGGTTAGAATTAGTTATAAAATGGTAATTAATAGCAAATTTTTTGTTGTTGCTTGGCTTTTTGTTTTCTAGGGGCAAAGATTATTACTTGGCATGACTATTTCAAACAGGAACTAAGAATTCATTTAGGGTCCTAGATTTGTGAATAGGGATAAGCCAGGAGGTAGGGCCCATCAGAGGACATGATTCCACATTATCTGATACTTTGCAGTCTAGAGCCACTTATATTCTACAGCAGAACCTCTACAAGAAATCATTGTTAACAGAGTTACCTTTCTTTGCTTCCTTCTGTTGAATTTTGCTGTCTTTGTGCTAATAAAATAAAGGTTGAGGAAAGGGTAAAAGTCCTGCAAAAGCAATTACAATCAATGAGTCATAATGCTAAAAGGCAAAGCTGCTTGTCTATATTTGCAGTATATACGTCATTCCAATGATTCTTAACTAATTAACAATATCACCATGGTCTTTTGTTACCATCATAAGTCTACTAGACTTATGTAATAGAATATTTTCATTTCTAATTTTACATGTGAGCTGAAAAGAAGAGGCCAGGATACTTTTTTTTCCAAGAAACTTCCCATTACAATATCATTTTTTTGCAGAACTTTAAGTATATCTAAAATGTGCTTATGCAAAATTGTTTCTAGTTGTATCCCACAATTTCTGCATATGCAGAACTGTGCCTATTTTCTTGGCTGAGGCCAAATATGCTCACATTTGGTCATTCAGTCCAACTAAACTTTCTAATATTGAAGACTTTTTTTTCCAAGTAGCTAATAAATGTTTTGCCTTTCCATATTGGCTTAGCAATTAACAGGCAGGGAAAATAGGATTTTAACATAAATCCTTCCCTGAAGCAATTATTATTTTGAGCTATTCATATTAGAAATGCAGCTATTGAACTCCAAAAGAGCAAATCACTATTAGGAATGCAAAATAAACAAAAGTGTTTCACTTCAGACATGTATAATTATTTATAATTCTCATAAATCTAACCCCCCATTGTTAGCCAAGCTTAGACTAAAACCCTTAAGCATTTATTGATATTAGTTGAGAGATCATGTTATTTGCCAGAGAGGCAAGGTGGCTCTCTTTCCATTGGGACACTGATGCGGTCTAGATCTGGATGACTTTGGGAAAGTTGAATCCAATGAGACAACTCCTTTATTTGTATGGGGAAGATAATCTCACACTTGGACTAAACTTCCCATCTGCTCTCTGGAACTTAAAGGCATAGGCCCCTAGATCTCAATTACCATGGTAGAAAACCATACTAGTCCAGGTGCCTAGTTCCTATAGAAACAATATGGAAAGAATCTGTAATGAAAAATAATACTTCTTAGAGAAAGTCTGTTAGGTTTGGAATAACTATTTTGATATGCTAAATGGAGAGTAATACCACACCAAGGAGATGCTGAATGAAGCTAGGGGTGTTGTTTTCCTAAGAGTCTTAACAGAGCTACCTTTTCTGCTACCTTTGGCTGAATTTTGTTGCCTTTATGCAGGAATCATTATAATTTTTTTTTCTATTTGCTCTACATAGAGGTGAGTGGAATATAAGAGTATGGGGGGCAGATTTGAATTGTTTGGTAAAGGTGAGGTTAGGGCAGACAGAGAGGTTGAGTACAACTGTTGAGCAATGGAATTTTTGGAGAAGAGAGGGGTATGAGAGTTGTTTGCCATGACATGTGCTATATATAAATCCCCTATTTCATTTCTGCTCTGACATCTTTAGCAAAATTAAGATTGCTCAATAATATTGCATGTGAGATGGCTTCTCTGGATGGAAATTGAGAGTACAAGAGAAGAACTAACTTCAGTGTTACACCATCAAAGAAAATCTTTTGGCAAAATCAAATGAGGAGTGAAATCTACTGACCGACAACTATAATGTATTTTTGTTTGCTCAGTAATTACAATTGTAGATGGAAGCGAAGATATATAGCCTCCCTAGTTCATCAGCAGGAGTGCCTCCAACAGTGAACATGGAGTGTCATTTTAGTAAATGATAAATTGGGCGAACTCTGTCTGCCTGAACATATACAGAATATTCTGCTCTCTTCTTTCACTGTATTTTCCTTGGGCTGACGAGGCATGATGATGATAGGAGACCCATTTGTCTAGATTTTAACCTGAGGAAAGTAAATCTAGACCTATTGTCAGAAAAAAATACTGGAGCCCTAACCGGTTTGGCTCAGTGGGTAGAGCATTGGCCTGTGGACTGAAGGGTCCCAGGTTTGATTCCGGTCAAGGGCATGTACCTTGGTTGCGCGCACATCCCCAGTAGGGGGTGTGCAGGAGGCGGCTGATCAATGTTTCTCTCTCATCGATGTTTCTAACTCTCTATCCCTCTCCCTTCCTCTCTGTAAAAAAATCAATAAAACATATTTAAAAAAAATAATGGAACCAGGACCACTACAAGCTAGTTTTTTGGGAAAAGTCTATGCCATTTGTAAAGTTCTTCCCCCAGAATGGACCTGCAGAATCAATTTGGATTCTTAATTAACACCTTATATTTTTATGTTTAAACATAATGTGATATATGTAAAGTGCTACTCAATTTTTGAAATCTTTATGTACTTATGGTTCAATGATGCTTGATTAAACACTTTAGTGACTTTTTATATTTTACCTTTAATAGAAAGATAAGTGTGTAGTGTTTAATTGAATAAATTATATAACTAGATTTATACTGATCTCCAAATAGATTGCAATTCAACTAAACTAATATTTGTTAATGCTTTGTATATCAAAAGCTCTATGCTAGGTGCTGAAATAATTTCGAAAATCTAAAAATAGTGTCTATTGTTCAGCTATTCTATGGAATTGATTCAGATTAGTACAAACCTTCTTATTAAAAAGGCTTTCATAGCATATAACTTGAAATCTTCTCCATGAAAGTTCTCTATGGTCTATTTATTATACAATGTTTAGGTAGCCCTCATCAAGCATGGTGGTCAAACAACTGTAGCAAAGGATCTTATTTTATTTTTAAAATTTTTATCAAGTGTGTCTTTGACTTCTTTCACACTCCTGGCTATTTCTGGTCACCTATATGGATGTTAGAGAATATTAAGGCAATTTATCCTGATCTACCTGATACATCATAGTTCCTAAACTTTGTCATTATTTGAAGAATCAAAGTTACCTGTTATCAAGTGGTACTGCAGCAGTTTCTGGTCTTTAACAAAAGGTATTTTAAATGGTGCACAGTCCTTCAGAAACACTAGCCTCTGTGTCCTTAATCCTGTTGGAAGAGCAGTGATTTGATGTAGCGCAACCTGCACAGGACTTGGTTTGTCGGAATCGAGCCTTCATTGCAAGCATTCTGTTAATCTCTGGCAAGAACGTTTTATTTACATATTATGGAAGCCTTTCCATTAGAGATTTCTCCTTTAACTCCCATGATACAAATAACAATACAGTCTTACTGGCTAGGTAACCTTTATCAGCTATTTAATGGTGAGATGTTAACATTGACTTCAATCAAGATTATTTTATTCAATCATGAATATCTTTGAAAGACTGCACTAAGAATTCTTCATAAAAGTAAATTACACATTATATTGCAAAGTAATTTTCAAAGTTGTGTGTATTCATTGCCTTCACCAGACTTCTAATTTAAGCCATTACATTCTCTGTAATGACAAATGGTACCAGTAAAATACTTTTTTTGATACTTCCATGAATTTATCAAATGTATACATTCTAGGAGCGATCCTATCCTGAAATATCTTGAAGACATATCGGTTATGTTATTTTTTATTGATTTCAAAATGGAGCGGTCTTTTTAGCATATATGTTCTGGGATTCAATTCACCCCATACTCTCTGCTCTCCTCTGGGGTATTTCTTTTAAGCAGAGTCAGCTCAAGTTTCGCATAGAGACTTGAAGTCTGTTTATTATGCAAAAAAACCTGTTTTCCAGTTTAGGCTGAGTTTGCAGTTATACTACATTCAGTTTAGTACCTTTGTCCCAGTTTATTTTTCAATAGGATGACATTCTGGTCACCAGAAGATGTTGAGATAGCAGAAAATGTTGAGATAGCAGAAAATAGGTAGGGAATAAGCAGAAGTTCAACAATACTTATTGCATTGAGACTAGAACGATTCTAAAGCAATTCTGTCTAAACTTTCAATCCCATTATCCATAATTATGAACTCAAAAAGAATACAACATAATACAAAAACATATAACGTTGAATTATATGTTAACTCCAGTTATTAACAGCTTGATTTTATCTGGTAAGAAGTATATTTCTTGTGTAAGTTGTGGTACTGAGAGGAAATACTGAGAAAATAGAATATAAATGCTAATTTATAGGAATCTATTTAACAAGAGGACACAAGTGTAATATTCATTATTAGGCACCAATTTATCAGAGTAACTCCTGAATGTATAAGAAAAGCTTCTTACATTATTACTATGTGGATGGAAGAAATTCAGCTGAAAAGCAGTAAACACTAATTGATTATATGGTAGGTGCTTGGAATACAACATTGAATAAGACAGAAACTTTGTTCAAGTGACTCACAGCTGCATGGGGGAATTGATCTCATCCTGATTAAATAGACTAAGAAGGTGAGGCAGCCATAGACATCCATTGCTTTTCCTCCCTGGAATAAAATCTGGCATTGCAACCCTTAAAAAAAAAGAACACACCTACAATCATATTTTCTTTTTAGAGTTGCTTAGAAAAACATATAAATCAGACACCTGAAGTGTGCACACAGAATTCTTAAAGCCATAAAACAGGTATTTTCCTTAGTTTGCATCTAATAAAATAGAAAAGCAACCCACTTGACAGAAAGTGGGCTTCTTGAGGGCTCGGGCAGAGCCAAGCTCTGCTGTACACAGTACTGTACATTCAGACTAATGGGCTGTGTTGACACATTGCAATAAATGAGGCTCTGCTGTTACTGCTTGTGCCACTACCAACTAAGGGAAGAATTTCAAAGATACATTTTCCAGGGCTAAGATATTAATCCCTTTTCTTAGTTCTGGTGGTTCACTCTAGCAAAGTACAGATAGCTCCAGGCAGCACACCTCGAGGGACTCTCCAGGGACATCTAAATGTCACTGTGGGGCTTCCAGGGATGAATGTAACATGTTTTTCACAATCTCCCAACTGCCACATTGGTGGGAAGGTAGATATTATGAATCATTTTTCTTGATGAAAATATTCTTGATCTTCCTATATTTTTCTCTGTCCAACTTCATACACTTATAAAAGGCTCCCTAGGTAGTCAGGAACTCTGTATTGATAATAAAAAGCATTATGCCTCAAGATATGTGTGAAGAGAGAGAAGGGTAAGGAGCACATCTTAGTTTTAGCAGTTAAATGTGCTTCTGCTTTGTTGATAGAGCATAATTCGCTAAGAAACAACATGGAAAGAATGTTCAAGAAAAAACATGGATTTAGTCCTCAAATAAACAATATGAAAATGTGTGAAGCACTTTAACAACAGAAATTATGAATATATGTATGCTTCTAGCAACTCATCCCCCTTCACTTACCACTTGGTTCTACCTGGCCTCTGAGGGTGTGTGGTATGGGACTATTTTATGCTTTGGTGGGGTACAATCAGGAAGAAATGGGGAGGACAAGAAGGGCGACTTGGGATGGGATTGAAGTAGAAGGGGCTAGGAATGTTCAAGGAGAGAGGCTGGAAAGCAACTTTGGTGTGAGGAACATTGACTGAAGGGAGAAGAAATTTATGAAGTGTAATGTGGTCCATATAGTCTCTGTTTGATATTTCAAAGATTGCACATTAAAAAATGAATAATTTTGAAATAGCTTTTTGTCTTCTGGACTGGGTTTCCTCATTTATGGTGCCATTCCAAGAGGCTGTAGCACATGAATAAACTGCTTGCTGAGTCATTTATCTGAAGAAAACTTTACTTAATTTATTATTCCTTGTATGTATTTTACCAAAATAAATTTTTCCTTTACTTTCCATGCATGGCTTTGGTAGGTTTTTTTGAATCAGAGCCTGACCAGGAATTCAGGTGTACTTAATTTATGGAGGAAGTACTCTTGAGGAAAACCTCTACAGGAGAGTGTGAAACAGAATATGAAGGGGAAAGAGGGAAGTGAAGATGTGGTTTGAGGTGAAGTCTAGTTTTGGTTTGATGTATGGGGCAGATTTTGGAACCTTAACTGTGTGGATGAGAAAAGAGGTTATATGGAAAGTAACCTGAAAGGATCACAAATTCCCAACTGGGCAGGTCATGATGGGCAGTCATGTCTGAGGCCTGTAACTTCTTTAGGGAAAGGTTTTAAGCCAGTTCTGTCCATTGTTCTTGTGCATCGAGGTTAACACAGCTTTGAAATGCCAAAAGTAATACCCTTCCAAGGGGGTATTAACTCTTCAGAGAGCACATAATCTTGTTAACTATCCTGTAATTTAGTCTCCCCCTTGTTTTCTCCAATCTTCTTTAGGTCCCTTCCTTAATTTCAAATGCATAAAAAGAACCTGCAAGACTGTTATTCTCCAGAGCATTTGAGATCTTGCTCCCTGGCACATGTCAGCAGTTTGGCTCAAATAAACCCATAAAAAACCCCTACAGCTTTGGGTGTTTCTTATGTAGACAACTGAACAGAAGAGTTGATCCCATATCATTATCACTCCTCATGGGGTGTGCGAAGAAAATGTTAACCGTGACATGTGTTAAAGATAATAATACAAACTTCATGCAATAAAAGCTACTATAATGGGGTTTTGTAGTAGAGGACAGAAGACTCAATTTTGACACCAACAAGGACAAGGGAGATTTATAATCAAGGAGCAGGAAGAGGGTCAGTGGGTAGAAAATAAGTAATAAGGAGGATTCTTGCTAGACTGACTCAACATAGTTCTTGCTGAAGGCTGGCTAGGGTGATAAGATATCAAGAGGAAGGAGATGAGGAATTTGATAAGATAGAGGGTGAGGGATTTTCACCCAGTTTACGATGCGGGATTCTTGCTCAAGCTGGATTTTTTAAGGACAGAGAGGGAAGCCTGAAGTGCAGTCTAGGAGAGCAAAGGGTTCAGAGGAGCCTGATAAAGCTTGATCAAAGGAGAGAGCCTTTGTCAGGTGATGCATATCTTTCCTGGATGAAGTGGCTTCTACCAGCCCAGGGCAATTTTCTGGGTAAGGGGAGCACCCGTGAACTATTAGCTACCAACAGTTACAGCAGCTAGGGGATGGGTGGATGCACCTGGTTGGTAAAAATAATATGGTGTGTTGAAGCAGCAGGATTTGGATTTATAAGTAGTGGCAGAGAGTTGGCGCTACACAAGGCAGATTAGGTTGGCATTTTGGGGGGCCATTTGAAGAGGCATAGTATTTCTTCCTCATGCCAGTCAGACCACATGATGTCTGGACTCCTTAACGGGGACTTTTAAGTCTTGTGCCTAGTTCTCCAGCCACATTTTAGGACACTCTACCCCTCACATTTTATTTTGCCATATACCAAACTTCTTTTTTTATTTTATTTTGAGAGTACATTTATTAAAGTTGGGGACAGTGAAACAAGGAAGAGCTTAGGACAGAAGAAGCAACAGGAGAGCCTAGGAAGGTCTGATTTGGCTCTCTGGAGCAGCGGTTACAAACTTTTCGGACCTCACGGACCACCAGTGGTCCGCAGACCACCGGTTGGCGACTGCTGCTCTGGAAAGTCAAAGAAAAGGGGGCTTTGAAGACAGGTTCAGGGGATTAGCCTGGGATGAGCTGCCACTGCCCATTGCTCCCATGGTTGCAAGTTGTGTGGTGTCCCTTACAGTTTAGGAGATGCATGCCGAGGAGGGAAGAAGAGGGGGAAGGGAGCATGGTGTGCTCCTAGGAGGGGGAACCTGTCCCAAACTTCTTCAGTTCCCTAAACCCACCACCCCTTCTCTCATCCATATCCTACTCTCTCATTTCTCATTGGTAACTTCATTTGACTATTTCCTACCTTTCTTCTTGCCATAACTTAGACATCACTCCCTCCTGGAGGCTTTTCTTGGTACCCTGAATTAGATACTTCCTTCCAGCCTCCTAAGGCACCTAGCACTGCCTTTCATAGTACTTTCCAGAATGTATTTTAGTCAGTGGTTAACTTCCTTATCCATGCATCACTATAGACTACAAAGCCTTGAGGGCAGACATTAAAATTGTGCTCACTATTATATTTTAGTACCAGAGATATACTAAGTACATGCATTATGAATTTACATATGAATATATATTGAACAAATGAAAGAATATTTAAAATTTCAATTTTTACGAGAATGAAGGTGCTATATAACTCTGTTAAAA
The DNA here is from genome assembly GCF_963455305.1 of Plecotus auritus. Taxonomy (NCBI): domain Eukaryota; kingdom Metazoa; phylum Chordata; class Mammalia; order Chiroptera; family Vespertilionidae; genus Plecotus; species Plecotus auritus. Next base: position 61,622,620 of record NC_137775.1, read on the forward strand.
TATATAATAATATGAAATATAGATTAACCTACACATCTAAAAGAAGACTTTCTAGGTCAAATGTAAATTTTAGCAGGACCAAGAAAAAATTAGATGCTGAATCCTACTGAGAGGGCTGCTGATTTAGGTAAACAGTTTATCGCCCACACAATAGTAAATCTATTTTTTTAATGTATATACCTGCTGTCATGCCTACTAACACCCAAATTTATATGAAAACATATCTGCAATCATGGTGACATTTATCCTTATGCAGTGTCTCAAAGGAAATTAAAAATGTAAGTATCACTGGGGAGGAATATACTAGATGTCTGCATAGTTTTTATCTCTAAAGAGAAGCTATTCAGGAAAAGGCTGGGAACAGGTTGCCTAGATCAGAAGAGAACCACTTCATCCAGATGGATGTGGATACAAGTACTAGCACTGTGTGATGAGGAAGGGCATGAACAATAGAGTCAGAAAGGCCTGGTGCAGAGCCACCTCTGATGCAGGGATAACCTTGGGCAGTACCACTGCCATCCTTATTCCACAGGTTCATCATTTGTAACAGTTTTAACCTAATAGGTTGTTGTGAAGAGTCAGTGAGATTATGCATGTGATCTCCTGAGCACAGTGCCTAACACATAGTAAATGCTCAGTGACTTTTGCTATTTCACCATAACACACCATACTGGCAGAGCATGGGGTGAGAGGGGTAGTTACTCAACCAGACATCATCATGAATGAAGGTATTCATATGTAGAATGGTAGAGGAGTAAAACTGACCACCAAATCCACCCATTGCCCCATTGTGCCTAGTTCAGACCTGCATATCTATAATAATAAAAAGACAATATGCTAATTAGACCGGATGTCTTTCCAGGCATCCTTCCTTATGGACAAAACCACAGCGGGTGGGCCGGGGCCAAGGCAGAGGCGGCAGAAGCCCGCGGCTGCGGTGGGCGGGGGCCAGGGCCAAGGCCCTTGCACGAATTTCATGCATCGGGCCTCTAGTAGAGTATAATAGTGGAATGACCACTGCTACCTCTACTGAGTATTTACTATGTGTCGGACATTTTAACTTACACCATCTCTAGTGTTTTCATTATGTGCAAGTTACATACTATCATTTCAGTGTTACCAATAAGAGAAATAGGCTCCAAGACATGAAAGGATTTGCCTAAGCTAATACAGCCATGAAGTGAGACAGCCAGGTTTGGACCCAGATTTATCCAGCTGAAGGCAAATGTTAAAGTTAATTTTAGAAAAGAGAAATATTTGAAGGCAAAATGAAACTCAGGATCTTGGCACTACATTTTCTTTTCCTCCTACTCTGGTAGCAAGCCATTAGCCAGACCTCAAAGCAAGTGCATGCCCTCAGTGACATAAAGATGGGATAGAGGCTAATTAGGATGTAACTGAAAAGTAATTTGCTTGTGATTTCCCTTGACCCTAGTCTCCGAGGAAACTCCACACCATTTCTCAACCTAGCTTCTCTAAGTGCTGGGCAATGGATGTGCTTTGGGGTTTCTTTTGATTTGTTGTATTTTCTCTGTAATTTACCCTGCACTGTCCACCCACCTGTTAGACATACATCAACCTTATAAATGCAGGTGTCTACATATTGGAAGCATCAATTTAAAGATTATTTTTTTTCTGGCTCTTCATTTTATGTATTACACACATAATGGTCTGTGCACAAGAAAAAGGACACTACTGTGTAAGGACTCATTTCAAATATCAAAGCAGTAACCTTGTGGTTTACATAATAGTTCCACAAGATTTTTATTTAATTCTTATAAAACTGCAATAGGTAGGCAGAGCAGACATTGTTAATTGTCATTACCGGTGATTAAAATGAGAATTAAAGAGATCAAATGATTTATCTAGTTCACAGCTAAAGAGCAACAGACAATTAAAGCCAGGTCTGTTTTTATTTTATTTTAATAAAGTATATAATGTGTCCTCTCCATGATAAAACTAATTCATATGTATTATAAAATATTAGAAAAAGTACAAAAGAAGAATGTAAGATAAATTTCTCTTATTTTCAATATCCAAAAATAATCATCACTCAGATTTTGGTATACTTTTGTTCAGTTTTTAAAAATGCATAGGCATTTAAAAATATGATTTCTTAATTTAATTTTTCAAATTTTTATTAATTGCATTTATTGGAATGATATTGGCTCGCAAAACCATACCAGTTTCAAGGTACAATTCAATAAAGCATCATCTGCATACTGCATTGTGCACATATCATGGTTTTAATTAGCATTTTATAAAATATAGTTTTTTATTGATTTCAGAGAGGAAGGTAGAAGAAGAGAGAGATAGAAACATCAATGATGAGAGAGAATCATTGATCAGCTGCCTTCTGCATGCTTTTTACTGGAGAGTGGGCCGCAACCTGGGCACATGTCCTTGACCGGAATCGAACCTGGGACCCTTCAGTCCACAGGCTGATGCTTTACCCACTAAGCCAAACCAGCTAAAGCTTCATTGGCATTTTTGTGATGATTATGATGTTGCATATCTTTTTATATGTCTACTAGTGTCCTGGTGCACAGATTTGTGCACAGTAAAAGGAAATTAAAAGAAATATTTTAATATTGCTATTCACGTCTTGCTAATGAAAAGAAAATAGGATTCTATCGAGTCTCCTATCTACCTACTCCAAATGAGATGAGGCATGGGAAAATGCTTCAGAAACATTTGGTTAAACTGTAAAATGTTTGCACCTGGCTATAAAGCAAGTCAGGTTCCTGGGCTGAATAAACTCCAAAGATGCTAGTCCCTAGGGAGAGGAAGCCAGGTGTTGCTATGTGATGTCATTACCCAGTGCCCACAGCCACCACTTCCAGGCTGGGCTAAGCTGTGGGCCACATTTTGTGCCATGGAGTCTTGGCAAAGTTGGCTGTGATTTGGTGGGGTGTTGCTTGGGGGTGGTGACGGGGCCTGTGTCCCTCTTGTGGGAAGCTGAGTGTTGGTTTGTCGGTGCCAGGTCTGTGGTGCCGTTTATTTTTAAATGGCCAGTGCGTGTCATGGCAGCTCCTGTGTTGAACGTCTTCCCCTTGTTAGTCAGTGTGCGACATAGCTACCGGTTGGACGGACAGACACTTAGCCTTTTATATGTATAGATTGGCCATCCGTGGTATGTCCTCTTTGGAGAAGTGTCAATTCAGGTTCTTTGCCCACTTTTAAATTGGATTTTTTTGTTTTCGTTTTTTTTTTGTGTGTGTGTGTTGAGTTGTCTAAGTTCTTTACAAACCCCTTATAAGTTGTATCATTAGTGAATATGTTCTCCCATTCAGTAGTTTGTCTTTATTTTTTGTTGATGGTTTCCTTTGCTGTACAAAAACCTTTTAGTTTGATATAGTCCTGTTTGTTCATAGTATTTTCTTATAATCCTTTGTATTTCTGTGATGTCCGATGTTACTTCTCTTTCATTTCTCATTTTATTTATTTCGGGCCTCTCTCCTTTTTTCTTGATGAGTCTGGTTAAAGGTTTATCAATCCTGTTTACCTTTTCAAAGAATCAGCTCTTGGTTTCATTGATCTTTTATATTGTGTTTTTTAAGACTATTTTGATTATTTCTGTTCTGATCTTTATAATTTTTTTCCTTTGGGCTTTGTTTGTTCTTTTTCTAGTACCTTTAGGTGTAAGGTTAGATTGTTTATTTGAGAGTGTTTTTGTTTCTTAAGGTAGACATGCAATACTATGAAATTCCCCATTAGGACTGCTTTTTCTATGTCCCAAATATTTGGGGTTGTGTTTTTATTTTCATTTGTCTCAAAGTATCTTTTGATTTTTTTCCTTGATCTCATTGTTAACCCATTCATTTTGTAATATGTTATGTAGTCTCCATGTGTATGTGTGTTTTTCAGGTTTTGTTTTTCTTGTAATTGATTGTTAGTTTTATTCTATTGTGGTCAGAGAATATGCTTGATATGATTTCAATATTTTTATATTTATTGAGACTTGTTTTGTGTCCATAGAACATTTTCTAGGATAGATCACATGTTAGGATTCAAAAGAGTCTCAGGGCACACCAAGGCCAGCTGCCGTCCCACTGGAGCCTCCAGACCTTTGAGATGGAGCAGGCTCTCAGGGAGTCATCAGGGTGGGGTCAGTAGTGTTATCAGATTAAAACGGGTTAAGATTTGTCCATATGGAGGAAGGGCTTTTCACAGGAATGGTGGTGCATGCTTAGAGTTTTTTCAAGAAAAAGTGCAAATCTGCCCAAGCTTTTTGCCAGCAGATCCTTCAGCTACAGCCGGGAGCAAGCTTGACATAGCAGGGCCTCAGGGAGTCTGCAAGTAGGGGTTAGTCAGTGCATCTCCTAAATTCATGCCTGATGGAAGGGAGTGCTCAAACAGGAAAGATGGCATGTATGGGTGGTGTGGGAGTGGGACTCAGCACACGGACATTGGTGGCTGTCCATCCAACCCTCTCCCCAAAACCACACAATTCAGTCTCTCCCTGGATCACTTTGGTTCCCTCTGAGCCACTGCCCCTCTCCTGGAGCACAGGGTGAGTGTCTGCAAGTGACATTTTGCACACTGGCCCTTTAAGTGTTTCTAGCAGTCTCCCATCTCACCCTGGTGGACAGAATTCCCACTGATTTTTCCAGCCAGCTATTATGTGGATTCCTCTTGTGTCAGTGGTGCTCTGGGCTAGGGGGCATGGTGTGGGTTTGAGACCCCTCACTCCACTGAGGCCTCTGCAGCTGAGATACCCCTCTGAATTCTCAACTGCACCACTTGGGCACAGGGTCAGCCTTTTGGATGTCTCTGCCCTTCTTACTGCTCTCAGTGTGGCTTCTTCTGTATATCCTTAGTTATAAGAATTCCATTTAGTTAATCCTCCAATGGTTATCCTGGTTGATTGTTCTATAATTTAGTTGTTATTTTGATATAGTCCTGAAAGGAGGTGAGTGTAACTTTCACCTACTCTACTGCCATTGGATACCCCTCCCAACCACCAAATGATATCTTAACATACATAACCATATATTACATGCTGGGATTATTATTTAAAAAATATATTTTTTATTGATTTCAGAGAGGAAGAGAGATGGAGAGAGAGATAGAAACATCAATGATGAAAGAGAATCATCCATCCTCCCTCCTGCATGCTCCAAACACTGGAGTTCAAGCCTGCAATCCTGGGCATGTGTACTGACCAGGAATCAAACCGTGACCTGGTTTATAGGTCAACTAGTGGCCTGGTGCACAAAATTCATGCACAGGGCGGGGTGTGTGTCCCTCATCCTGGCCTGTACCCTCTCTAATCTGGGACCCCTCAGGGGATGTCCGACTGCCGGTTTAGGCCCGATCCCGGGATCGGGCCTAAACCGGCAGTTGGATATCCCTCTCGCAATCCGGGACCACTGGATCCTAACTGCTCACCTGCCTGCCTGCCTGATCACCCCTAACCACTCTACATGCTGGCCTGATTGCCCCCAACTGCCCTCCCCTGCCGACCTGATCACCCCTAACTGCCTCTGCCTCGGACCCGCCACCATGGCTTTGTCCAGAAGGTCTCCTGGTCTCATTAGCATATTACCCTTTTGTTGGTATAGATACTCAACCACTGAGGCACATTGGCTGGGCCATGCTGGAATTATTTTAAGTGTAGTATTTCTTCTTTTTAAAAATTGCTGTCTTTCCAACTCTTTTTTTTCTTCCTCCACATTGCAAAAATATCAATAGGTTCATGTGTAGTAATAGCATTTATTAAACATATAATGTACTAAAGTAGAGAAATAAAAAACTGAATTATAAAACCTTCAACACTTGAACATGTTTTACTACCTTTAAAAATGTTTATGATGAGTATGCTATACTATTAGGAAACACTTAAGTACATTAAAATTCACAAAAATAAATTGGGAAGGAAATATGACAGAATATTGGTGGTAGTTATTTCCAGGTGACATTTAAAAATTCAACAAGTACATATTATTTTTAATAACCCAAATAATTAATAATCCAGAGACAAATTTTGAAGTAGAGAGTGGCCTCTAACCTGCCTATTTGCTCTTGATCTTTTCCTCAGCTGTCCTACTCAGCAAAGTTTCTTTTCATTTGAACAACCCCCTCCTTGTCTGTGATGATAATATGAATTATGAACAAATTTACTCTTTCTAATATAGAATCCCCAAAGTTTACCTTTCTTCTTTAATAAGCTTTTTATCAATATATTAAAAAGTATATTTTAGAAGATTGGCCTTCTAAACCTCCTTTTGATTAAATGGACCCTTATCAAATATTAAAGGAAGAACATTTACTTCCTTCATATTCTAGATTAGTGTCTTTAACATAAACTAAGGAGTAGTAATAATAGACTATTGATAATATTTAGCTAGGTACTTATTAATGAATCATTTGGGCAATTAGGGATATAATTATAGGGTATCAAATTAAGAAAAATCACTGAAATTTAAAAACTTTTCTTAAAATATTTGTGGTTGACAGTAAATTGCATGACTTAGGGAGGCTTTTAGGAGTTCAAGAAATATAAAGTATTGAAAGCATTTTATATCGCCTTTTTGTGAGATGTCCAATTTTTGTGACAATTTGTCACTAAGGTAACTGAATCTGTGTTCAATGTTCTATACTTCAGTAAAATAAAATTCAGTTTAAGTACAGTTTTTGTTTTTAAGTAGAGAGGATTTGAGATTTTACTTCTAATGAAAATGGAGCTGTTTATTAATCTCTTTCCTACAAAATCAAATTGTCAAAGTGTTTAGCATGATCATTCTCAGAAGCATAACTGTTTCAGGACTGAGAAGCAATTCTCTCACCCTGCCTTCAGAGCTGAACACATTTACAGTCATTATCAGATTTAGCTTTTGGTCGCCATCCATCTAGGCAATTTGAACTTCCTTAATACTATTTTTAAACACAAGTGAGTATAAATAAAAAAATATTCAAATTGAATAAGCAAGTGAAGCTATCCACAAATTTCAGGCTGGAGAAACAATCAGCTTGACAGATGTAGGCTAAGTAATGCTTTAAATTATTTTCCAGTGGTTTCAGTGTCTCTATGGATTATCAAAATTAATATTGATGCTTTCTGCTCCAGATTTAAAGACCATGTTAGATATATGCAGCTTCTCCATATTCAGCTCTTTTGCTTCCATGGCTTGCTTTTTTATATTTGTATAGTGTTTGTTTTGTGAGGAGCAGTTATTGCCTCTCTGTATATGTCCATGGAGGACATTTGTGATGGAGAAAAATTTTTCTGAGACTCATTTAAAGCCTTTAGGATGAGTCTACTTCCACCTCAGGTAGAGTTGGCTTACTCTGTTTTCTACCACCAACACTAGAGTCTGTTTGTTGGTTGGCTCATTCCTTCAAAAGAATATTTATGTCTAGCAAAGTGAGGAAGAATAGAAGTGAGAGCAGAAGTTTCATCATCCTTCTGTGGATCTGAAAGGGGGAATCAAATGCACAAAGGCTACCTTGTTAACTTCTCCAAAGGAAGTCAGCAACTATCAGGCACCATGGCAATAAGAACTTTGTATGATTCTCAAATTTGTTTACTTTCTCCTATTGTTTGTTATTTCCTATTACCCCAAACTGAGTGGCATTTAACAGCTCAAAGGCATAGTATCTATGAACTGTTCTCAGAAACTGTGAGGTCTGGAGGAGATTGGGGAGTGAATGATAAGAAGGGAGACCCTATACAACTCCTCAGCCGTTTGAGGGAGATGGAGACAATCATATATAATAAAAGTCCAGTGACCGAATGGCAGAATGACCGTAACGACCTTGGCTCCTCACCTCAGCCGGCTCCAGCCCCGAGTGGACTCCCGAACCCAGATTGGGAGCGGGGCCGGCCTGCAAACTGCCTGCAGCCCCTAGCCCTGGCCAGTCCCGCCCCTGAGTGGTCCCCAACACCCCTAAATCACTGCCTGTCTCCCTGGTGCATGTTCACAAGAAAATAATTATCAGTCCCTTCTGTCCCCAACCAGAGTCTCCAGAGTGCTCTGCTAATACTGCAGCCAAGGTGTGGAATTCTCCCTCCATAGCCTGCAGCTCCAGGATACCTTCCAAATTAGCCAAAAAGGCGACCTAAGCATTAACGGGATGGTGGCCCTTTGCTGAGAGGCTGGGTGAAGATTTTGTGAAATCACAGTTCCTTGCAGATTAGGTGAGCTTTCAATCTCTCTTTAAAAGGGGCAGCAAAGAGGACCCACAGGCTGCCAGGAGCAACAGCAAAGGGTAGGCACATTCAAAAACAGAAAAACTTTTTAAAAAACAGACATGAAGATTATATTGGGAAACTGAGGGCAGAACCCCAGGAAGAATGCAAAAATCATTAAAGGGCCATCATTCAATTTGATATACATTTGCAAACAACACATAAACAACTTCATCTCATGGCATGTGAAATGCAAAACAGTTCTGTTGTGGGTTTTCTTTTGTCCATTCTTAAAGTATAATTATTTCCAGCTGGGGGAAAGCTATAGTTTCCAGCATTAGACCCCATGGCCAGCCCTGCCCGGTGGGGTGGGCCCACCAGACCCCACCCATGCACAAATTCATGCACCGGGCCTCCAGTCTATATATATAAAAGCCTAAGTGACTGGCCAACTGGCCGGTAGCTATGACGCATACTGACCATCAGGGGGCAGACGCTCAATGCAGGAGCGGAAACCACAGGCATGGAAACATGGAACTGACTGATGAATCTCAGAGGGAAAGGGCGGGGGGAGAGCGGGAAGAGATTAACCAAGGATTTTATATGTATACTAGAGGTCTGGTGCATGGGTTCATGCACTGATGAAGTCCCTCGGCTTGGTCTGCAGGGATTGGGCCAAAATCAGCTCTCCAACATCCCCCAAGGGGTCCCAGATTGGGAGAGAGCACAGGCCAGGCTGAGGGACCCTAGAGGGGCCTCTAGTATTTAAATAACTGAGTAGGCAATGGCAGCATTAAAAGCCGAAGGAGAGCTCACTGGGTGCCTGATTCTGCACCATGAAAGAAAGAGGGTGACTACTGAGCATGAATCTGAACTTAAGGCAGGCCACCACTAACAATCATATCCTCGCAAATGACCTTTTTGAACCAGTTTCTCAGGCCATTCTCTAGATGCTTCCCTTTCTCCATAAGATCTCCAAGATTTTCATACTTTCTCTTTTGACTTCAGTGGGATGTTAGGACTTAAGAAACTAAGGTCACAGTCCTTCATATGTAATGAGACAGGATGCATAGTGTTTAATAGCAGAGGTGATCTATTTGAGCCTCAAATTTTTCATCTGTGAATAATAGTATCTATTTAATATTGTGTGTCATCAATCAAATTTGATAATTCATGACAGCACTTAACACGGTAGCTGGTCCTACTTGTGTTATTATTTATCTTCTTAAACTTACATTTCTTCTCTTTATAATTGATTTATAGATTTTTTTTTTTAATATCAAGATCATGTCTTAAGCCTGTTGTAGTTCTGGTGCCCAGTACTAAGCACTCTGGATTTAAGGACTCAGTAAATGACTTTTTATGAATGCTGTGCGCCCTTGGCTGGAGAACAATAATAGCTAAAACTAATGGAGTAGTTATACTATATCCTGTCTATATTAACTCATGTAATTGCACAACTCTGAGGGAAATTGATCATTTCTGTTTCATAGATGAGGAAACTGAGGCTCAGAGGTGAGATAAGTTGACTGAGTGGTCCAGCTGGGATTTGAAACGGGCTAGTCTGGCTCCACAATCTACTTCTGTAATCACTATGCTCTACTGAGAACTACCTATGATACCTCAGTGGCTTCATCACTTGCCTACGTATATATGTCAGGCCTAGTAGCAGAGCACGTTCTTCCTTTTCCAGGAAAATGTGAGATGTGGTCTGAGTGCAGAAAACCACTTTAGGAGCAAGATGTGTGGGTCTATTGCCACTGGTCTAGCAAGTCCACTCTCATCTCTTGCTCGAGAATGCTCATTTTTCTTCATTGAGCAATTTCCACAGAGAAACTCTCTTGCCCTACACAACTAAACAATAAGAAAAACAGGAACAATCACAGCAGTAATACAATCAAACTAAAAATGTGGGTCCATCCATATGACATTCACTGTTCATGAGTTTCCAAATGGAGGGAGCTGACTGTTATCATGTTCATACATATATTACAGATTTGTATTATTTATTTTAAATGGTATTTTTCAGGCTGTACTGGTTAAAAAGAGGGGTGCAATGGAAATACCACAGGCAGATCTGTGTTCAAGCCTAGCCATACTGTGTATTAGCTGCATAAATTTGGTCAAGTTACTTAACTTCACTGAGCCTCTCTACCAAATGCTTATTAGGTTCTACTCCCTGCAAAATAAACATTATTTTCCTTATTTTGTTCATGAGGTAACTGATTTATAGGAGTGATTTATGTATTTTCTAAAAATATTAATTTTGTTAGTCTGTAAGAAAAATTTTCTAGATTTGTTTTAGAGAATTGTGTTTTCTACTGTTTACATATTTCAACATGCAAAATAAAAATGAATGACTTGCAGGGCTGTTGTGAAGAATATGTTTTGAGTTCCAAACAGTTAAATGGACGAGAATTATTCAGCTGCCCCAAAGTAAGCTCTGTTTGTCTTGCCACTATGGCTGCCTATGGCAACCCAGATTCACTAGACAAGTCCACAATTATATATTTCCTTTTGGCACCACAAACCTGAGCATACATTTTTTTTTCAGGGTTCTTAGAAAATTAAATGGCAACAATAGTTGTTTTTTTTGCCCTGGGCATTAAAACAGAACACGTTACCTCCAGATGCTCTAAGAAATCTATGTACATGCTATTCTGTGAATCATCATATTTTTCTGAAATATGATTATGTTGATTCAATGGCTTAATAAAAACTTATGTTCTAATATGAGAAATATAAATTAAAATATGCCCTTTATTATTCAACATGCTGATGTAAATGTTACCTAGATGAATTAGTATCTAATCAATTAAATTACAGCCGTCTTGGTTTCTCAGTATTGATGTGTTCTATACAGGTGATTTAAGCAACCATCCCGATTTCCTGGGAAGTAGAGCCATCAGTACTAAAACTAGGAAAGTCCCTAGACAACCAAGACAAGTTGGTCACCTTATATACAAGGGTAAGAAGAATCAGAGTTAAAATTGGTGACACAAATTTATGTTTGATAAATCTATTAAAGTTTCAAATATCTATTTTCACCAGGTTGCTCCTAAATGAAGTGACTATGCATTTTATTTTCAACTTAAATTTTTAGGTTTTATATTCTCTTTTTTCTTTTTTTGTTAAATATATATATATTTATAGTATTATAGATGTGTCCCACTTTCCCCCCCTTCTCCTAGCCCCTACCCACCCCCCAGGTCTTCACCTCCCCCTATTGCCTATGTCCATGGGCTATGCATATAAGTATATAAGTTCTTTGGTTTATCTCTTCTTGTCCCCCCAAGCCCCACATCGAGGTATGTTAGTATGTTCCATACCTCCATGCTTTGGGTCTTATTTTGTTGGTCAATTCATTTCATTCATTAGATTCCACAAATAAATGAGATCATGTGACATTTGTCTTTCTCAGATTGACTTATTTCACTTAGCATAATAGTCTCCAGATCCATCCATCATGTCCCAAAGGGTAAGAGATCCCTCTTTTAAAAAAATATATATTTTATTGATTTCAGAGAGGAAGAGAGAAGGAGAGAGAGACAGAAACATCAATGATGAGAGAGAATCATTGATCGGCTGCCTCCTGCATGCACGACACTGGGGATGGAGCCTGCAACCTGGGCATGTGCCCTGACAGGGAATCGAACTGTGACCTCCTGGGTCATAGGTCAATGCTTAACCACTGACCCATGCAGGCTGAGGGAGATACCTCTTTTATTACTGCTACATAGTATTCCATTGTGTAAATGTCCCACAGTTTTTTTTTTATCCATTCACCTACTGATGGGCACTTGGGCTGTTTCCAAATAAGTATGACTTGTTGAATATCTACCAAATGCTTATTAGATTCTATCCCCTGCAAAATAAACATTATTTTCCTTATTTTGTTCATGAGGTAACTGATTTATAGGAGTGATTTATGTATTTTCTAAAAATATTAATTTTTTTAGTCTTTAAGAAAAATTTTCTAGATTTGTTTTAGAGAATTGTGTTTTCCATTGTTTACATATTTCAACATTCAAAAGTGTTTATGTTTCTTTAATGCGGTCACTGTTATTGATTTTTTCAGTAAACATAATGTGTTGGAAGGCCTTTCCAACTCCGAACATCCATTAACAATTTACTTCTGTTTTTGTCATGCCTTTTAATAATTTACTCCTACTATCTGTCCCTCTGGTTGGTCTAGAACTCTGTTGTCATTATTGTTGTACCATGCTGGGTTAGGACCTCACTGGAGTTTTCCCAACACCTGATTTGCCAAATACTATTTTAAACATTATTTGTCCTTTATTTATTGGCTTGTGATGTTTATTTTATAATGTATCAAGTTTTATACATGCCAGGGCTTTTTTCCTAGATTTTACAGCTACTCTGTTTACATCTATGATGTGTGTTTAGTAGTGCCACATTATTCATCACCGCAGCTTTAAAATATATTTAGCATTTTGTAGGGCAAGTCTCTTCAGAGCATTTTCTCCCCCTTTGTTCATTCCTACACAGCCCCTCATTATTCTTTTCTAAAATTTCTTTGATATTTTTATTGATCACAAATAGATATATTTAAATTTTTTTCAAGTTCTGCCTTATTCTATATCTTTTCATATTTTAATTGACTTTTTATTAAATGATTTTGGACATAGGTATTGTACAATATATCCTCTTCTTATTAAGTTATTTTAAAATTGATTTGATAATTATTTAAGAGTATGATAAACACAATAATTAATAATTTTGTAGCCAAATTTATTATTTTGGTCAGTAGGGAATAAAAATTTGAATAAGACAATTAAGTTCCTGCCCTGTAGTATTACATTAAAATTGAGGAGAATTAAAAAGACTATGTTATTAAATACATATAATTTTAGGAGGTAGGCAGTGAGTGTGATTTTATAAAGGATGGTTGGATGGGTAAAGACTCCTAGATGTGGAGCTGAGATCCTGTGTGGTAGCTGTTATCTGAGCTCAGAGAGCCAGCGAGGGGCATGGGAGAATCTGGAGGAAGCACTTTCTAGGCAGATGAAAGAACCCTGAGGAGGGACTGATCTTGGTATGCTCAAGTAATGACATTATTGACAAAGTGGCTATGGTGGAGGGGACGAGGACAGAGTGGTCAGTGTGAGAGGTCTAGTGAGATAAATGGGGCCAGGTTTTTATGGCTTTATGTGTTACAAAAAGGAGTTCAAATGATAAATCAGCTAGGCTCTTTAGCTCAAATCTGGATAAGAGATGATGGTGGCCTGGCCCAATGTTGCAGCAATGTGGTGGGGAGGAGTGATGAAATTCCATATAGGAATTTCTGCCAAATTGGATGTGTGCAGAGGGAGAGAAAAGGGTAGAGACCCCTAGATGTGAGGCTGAGAGCCTTAATAATAACACCTTTACTGAGAATAGGGAGAGCGCTAGGCAAAGTTTCAAAGTTTCAATTGGCCATTTAAGCAGAGAGGTCAAGTACCTACTATCTGGGTCAGGAACACAGACAATTTCAGAGCTAGAGCTATGAACTGAGGTGTCATCACCTATAGCTGGTATTTCAAACCAAGGGACTCAATGAGGCCACTCAGAGAATGGATGTAGATAGAACCTGAGCCTGGTGAAATGAAGGAAGAGAGAGGAGAGAAGACGCGTTAAGATCAGTGAAGGGGTGTGTGTGGATGCGGGAAAGCCAGGAAGGAGTGGTGAATTGAGAGGTAAGTGAGACAATGTTGTGAATAAGAGGGAGTGATCAATTGTGTAAATGAAGTTGGAAGGTTCAGTAAGGTGAGGACCATAAGTGAAGCACTGGATTTTTGATCATACATACTATTGCTCCTTTTTTCTTTTTTTTTTTTTTAATGAATTCACTCTTGTAAGCATTCAGGCATTTTTAGGTAAGAAAGATGATATACAGATTTCACTACAAGGTGCAGCAAAATCATACTGGAAAGAATACAGGAATTGGCAGTGAAACAGTTTCAAAAGAATGTTAGACCAGAGCAATTCATTGGGGAGAAACTTAAAGTAATAATTTGAAGCTTCACGAGGCAAGATAATGTTGCAGTTTAAAACACTAAGAAATAGTACCATAGATGAAAAAGGAAATCAACCTCTAAGTCTAAGAAAAGGATTGTAGGGCAAACGAGGAAAATTTGCATTTGTTGAGGTACAAATAGGAGTGTTCTTTAAGAGGCACATAGTGCCTGTTATTGCTCATTCAGATATTTCTGATGACATGCAGGTAATCTTTGAATAGAAGAGTAATGCATAATTGACAAACTTGTAAACCTTCAATGACAGACTCATCTGAATTACCTAATTTGCAAAAAGAAAAATGAAAAAAAAAATCTTCAAATTAACCTCTTAAATACGATTTGTTCTTTCCAACTGAGCCATGTAAGCATCCGTTTAATATTCAGGATACATTTTCCCTTATTCAGTGCACATTTTCATTTTGCCAACCTGCAGGGAGAACCTATAGGGAAACAAACAGCAGGTGGTTGTATTTCGTGGAAAGCCTGTTAGCGCTGCATCCCTGGAAACCCAGTGCCAGGGGAGCTCTGCCCTTCAGCATAGGCAGTGCTGCTTCAGAAGCATGGAGTTGCAAACTAATTTTTTTCCCCATTTTTTTAATAAGTGTATTCTTCTTTTTTAAATATGTTTTTATTGCTTTCTGAGAGGAAAGGAAAGGAAGAGAGAGATAGAAACACCAATGATGAGAATCATTGATTGGCTGCCTCCTGCATGCCCCACACTGGGGATCGAACCAGGGCATGTGCCCTGACAAGGAATCAAACAGTGACCTCCTGGTTCATAGGTCGACACTCAACCACAGAGCCATGCCAGCTGGGCTAATAAGTGCATTCTTAAAAAAAAAAAAAAAAAAATGAAGGTTACCAGGGATTTGTACTTGTATTAACACTTTCAGCTTGTGGTGGATCTTGGCCTATAGGAATTAAATAGGGGTAGGGGAACCACGAGATAGTTATTAATAAAATAATGTTTTCTCATTAAAATAGATTAATTTCAAATACAATACCAGGCAATCTGTGTAGGAATCAGATAATGTGGGTTCTCTAGAACGGAAATAATAAATGATAATTATTTTCAGAAATCTTATCGATGTAAGTTAATTTGTTTATCTTTTTTAAGCTCCCCATTATTAAGAGAAAGGCCAATTAAAGTGATTCTCTTTTTAGTTTACTCTCTGTGGCTCTCTTCTTGAAGCTGACAGGTATATTATCAGTTAGGTTTAGACTAAGCCTCTAGCTGCTGTCATGGGGATTGATGGCAAGTGTTAGAGGGGACATTTATCCCAACTCTCAACCACTTCATATCTGTATAAATGGTCACAATTGCTTTCTGATATGATGACTGTTACCATTTCAACAGGCACTTGGTGAGAAATACATTCACTTTGCCACCCCACTGCACAGGGTCTCTTGGATGATGCTATTCATTGTAGCCCAAAGGAGCCAAAAAGCTTTCCAGGGCTTTCTGCTCTCAGCACAATCAGAAAACCATTGAAAAGATGAAAGCTATTCTTATGAAAGAGCCAAAATAGCAGGAGAAAGTCAAAGAAATGTACATTTATTATGGGAAAATAAACTCATCTTAAGCTTTTAGGATCTCAAAATGACTTATAGCATTTGTTTGTAGCTATTTTTCTCTGAGGACAACTCCAAGGTCCTAAGCATGGGGGGGCGGGGGTGCGGTTACATCCTGCCTTAGTTAAACCATCCTTCTTCCTCTTATTATCTCTATTGGAGATGGTATTAGTGCCTATAACAGTGGATCATGCCTGACCTATTGCCAAAAGGTTTATTTAGATTGGACAACTATTGGCCATTTAGTGTAGTATTAAGCATGGATGCTGATACCAAATGGCATTTAAAGGTACTAATTCATACTCCAAATAGAATTATAAGGTTAAAAGGAGTTGTGCTAACTGACATAGTAGTAGGGAAGAAGAGCTAACATTATTTTTTAAAATCTTTACCCAAGGATATTTTTCCATTGATTTTTAGAGTGGAATGGAGGGAGAGAGGAAGGAGGATGAGATATAAGATATATATATGATATATATATAAAGAGAGAGAAAGAGAGAGAGAGAGAGAGAGAGAGAGAAAGAGGAAGGAGGATGAGATATATATTTATATATATGATATATATATATAAAGAGAGAGAGAGAGAGAGAGAGAGAGAAAGAGAGAGAGAAAGGAACATCGATGTGAAAGAGACACATTGATTGGTTTCCTCCTGCACGAGCCCTGACCAGGGCTGGGGATCGAACCTACAACCCTTCAGTGCATGGGCTGATGCTCTAACCATGGAGCCCACTGGCCAGAGTGAGAGACATTTATTGAGAAAGTACTGGCATTGTCCCTGAACTTCATATATGTTTTTTCATTTCATTCTCTCGATAATTTCTTCATACATATGAATCATTTGTCATATGTCAGACATTGGATAAAGCTCTCAGATACACTCTCTTCACACTCTGAGTTTACAGTCTAATGAAATAGACAGTGACGATAGAATTAGTAAGATGGATGGACTGATTCCTATTTTATAGTAATTGAAGTAAGAATCTAATTTATTACCACTTTAAAAATGAAGGCATTGCCCTAGCTGATGTGGCTCAGTGGATAGAGCGACAACCTGCAGGCTGAAGGGTCCCAGGTTCAATTCCAGTCAAGGGCACATGCCCAGGTTGTGGGCTTGGTTCCCAGTAGGGGGCGTGCAGGAGGCAGCTGATCAATGATTCTTTTCATTGATGCTCCTACCCCTCTCTCTTGCTCTCTCTGAAATCAATAAAAATGTATTGAAAAAAGAAATAAAAATGAAGGCATTAAGGCTTATGGAGGTGAAGTCACTTGTATTAAGATTTGAACCTACGTCCTTTTGTCCCCTTTGGGACAGTTTGAATCCCAGTTCTGCTAGGTAGCAATTATGTGGTCCTGAGAAAGTTACTTCATCTTCCTGACTGCGTTTCCTGAGGTGAATGGGGGCAATAAATACCTTCCAGCCTTACCCACCTTACATCTTAACCTTCCTACATTTGATATGCAGTTAAATGCTTTCTATTCTTTGGATCAGTTTAGTCATTTCTCAAAAAGGGCTTCCTTGACTGCCTTCTCTGCCCTCCAAGACTCTTGTTAGTGAATCTGTTCTGTAGTACCCTGTAATATTCCATTCTCACAGTTCTAACTCCTTGGAACTTAACTGCTTGTTTACTTTCTTTAATGCAAAAAGATAAAGAGCATGAACTGAGGAGTCAACTGTTTCATCAAGTTTTGCTGTCTAATTAATAAGTCTAACACAGCCTTTGCTGCATTTCCAAACTGTGCCACATCTCTCTTGATTCTGCCATATTGTAAAAATAAAATAATGGGTGTGTTTTCTTCTGGTCTTAGCTAAGATGGCCTCTGAGTGGCCATCTTAGCTAAGACCAGAAGAAAAGTAGTTAGCATGAAGTCACAGCAGTGACTAGAGAGGAAAGACCAAGCAAGGTTGCCAGTGGCAGGCAGGACTTGACAGAGAAACGCAAAGAGCTTTCCAGTCCTGCCCAGTGCTTCACACCTACTGGCACATTCATTCAACACCTCAGTCCACAGACTGATATATTTTTGGTGAGGGAAATGTTAGGGAAATCCTGGAGAGTCAAAACAGACAGAAGACACAGTTCTTCTATCCTGAATCAATGGGACTATTTGGGTCATAGCTTTGCCTTTCTGCAACCAGGGTCCAGTCTGGTGCAAATCAATATTTGTTGATGCATAATTTCATGGAGCAGGCTTGTGTTTTCTATAGCAAGGTTGTCTTTTAATAAGATGACCAAGCACGATTTTATAAGGCAAACAAATGAAATAAAACCTCCCGAACGACTACTGGAAATGTTCCTTTTTTTTTTTTTTTAAACTCCAGTACAGACCTTTCAGTGAAATAGCCTGACAGTTTTATGTGTTCCTTCCTGTTTAGCATGGCAATAGGGATGGAATTTGGGCTTGTTCTGTCTGAATTCAAGCCCACCATGACCTGTTGAAGTCACTTTCTCAAAATAAAGACAGACTTAAATAATAAACTTTTAAGAATCATCCTAAACAAAGACTTTATAGCATGTGTCTCTTCACCTGTAATGTTTTTAAATTTATAGATTTATAAAGTGAAAAACCAGTGAATTATAACTGCTATGCTGTTCAGAACATGGTTTATCCTAGAAAGACGAGTGGATGTGATATAACCTATTTGAACTGGCACTATATGTATGTGTGGTGGTGGGGGGCGGGCAGGGGGCATAGAGCCTACAGGGGATTTAAGGTCACTAAAGAATACGGTTTAAAAGTTCTTTTTTTTAAAAAAAAAAACTCAGCTAAAGAGAGACTCAAATACAAATGTTTTAGAGTGGCAACAGCAATGTCTATAAGTGAGAGAGCTCCAGGGTTTTTCAGTTAGTTTGATAATTATTGAAAGAGTAGTTTGCCATCAAAGTTTTAAATAATAGACTATATTTTTAGAGCAGTTATAGGTTCACAGGCAAATTGAGCAAAAAGTGCAGAGTTTTCATATACTTCCTACATGAACAAGATCCCCCGATATCAATATCTCTACCAAATGGTACATTTGTTATAATCAATGAACCTACACTGACACATCATGATCACCCAAAGTTCATAATTTACATTAGGTTTCACTCTTATCTTTGTACATTTTATGGGTTTTGACAAAAGTATAATGACATGTGTCTACATGATAGTATCATATAGAGTAGTTTCATTGTCCTCAAAATTCCATATACTCCTCCTATTCATTCCTCCCTTTCTTCTAACTCCTGGCAACCAGTGATTTTTTTTTTTACCATCTCCATAGTTTTTCCTTTTCCAGAATGTCATGAGGTTAGAATAATAGTCTTTTCAGATTAGCTTCTTTCACTTAGTAATATACATTTTAATATTCTCCATGTATAATCATGTTTTGATATCTCATGTATTTCTAGCTTTGAAAAGTATTCCATGGTCTGGGTGTACTAGTATCAGATTACTTATCCATTCATCTACTGAAAGACATAGTTACTTTAGTTACTTTCCAGTTTTAGCAATTATGAATAAAGCTGCAGTAAACATTGAGTGCAGGGTTTTATGTGGACATAAATTTTCAACTAACTTGGGTAAATACCAAAGAGCATGATTGCTGTATGTTTAATTTTATAAAAAAACACCCAACTGTCTTGCAAAGGGGCTTTACCACATTGAATTATCTCTAGCAATGAATGGGAGTTCCTGTTGCTCCACATCCATGGCAGCATTTAGTGTTGTTAGTGTTTTGGATTTTCTCCGTCCTAATGGGTATGCAATGGTACTTCATTGTTGTTTTTTCCATCAAATTTTGAGAGTTACCTGTTCAATTTGGGAGAGGAACATGAGGGCGAGGCACCAGATATAACTCAGAATAGAGAATGGGGAGCTGGCTGTGATGTTGGAGAAGGAGCAGTGGACAATTTCATCTAGAATGTGTCCCTGGTCTTGTTGACTTTTTCTTAAAAGTCAGTTTTGAGCCCAAAGTACTAAAAGGAAGGCCAATTCTTAGTTATGAGAAAATAGGAGAAACTATGAATAATTTATAGATATACTATACTCATTCCCTCAACTTAGAAAAGTTATGCATGGCTTTGGTTTGTGAAACCTGTAGTGCATATTAATTTAGAATTGGCATTTACAAAGCACACACATCAGCTCTCCATAGTTTTATAGTTGCATCACCAATGATCCTTTGCTCACAGGATCTCAAACTAATTCTTCCCTCACATTTTGGAGGTGGGTTTTATCTACAGGTATCTCAGCTAAACTGTTGTTACACTATTCCAATTACCAGGAGTAATCAATTTAAGAAACAAGGGTAAGATTCAGTCTATAAAATCAAACAATTTGCCCCTCTCTGTCTGCTAATATTCCCGGGTGCATTGTCTCTAGGCTGTCCTTTCACTGTGAGTGTGATAATAGCCTCAAATAAAGTAAAAATTACAGTGGAAAGAAAGAGGAATGAAGAAGGAAAGCCCTCATACTGGTATATTACCTCTTTTGTATGAGGCATTGGCACCTTTTAAAAGGCTGCCCTCAAAGCAGCGAACAGTCTATTCTTTTGTTCAGTCTAGTACTTCATAGGCTCAGCTTTACAGAAAGCTCATTTGTTCTTATAGTATAGTATAAGTATAGTATATGCTGAAATTTTACAGTCTTTGTTCCTACTATGCCCCTTTATACATCTATACAGACAGTCCTCACTTTGTGGGGTACCTTGTTCCACAGACTCATGCACATTGAAACTTTGTTCTTGTTTTATTTGGTTCCATGTATTTCAGAGTTGATCTGATTTAAGAGCTGCATACTTGACTGGGAAAACTGTCACCATCAAACATGAACTCCCTCATCTTGGCATCTCTAAACCAACCCATACTTACTTGTATCCATCTACCATGGAAGAAGTGTCCCTCTCCTCCCATGGGCCACAGTATCACCTGCACTCTGTATCACATCCTAGAGGAAGCAAGTTAATATTTCAAAATATCCACCATTTAACACCTTCAATGGTTCACTACTTTGATGTCCCTGTATCTATCACTTAGTAGGGCTCTGCTCTCTCAGTTTTGTAACACTGTTCTCTCCTGCTTTCTTTCTTTCCTGAGCCCATTCTTTTTTTTTTTTTTTTCTTTGCTAGCTCCTTCTCTGACTGCCTTCTTTAGTCTTCGGATTCGGTTGCAGGCTGTCATCTTTTCCATCTCTAACCTTTGTCCTTAAGTGATTTCACCAGTTCCCAGACCTCCTTTGCTGTGACTCCCATATTTCCACTGGAGCCTACATCTATCTCTCCCCTAGCTCCTTATTCTCATGTCAGATGTCTGTCTGGCATCTCCCCATGGATGTGTCTTAGATTGTCTAACTTGGGTCCAAAAGGGAATTCTGGATTTTTCTCCATCCATGTCCTTCTCAAACCTCTACTCTTGTCCTCTCATGTAAGAAGTACAGTGCTTTATAAGGTTAAGCTAAACATCTAGGAATCCTTCCTTTCTGATAAAGTAGATATCACATACATTAGCAAGCCTTTTGATTCTACTTTGGAAACATATCTGAAACTCTTTTCTTTACTTTATGTCCTGGCCTCCACCATCTCTTGTCTCTGAACACACCAACCTCTTACTGGTTTCTCTACTTACACTCCTCTCCCTCAGCCTATATCCCCCACAGCTGCTTGATCTAGGATCTGTTCTTCAAAGAGCAGCAAAGGGGATCTTCTCAATGATCATTGGATAATGTTTTTTTCCTTACTTTAAAAATCATTCAATGGTTCTTCTGGTATTTAACCTAAAATTCAATCTTTCTCATATGGCCTAATCATGCTTAGCCCCTAACCTTACCGGTTTCCACTCCTCTCTTCATTTGGTTTGCTCAAATATCACTGGTATTATGTGAAGGGAGAGATGGACGGTGGAAGGAAGAAAGGGAAGGGAGGGAGATTTCTGTGGAACTGTTCACATGCTCTGAACCTCAATTTCTTCAGCTATAAAATGGAAATAATGAAACTTCCATATAATATGGTTGTAATAGCTACCTGATAATGTATTTGTATATTTAAAATGTTGTGGTTTTCAAAATCTGTCCCCTTTTCTTCCTCTACTGTTTTCAGAAGCACTTTATATGTGTTTCAGATGTGGGCCAACCATCATAAAATGTATGACTTTCCTTGTCCAGTGATAGCAGCGACAATACCTCCATTCCTGTCACCATGATTGCCACCACCTTCATTGAGCACCTGCTCTGTGCCAGGCACTGTAATGGGTGCTTTAATATAGTACATCATTTCCTTTAGCCACCCGACACCTGAATCTATGTTTCCTGGAAACTTTAGCAAGGTGTTTCTTTAAGAAAATGCTTCCATAATCAAGCCCATTTCATAAATGTAGAAAATTATATGCTCCTTGTGGAAAGTTATAATATGTAACTTTCACTAGAAAATTAAAGAACTTGAGAAGTGTAATATTCAACAGTGTTTCATTAACTTACATATCACTATGGAAATTATCCCCCCATGACTAGTGTTTTTGTTTGTTTGTTTGATTCTTTGCTTAGCAACTGCTTATATTCTTCAGCCCTAATGTTCTTTGGAATGCATGTTTTGACTCTGCACTAGAGTTCTGTTAATGTTGCTTAAGATCAAATTAAAGTTTAGTAAAATTTTGCTTTTCAAACATTATCTTTACTGTTTTCACTGTTTGGTATTATTTATCATTAATCTTCTCTATTCACTTACAACTACGAAGGGTTGGATTGCCTCTGCTGTGAAATCCATTCCTCCCTCCCCTCATCACAGATCATTGTGCTGCTCAGTATAAAAGTCAACATTTCTAAAATGTATAGAAAAAAAAATCTGAGAGAGAGAGAGAGAATAAGAGAGAGAGAAGGAAGGAGAGATAGGCTAATCTGTATTGAATTTGGGAGACAATGACTTTTAATCTAAACTATTATGTTAAACTAGATTTGCTTTTGTTAGAATTTTATGACATAACTAGAGGCCTGGTGCAGGGATTTGTGCACCGGTGGGGTCCCTCGGCCTGGCCTGTGGGGATTGGACCTGCAAGGATCAGGCCAAAACCCCAAGGGGTCCTGGATTGTGAGAGGGCGGTTCTCGGGGATGCACCCCAGAATTGGGCTCCTTCCTGTCTGGATCAGGCCTGCGGGGATCAGGCTCCCTCCTGTCTGGATTGGGCCTGTAGAGATTGGGCCGAAACTGGCTCTCTGAAACCCCCTGAGGGGTCCCAGATGGCGAGAGGGCATAGGCCAGGCTGAGGGACTCTTCCTGCCCTTCCCCTTCCCCCCTTCTCTCTGAGATTCATCAGTGTGTTCCATGTTTTCAAGCCTGTGCATTGAGCAAAGGCCCCCTGGTGGTCAGTGCATGTTATAGCGACTGGACCAGTCAACTGTCTGCCTCCTGGTGGTCAGTGCATGTTATAGCAAGCGGTTGAGCAGCTTTAGTATATTTTTAGCATATCATGCTTTGATTGGTTGAATGGCACACTGGACCACTGGACACTTAGCATCTTAGGCTTTTATTATATAGGATTTTTTTTTTCCAAAATTTGTTCACTTTATATACGATCTCATTATTTCTCAAGGAAGGAATTGTTTGGGTCAAAATGAAAAATAATATAATTTTTAAGGAAGTTTTTAGGTCAGGGATCTATTTTTATCTGAATAAAGGAAAGTCATGATAGTGTTTGGCACAGAGTAGGTATTCAATAAGTATTTAATAAGTAAATGAACTCTATGCCATAAAAATAGGGTATTAAGTCCTAAAACTACAGTCAGTAGGTAAATCTGCTGCCTAAATCTCCTTAATAAGTACTCTAATGCCCAGTTTCTTATCTATTTTAGAACTGGGTTTGGGTTCTTTTATATTCAGTTGTTACTATTAAGAGTGTCCAATGTAGCCCATTTTTTTTAAAATAAAAGAATAAGAAACAGTGTTCAATGTAGTCATTTAAATTCTTGTGCTTTATATATTTTTTGAAAAGGTTCAGAATTTTGTTCTGATTATTTTTTGAATGATGGCTGTCATTAGGCAGATTTAAATTACTGTTACATTTGTACAGATATCAAGGTATTATAAAATAGACTTGTCTCAGTCTGTTCAGGCTGATATAACAAAACTACTATAAATAGGATGTCTTCAACAAGAAACATTGATTTCTCACAGTTCTGGAGGTTGGGGAGTCCAATGTCAAGGGGCCTGCAGACTTGTTGTTTGGTGAGGTTTGGCTTCCTGGTTCATTGGTGGCTGGCTGTTTTCTCACTGTAATCTCACATTGTGGGAAAAGAGCAATAAGCACACTAATCCCATTCATCAATGCTCCCCTCTCATGACCTAATTACCTCCCAAAGGCCCCACCTCCTAATACCATCTCACTTGGGATTAGGATTCAACATAAGAATTTTGCTGGTGTGCAAACATTCAGTCAATAGCAAAACATTTTGTTTTTGTTATCAAAGACAAAACTCTTCCATATTTCCTTTATGTTTTCTTCTTAGGTTTCTTTACCTTGTTATTTCTTTCTTAGGGTTTCTTTATCTAGACTCATGATTATTTAGGCCCTAAGATTTCTTTTGTCCATACTTTCTAGGAGCTATCAAAGACAATGGCTGAATTAAGAAATTACTATCCCAGCCACAATGGCTCAGTGGTTTGAGTGTTGACCTATGAACCAGGAAGTCATGGTTCGATTCCTGGTTAGGGCACATGCCTGGGTTGTGGGGCTCGATCCCCAGTAGGGGGTGTGCAGGAGGCAGCTGATCAATGATTCTCTCGTCATTGATGCCTCTATATATATCTCTCTCTCCCCTTTCCTCTCTGAAATTGATAAAAAAAATATTTTTAAACAAGGATTTTTTAAAAAAGGAATTACTAGACAATATGTTCAAAGATAATAATTTACTTCCTTAGGAACAACATGTGAATTAAGTTACTTTTATAAATATGGAAAGTAATAGATTTGAAGGAATTGTGGTAAGCCTTGGCAGAATGACTTTGCTTTCTCCCCAAGCTGAGGTTATACCTTTTTGGTACTAAATTTAGTTCAAGAATGAGGTGGGGGAATTGCTTGCAGTAAACAAAATAATATAACTGTGGGTAAGACTTGACATCCTCAGCTGATATATTGGAAATTTATTCTAATGTATGTGTATAGTGGCATTGGAGGTTGCCAGTGTGTATGGTATCTTCTCCCCAATTCATGGCTCATAAAATACAGCAAAATGCAATATGAAATCTAAGTTTAAGAAAAGAATCTTACAGGGCAGTTTATTACTGCATACCTAAATAATATTAATAAAATGCTCAGAAGTCATGAGATCTATATCATGCTAATGATTCAAAAAATTTGACCAAGCTAGAGTGACAGAGTACAAGGGGTGGTTAAGTCATCTCCTTTTAAGCATGAGCTTGCTCACCCCAATATGTGAGTGGAGACCTGATCAGCTCTGGCAGCAGCTCCATTCATTGGTAATGGTTCCTACATGTTAAAAGTCTTTTTTATGCCAAGCTACCATCTCTATCTCTATCTCTACAACTTCCATCACCCTCTGCCCTTTGGAGACACAAAGAACACATTTAATTTCTCTTCTTTATGACAGATGGCCATTCAATTATTCATTTATTCATTCCACAGACCTTTATTGAATAGCAACCATATGCAGGCACTGAGAACTCAAAGGTCAAAAATACTAAACCATGTTGTCAAAAATGTCACCGTCTATCACATTGGCCCCTTGCAGTTTCTACTCTATAGGGTAGACACCCTTGTTTCTTTTGTCCTTCCTCATGTGTCACAGTTCCAGGCTTCCTTGCTACTCTTTTTTTTTTTTTTTTTTTAAATATATTTTATTGATATTTCACAGAGAGGAAGGGAGAGGGATAGAGAGCTAGAAACATTGATGAGAGAGAGACATCGATCAGCTGCCTCCTGCACACCCCCCACTGGGGATGTGCCCGCAACTAAAGTACATGCCCTTGACTGGAATCGAACCCGGGACCCTTCAGTCCACAGGCCGACACTCTATCCACTGAGCCAAACCGGTTTTGGCTTCCTTGCTACTCTTATCTTTTGAAATGAGTTAGAGCTTATCCAAGTTCTTTCAAGTGTGGAGTCCCAAGCTGATAACAACCCACAGTATTGCTTGACCAGAGCAGAGAGCACAAACTCTTACATCTCCTGTTGACCATGCTCTGATGAGATTATGCAAACAGAGGCATTTGTTTATTTGTCACATGACAGAAATTATTTTTTCTTCAATGTGTTGAATTAAATCCAAAGTCATTATCTTGCCTTCAAGCCCATTTGCAACCTACTTGTGTAAATTTATCCACCACTACTACCCAATATAAATTATTGTGTGTTTTCTTTCCTATATACCTTTGCCATTTTGTTCCCTTTCCCTATGGTGGCCTGTTTCAAAGCTAAATGTTTTAAAAGTGTCACCTTAATTTTTTGTTTTTGTTCCTAAAACGTTCTCAACCTCTCTCTATGTTAAGTCTAAATGGGTGACTGTCAAATTATTTGAAGGCTTGCTATGGCCAGACATGGCTAGGTGTTGAATAGTAAATGTTTCGTTAGAGTGCAACTCAGAGTTTACACTCATAATCAGTTAATCCTTACAATAGCTGTGTGAGTACAGATAACTGATAACTGTTATTAATACAGATAATAAAACTGGGATTCTATTGCTTTCTCACTCTGCAACTGCTACTACTTATACTGCCTGAGTTTTATAGGAATTATTATACCATATCACATACGTTGCTAGAGAGAATTTTGTTCTGTTTAAAAAAAATCTTCCCCTGGCCAGTTTGGCTCAGTGAGTTTGGCTCAGTTGTCCTGTGGAATGCAGGGTCCTAGGTTCAATTCCCGGGCCTGGCACATGCCCAGGTTGCAGGCTTGATCCCCAGTAGTGTGCAGGAGGCAGCCGAATGATGATTCTCTTTCATCACTGATGCTTCTATCTTTTCCTCCCTCTCCCTTCCTCTCTGAAATCAATAAAAATATATTTTTTTAAAAAACTTTATTGTTGCAAGTATTACATATGCCCCCTTTCCTTCCCCCCATTGAGCCCTTCTAGCCTGCTCCCGCCTCCCTCCTCAGGCCTTTACCATACTATTGTCTGTGTTCACAAAGAACAAAATTCTCTCAGGGTGGGAAGAGATCAACCAGAGAGAATTTTGTTCTTTAAACACCTGACCTGAGAGCTCATATTAGGGAGGCAGCTGTCTCTGTTCAGGAAAACATCCTAACAGATTGCCTTAGGGGAAGATATGAAGGCATACTCTGAAGAAGCCAGTGAAATAAAGGAAATAAAATAAAACTTATTTAAAGTGGTTAAGAAGAATTGGAGCTTGAGGGGTAAGCAGGAGAGAAAGTGAGGGAAAGGGAGCCAGCATATAATGGGAAACTGGAGAAAAGTGACCAGAGAAAAGTAGCCAGAGGACTTTTGAGCACAGGGATCTCTCTAATTCCATTATGAAGGCCTTTGCTGTTTGATTTTGCAATAGAACACTCCTTCCCTCATCCGCCACATACAGATGCCTTGGTTGGGTGATGTTTCAATTGAAATCAAAGACAGGGATCTCTACTGAAATCCAGATAATACAGGACAGAAGGATGGTGGTCAGATAGAGTTTGGCAAGAATGAGATATCAGAATGAGCCATTTACCTTGGAATAGGAACCCAATGGAATTAGTCCCATTTAAATAGGAACTCCCCAAAGACAGAGTAACCCCAGACAACATATGGGTTACATTTATATTTCTGCCTGCCAACTAGACATGAGGCAACGTGAGTGCAAAGACTGTGGTTTCAATTTTGGTGTCCCTCGTGCCTAGCCCTCAGATTTCCTCATTGCCTGCTTTCTTTTCAGTTTCAAGTTCCATACTCGGCAGCTTTTGAACTGTTATTCAAATGTTTATAATTTCCAGGGAAATTTCTCATTTATTACATGTCTGAAGTTT
Source organism: Plecotus auritus (assembly GCF_963455305.1). Classification (NCBI taxonomy): domain Eukaryota; kingdom Metazoa; phylum Chordata; class Mammalia; order Chiroptera; family Vespertilionidae; genus Plecotus; species Plecotus auritus. The sequence goes on from NC_137775.1 coordinate 61,650,282, forward strand.
AAGGACACTTTTAAAAAGTGTATTGTTTACATAAATACAGTATGGTTTTCATTAGTAACAGTGAAAAACACCCAAATATGTCATTTTCAATTAATACTGATTTTCTTGTTATTTCATGTCACTTAGGTTAACATTAGTATTATTTCTCCTTTTTCAACCATAAGATTCAGACATATTTTTTATGGAGGCTAATCTGAAGTTTTTCCCCCCATTTAGACCTTTTTTAAAAATGATACTAGTTTAGGAAAAACCATAGCAATAAAAACTTATTTCATGGGTTGAGTGTCTAGGAATATATATTGTAGAGTCACAACACACAATTTTATGCTGTGCGATTTATTTCATTGTCAACATAAGTTTATTGAGATCAACTTTGAGGATTACTGTAGTTTGCTATCTACTTTTCCTAGCAGTTAGGAAGGCTATAGTACTCCTGTTGACAATATAGAATTTGAATTCATTTCTTTTTATATTTATAGTGGTCAGAGATTTTAACTTTAATATTTGAATAGGAAAAATAAGATATAGTGCAGGCACTAACTTGGTAAAATTTGTTTAAGATAAGCCAACTTTATCAATACTTCCCACTGAGAAAAGATGACAAAATTTGCAATTCATGAATTTCTTCCTAGTATTTTCACATAAGTAATTTAAAAGTTGTATCTGCATGAATGATTATTTATTTATTTATAATCCTCACCAGAGGATATTTTTCCATTGATTTTTAGAGGGAGTGGAAGAGAGAGGGAAAGACAGAAAGAAACATCCATATGAGAGAAACACATTGATTAGTTGCCTCCTGCATGAACCCCAACCAGGGCCTGAGCTAGGGAGGAACCTGCAACAAAATACTTGCCCTTGACTAGGATCGAACCTGGCTAGGGCTGATTATTATTTTTATAACCTACTGAACAGAATACTGGGTGGTGATCAGCTGGTAAGAACAGTGGCCTCTGAGTCACAGATACTTAGATTCTGGCTGTGACCCTGCCACTCACCAGCTGAGTGAACCTGAAGACCTTCCTAGGTTTTAGTTTTCTTACTTGTAAAATGGGAAGAGATTTGGCAGTCTCTCTCAGTGCTAATAATATTTATAATTCTCAATGATAATTCCTCATGGAAATTAAAGATACCTTCCAATTTATAAACTCCTCATGGCAAGGATTTCATTCAAATGAAATACTTCTGAGCATGCTGATAAAATTTTGAAGGCCTAAGTCAAGACATTTTGCTCATTACAAAAGTAGACTTCACTGGTTTTAGTAGTGTATTATTTTCAGTGGGTCAGATATATCCATATGTTGGACTTTTAGTGCCTTGACTAATGGACACAGCATCTTCCAAGAAGGGCATTTATTTATTTATTCATTTTGGTTGTTTTCATTACTTTGAAAAATAAGGCTGAACTCCAAGGAGAACCATAGTGAGAACAAAACAAAGCTCTGGGTCCAGAGAGGGCATCATTACAGAGGGCAAACAGAGACATCGTTCTTTGTCTTCTATCTTGGTCCTCACCCACTCCTTCCTCTGACACCTCTTCCCTTTTAGTTCACAAGTGTCTTTTTCTTCTCTTTAAGGTTTAAAGAAAATCATCCAATTTCATCCTGTCTGGCCAACTCGCAGGGAGAATTTTCCTAGAATAATCGCCTGTGCAGCCACTTCATTGTGCTGTTTCCTTCGGAAAAATCCCTTTAGAAACTTTCACTGGCAAGGAGCTCATTTCTCAAAAACAAAGGACTAAAACAGCCAGTGAGTGGATCTCCCAGAAGATTTGTATTTTTCAAAAGAATAGATAAATTCTGGAGTTTAAGAAAGGAGGTGGGAGGATAATGGCTTAGGAATGGGAATACTTTATTTTGAAATACATAATCTGTGATTTAAATAAAAATGTTAGTATGTGAAAAACAAAATAATATTTTTAAATGAGGCATTTTGGCTTTTATGTTGTTTCCTTCTTTTTCTTTGCTTTTTAAAATTTAGTGGAGTAATTGATTTATATAGGACCTTGGTCTTAATATTTGGAGTGAGGATAAGTCTATATAAGACCACTAGACAAGTATGCAATTTATAATTAAAGTTTAAGTATGGAGAGCAGTGATGAGAATCAGATCTTCATTATTACACATTCATTACATGAGAGCCAATTTTCAATATAGCACAACAAAGATTTAGTTTTCATACCCCTAACTCCATTCTTGCCAGTGACCTACTACATTGATTCTGTGCATTCAAGAGGTGAAAGGTAATAAGATTTGGTCATTAATGACAGACAGCATGGCTAATTTGAGGTACAAAGATATTCTTATATAATAGCAAATTTTGGCATAAAGTATCTACCTTATCAATTGCCTCAGTCTTCCACTCCTCCTTACTTGTGTACACTTAGTCATTGATTTAGCAATGTGCTCTGTCTTCTGCTTCATAACTGTGAGATCTTTTCTCTCCAGAAACTTCAGGAAAAAATTTGGGTATTCAGACAGTTCTTGAAAATTTGTATCATATCTGGGTTGATTCTCAGGGTTCATTGGGGAAATGTGAGTTTTGTGGTGAAAGAGAGCATCATTTTTTAAAACTATTTTGATTCAGTACTTGGGCTGCTTTATTTCTTTTGATGCGGATAGTTGGAACATAGTAGTGGCATCACCTGGAAGTAGAGTCTGGGATCAACCCCAAAGTTAGTTTATATATATATACATATTTTATTGAATTTTTATAGAGAGGAAGGGAGAGGGATAGAGAGTCAGAAACATCGATGAGAGAGAAACATCGACCAGCTGCCTCCTGCACACTCCCTACTGGGTATGTGCCCGCAACCAAGGTACATGCCCTTGACTGGAATCGAACCTGGGACCCTTGAGTCCGCAGGCCGATGCTCTATCCACTGAGCCAAACTAGTTAGGGCCCAAAGTTAGTTTTCAGTCTGAGTGGAACTAGTGTGCCTATTTCATTCAGTTGAACTTAATTCAATGATATCTATTGCCATGCAGTAGATAGGCTATGTAGGGTATTTAAAAGAAAAATGTATGTGAAATAAAATAGTTGTGTATTACTCATAAGTCATTTGGTTGCAAATGTCAGAAACATGAACTGAACTAGGTTATGCCAAAGGGAATTTTGTTAAAAGTGTACTTGGTTCTTCAGCAAAGAAAGGAAGCATTAAAGAAAGAGAATTAATGAATTGTATGATAGGCAGAGACACAATTGGATAATCTGAGTCAAGAACAAGTATTGGTAGAAGCAGGGACTTTACATTGCCAGAACACTGTTACCACCTCTCATCTCTGCACCACTTTGCACCTTAATCTTGTTCTCTCCTTCAAAAGGCTAGCATAATCTACATTAAGTCAAACATGGACACCAATGGCTTCAAAACTTCAGTTTACTGCTTCTACCAAAAAAACCTCAAGAACTCTCTGAGGCCTGGTGTAGATTATGTACCCTCCAGGTGTATATGGGATCCTATATGAAGGTGGTAGCTAATGCTAAATCTGCAACTAATCTTAGGTCACTTACCCTCTTAGAAGCTTGTGTTTTATTATCTACATTTGGGCAGCTAACAAAGACTTGGTCCTTTGTGAAAGGTGGACTATGGAAAGGAGACACTGCTCAGTGAAACATTAGAGGGGCAGAAAAAAAAGCCTATTAGAAAGGAGAGATGACAAAGGAACTTAATCTAAGCCTGAGTATTGGTGGGGAAAAAGTCTCCATTTGAAATGGTAACCAGTGGTCTACCCTGATGGTTATTTAATTTATACTTCCTGAATGGTTTAAGAAACCCAGTCTTAGAAATTAACCTAAAACTATCATCTGGGATTCTAGTGTCCTGGATATCTTGGCAGAAAGCAAACACAAACCCTCTCTTGATGGATACACAGACCATGTCTTGCAAGATCCCCACAGATAGAGTACAGCTAAACATGAACTCATGATGCAAAAATCATAGATCATCTGAGGAAACAAATCATACAAGCTAGAGTAAGAAGGTAGAGGAAAAAAGGCAAAAGCAAAGCAAAGAGCAAAAATTAACCTTCTAGAACCTCTGATGTTGATATTATTGGATACAGAACACAAAATAAATGTGTTTAAAATGCCTAAAGAAATAGAAAAGAGAATTTAAAATGTGAATAAGAAAAAAAAATGTACAAAAGTGCTAGAAAAATCTGGGAAAAAAGCAGAACTTCTAGAAACATATATCTTTGGAATTAAAAAACTAAGTGGATGGACTAACAGAATATTAGACACAGGTGAATAAGAGATAATTAGTGAGAGGAATATAAACCTAAATAATCTAAAGAAATTACCCAGATTCTAACCAGCGAGATGAAGAAATGGAAAATAAAGAAGTAAGAAAGAAAAGTGGAGGATAGTCAAAGAAAATATATCGTAAGTTTAATCGTAATTTCTGAAAGAAAGAAGAGTGAGAGCATGGGGAAACTCCATTTTTCAGAACTGGTGGAAGACAGGTATCATCAAAATCAGGAAGCTGAAACCATTATAAGAAAACTGCCACCAAACAACAAAGACAAGGAAAGAAAAGATCTTAAAAGCAGTAAGAAAAAAAATCAATTAATTTTAAAGGAAAAATGATTAGCATCACATCAAACTTCTCAACAGCTCCAATAGAGACAGAAGACCAAAATAATACTGTAAAAGTGCCAAAAGGAAATAAATGTCAAATCTGATTTATATCACAACTCAAGATTGACTTTATGAAGGAAGGAAGTTGTCAGAAAGGAAGGTTGATACTCAAGCAGGAACAGAGAATAAATGGGAAAATATGAAGAAATATGTAAATCTAAACTAATAAGCTAATAATTGTGCATGTTTACATACATATTTGTTTGGGTAATAAAAGGGATAGTATAGAATTAATGGGCTGGGCAGGAGAGGCTCAGGAAATAAAAATTTGTTTTTTTTTTATATTAACAGGTCCTAGAGACAGAGGCATGCACATAGGAAAGACTCCAGGATGGTCAGGAAGCAGAAGCAGAAGCCAGGAGAGGTTTAGGCCACTGCCTTTATTGGGGTTTCCATGGGACAGGCAAGGCAAGGTGAACAGTTTAAGACTGGCTAGTTTGAATAATTTTGAAAGGCTTTGAACTATAGGAGTAGCCCCGAGTTGCCTAGTGTCTGGCTCTGGGATAATTTAAGCAGAGGAATAGTACCTTGGATTGTAAGAGTCAGGTAGAAAAGGTTTGACTCAGATGACTTAATTTGCATATCAAGGACATGCTCTTTTCTATATCCTTTGCTATCTTTATGTGGTACAGATATACAATGGAATACTACTCAGCCATAAAAAAGATGAAATCTTGCCATTTGTGGCAACGTGAATGGCTCTTGAGAGTATATAGTAAATGATATAAGTCAGAAAAGGGCATGAAACATATGATTTTGTTCATATGTGGGGGAAAAAAAACCCCCCAAAATAACAAATGAACAATCACACTTATAGATACAGACAACAGAATAGTAGTTACCAGAGGGGAATGGGGGGAGCATGAACACAAGATGATAGGAGACTAGACTTTAGGTGGTAAGCACACAATAGAATATATAGATGTTGTAATATAAAGTTGTACACTGAAATTTATGTTATTAACCAATAATACCCCAATAAATTTAATTGAACAATTTTTTAATTAAAAAATAATCAGCTAGTTGCAGGAGAATAAGCATAATAATAAGATATATGGTATCAGAAACATTTTGAAAATATTTAAAATATATAAAGTAGAAAGAAGGAAATAATAAGAACCAGGCATTTATGAACTACATGAATAGGTAGACTAAAAAGGATAAAAAAAGCAAACATTAGTTTATTGGAAAGACTAATTACACTAAACAGAACTTTGGAAACATTGATCATAGCAAATGCAATTAACAATATGTGGAATAAAAATAGGAACAATTGAATATATTAGAGATATTCCATAATATGCAACAAAAACTTTCATGTTGAAAAATTTGAAAACTTGGATAAAATAGATCACTTTATAAAATGTGTCAAAATTGACTCAAGAATAAATAGGAATCCTCTTTGCTGGGTGTGTGGTTACCAGGAGGAAAGCTTGTCCTTAGAGGCCTAGCCTTTTTGAAGGGGAGAGCTGCTGTAACTGGGTTCCCAGCCTCAACTCCACCCAGAGTGCCCTCGGATAACACCTGGGACTCTACAGCCACCCCTGCCAGGGACATGCTACCTAAGCTGTGATCCCATGGTCAATGAGGCTCCAGCCACCCTGGGCGCAGGCTCCTGTGAGTTTGGAAGCAGGCTCCCCTCTGACTTGCCTAACGCTTTAGCCAAGGGCACTGCAACCACGTGAACAGCAGACATGTGAGCAGCCCACTCCTTTCCAAGGAACAGCAGCCCCACGAGCAACCCGCCACAGGCCTAAGAGCAGCAGCTTCACGTGGCCTGCCCCTGACCAAGGAGCAGCAGCTGTGTGAGCAGCCAGTTCCCCCACCTGAGGAGCAGCAACCACATGAGCAGCCTGCCCCATCTGAGGAGCAGCAGCTGTGTGAGCAGCCTGCCCACATCCGAGGAGCAGCAGCTGTGTGAGCAGCCTGCCCACATCCGAGGAGCAGCAGCTGTGTGAACAGCCCACCCCCTTTTGTGGAGCAGCAGCCACATAAGCAGACCGCCCACGTCCAAGGAGCAGCAGCCCTGTGCAGTCTGCACTGGTCTGAGGAGTAGCACCCACACACAGCCTGCACCTGTCCAATGAGAAGGAGCCAGGTGAGCAGCCCGTCCCTGTCTGAGGAGCATCAACAGCACAAGCAGCTCACTCCCACGTGAGGAGCAGCAGCTGCATGAGTAGACGGCCCCCCATCCGAGGAGAAGCAGCTGCATGAGCAACCCGCACCCGTACAAGGAGCAGCAGCCCTGCAAGCAACCTGCCCCTGTCCAAGGAGCGGCGGCATCATGAGTAGCCTGTCCCATCTGAGGAACATCAGCAGCGCAGCCAGCCCCCATTTAAAGAACAGCAGCCACATGAGCAGCTGGGCCCCGTCCAAAGAGCAGCAGCTATACGAGCAGCCTCCCCCACTAGCCAGAGGAGGCACCACTGCTGTGAACAGCACCCACCAGAGGAGCTGCTGCCAACTGAGAAGCAGCTGCTACTGTAACCGCCCGAGGAGCAACCACAGCCAGAGAAGCCACTGCCACCCAAAGAGCAGCCCCTGCACAGCTCGACATCTAGATCAGTCGGTGAGACCAAAAATGGGTAGACAGAGATACCTGCAAAGGAAAGAAAAGGAGGAAGTGCCAGAAAAGCAGCTAAGTGAAACAGAGACATGCAATATGTCAGAAAAAGAATTCAGACTAAGGGTCATAGAGTTCATAAATCGGATGGAAGAAAAAATCAACACCTTATGTAAGAATCAAGAAGAAAATGGATGAAAAAATCAACAACTTACGTAAGAATCAAGAAGAAATTAAGAGTGATATAGCTGCAATAAAAAACACAATGGAAAGTTTCAACAGTAGACTAGGAGAAGCGGAGGACCGAATTAGTGAACTAGAAGACAGGGAAGCAAAACACACCCAAACTGAATTGCAACTGGAGAAAAAAATTAAAAGACAGGAGGAGAGCCTAAGGGAGCTATGGGACAACATGAAATGAAGCAACATACGAATAATAGGGGTGCCAGAACAACAGGAAGAGGAACAAGGGTTAGAAGAACTATTTGAAGAAATAACGTCAAAAACTTCCCTGATGTGGCAAAGAAAAAAGTCACACAAGCACAGAGAGTCCCAAACAGGATGAACCCGAAAAGACCCACACCAAGACACATCATAATTACGATGGCAAATATTCAGGACAAAGAGAGAATCATAAAGGCTGCAAGAGAGAGATAGACAGTTACATACAAGGGAGCTCCCATTAGATTATCAAATGATTTCTCAACAGAAACTCATCAGGCCAGTAAAGAATGGAAGGAAATTTACAAAGTGATGCAAACCAAGGGACTGAATCCAAGAATATTCTATCCAGCAAGGTTATCATTCAAAATTGAAGGGGAAATAAGGAGATTCACAGACAAAAAAATGCTAAGGGAGTTTACCACTACCAAGACAGCAATGCAAGAAATGCTAAAGGGACTGGTGTAAAAAGAAGAAATAAAAAGGTAAGAAGGAACACAGACACAAAAAATAAAAATGGCTATAAATAAGTTCCTTTCAATAATAACTTTAAACATAAACGGTCTAAATGCTCCAATCAAAAGATATCGAGTGGCTGAATGGATAAAAAAACACGACCCATATATATGCTGTTTACAAGAGACCCACCTCAGAAAAAGGGACTCATACAGACTGAAAGTGAAGGGATAGAAAAACATCTTTCAGGCAAATGGAAATGAAAAAAAAGCTGGGGTAGCAGTACTTATATCTGACAAAATAGACCTCAAAGTAAAGGCCATAACAAGGGATAAGGAAGGCCACTTCATAATAATAAAGGGATCGATACAACAAGAGGATATAACCCTGATAAACATATATGCACCCAATGCAGGAGCACCGAAATACATAAAAAAACCTCCTGGAAGATATCAAGGGAGAGATCGACAACAATACAATCATAGTAGGGGTCTTTAATACACTACTGACATCACTGGATAAATCCTCTAGACAAAAAATCAGCAAAGAAACAGCAATTCTAAATGACTCACTAGATCAGATGGACCTAATTGACATCTTCAGAGCATTTCACCCAAAAGCCAGGGAATATACGTTCTTCTCAAGTGCACATGGGACATTTTCAAAAATAGACCACATATTGGGTCACAAGCAAAGTCTCCCCAAATTCAAAAATATTGAAATCATATTAAGCATTTTCTCAGACCACAATGGCATAATATTAGAAATAAACTACAATAAAAACATTCCAAAAAATTCAAACTCTTGGAAGCTGAATAGCATGCTATTAAACAATGATTGGGTTATCAATGAGATCAAAGAAGAAATTAAAAACATCCTGGAGACTAATGGCAATAAAAACACAACAATGCAAATATTATGGGACACAATGAAAGCAGTCCTGAGAGGGAAGTTTATAGCTCTCTGTAGAGAGCTATAAAACCTCAAAAAACAAGAAAAAATGCTAATAAATCATCTAACTCAACAACTCAAAGAATTAGAAAGAGAGCAACAAGAAAAGCCCACAGTGAGCAGAATGAAGGAAATATTAAAGATCAGAGCAGAAATGAATGACATAGAGACCAAAAAAACAATACAAAAGATCAACCAAACAAAGAGCTGGTTCTTTGAAAGGATAAACAAGATTGATGAACCTCTAGCCAGGCTCACCAAGAAGCAAAGAGAGAAGACCCAAATAAATAAAATCAGAAATGAAAGAGGAGAAATAACAACAGACCCCCATAGAAATAGAAAGGATTATTAAAAAATACTATGAACAACTCTATTCTAACAAACTAGACAACCTGGAGGAAATGGACACATTCCTAGAAAAATACAACCTTCCAAAACTTACTCAGGAAGATACTAAAAATCTCAATAGGCTGATAAGTATGGAAGAAATTGAAGCAGTCATCAAAAAGATTCCAGCAAACAAAAGCCTGGGGCCAGATGGCTTCACAGGGGAGTTTTACCAAACATTCAAGGAAGAACTAAAACCTATCCTCCTCACACTATTCCAGAAAATTCAAGACGAAGGAACACTTCCAAGCTCCTTCTATGAAGCCAGCATCACCCTAATACCAAAACCAGATAAAGATAACACAATGAAAGAGAATTACAGACCAATATGCCTCATGAACATAGATGCCAAAATCCTCAACAAAATTCTAGCAAATCAGATCCAGCAGTACATCAGAACGATCATACACCATGACCAAGTAGGATTTATCCTGGGGATGCAAGGATGGTACAATATTTGCAAATCAATAAACATGATACATCACATAAACAAATTGAGAGATAAAAATCACATAGTCATATCAATTGACACAGAAAAAGCATTTGACAAAATCCAACACCCTTTCTTGATAAAAACTCTCAGCAAGGCCCTGACCGGTGTGGCTCAAGTGGATAGAGCGTCGGCCTGCAGACTGAAAGGTCGCAGGTTCGATTCCAGTCAAGGGCATGTACCTTGGTTGCGGGCACATCCCCAGTAGGGGGTGTGCAGGAGGCAGCTGATCGATGTTTCTCTCTCATCGATGTTTCTAACTCTCTATCCCTCTCCCTTCCTCTCTGTAAAAAATCAATAAAATATATTTCAAAAAAAAAAAAAAAAAAACTCTCAGCAAGGTGGGAATAGAAGGATCATACCTCAACATAATAAAAGCCATATATGACAAACCCACAGCCAACATCATACTCAATGGGCAAAAACTAAAACCATTTCCCCTAAGAACAGGAACAAGACAGGGATGCCCACTCTTACCACTCATGTTCAACATAGTGCTGGAAGTACTAGCCATTGCTATCAGACAAGAAGAAGAAATAAAAGGCATCCCAATTGGAAAAGAAGAAGTAAAACTGTCCTTATTTGCAGATGACATGATACTGTACATAGAAAACCCTAAAGACTCCATCAAAAAATTATTAGACTTAATAAATGAATTTGGCAATGTAGCAGGATACAAAATTAATGCCAAGAAATCTATGGCATTTCTATACACCAATAATGAACTTACAGAAAGAGAGTCTAAAAAACAATCCCATTTACCATCACACCAAAAAAATTAAGATACCTAGGAATAAATTTAACTAAGGAGGTAAAAGACCTATACACGGAAAACTACACGACACTGAAAAAAGAGATAGAGGAAGACATAAACAGATGGAAGAACATACCATGTTCATGGATTAGTAGAATCAACATTGTCAAAATGTCCATACTACCCAAAGCAATCTATAAATTCAATGCACTTCCCTATTTCACAGACCTAGAACGAACTTTCCAAAAATTAATCTGGAATAAAAAAAGACCCCGAATAGCTGCAGCAATCCTGAGATAGAAGAAAAAAAGTAGGTGGGATCTCAATACCAGATATCAAGCTGTATTACAAAGCCACTGTTCTCAAAACTGCCTGGTATTGGCACCAGAACAGACATATAGATCAATGGAATAGAATAGAGAACCCAGAAATCGACCCAAATCACTATGCTCAATTAATATTCGACAAAGGAGGCATGAACATACAATGGAGTCAAGACAGTCTCTTCAATAAATGGTTTTGGGAAAATTGGACAGATACATGCAAAAAAATGAAACTAGACCACCAACTTACACAATACACAAAAATAAACTCAAAATGGATCAAGGATTTAAACATATCATGGGAAACCATAAAAATACTAGAGGAATCCATAGGCAGAAAAATCTCTGACATATGCCAAAGCAATTTCTTCACTGATACTGCTCCTAGGGCAATGGAAACTAAAGAGAAAATAAATAAATGGGACTACATCAAAAGAGCTCAGGAGACATTAGTGAGGAGATTTTACCTCACATAACTGAGGAAAATAGAATTCAAATCTATATTAAAGGAATAAATTTAGCCTGTACTCTTGAGAAGATTTCTCAATGCTGCTGTTCTGTTGCTTTTCCTGGTAAATTGTCAAGGCAATGTACTAGTAAGTGATAAATGCAATAACAAATTCCTGTATTTTTTTATAGACTTTGCTACCTTTGGAACCAAGGATTGGAAAAGGCAGAAACTAACTCTTCTGCTACCATATATAACTTTTCCTGGCTAGGCTGAGGTTGACCTTGATCTTTTCTCCAAAGGGCTGGAATGGGGAGCAGAACAAAGTCAATATTCGTGTTTACAGATTTGCAGTTTCTCTTTTTGGATGGGTTTGCTCATATTTTCTGTCTACTTCTGGGCTTGTAGTTTCTTAATAATTTCTAGGATAATTTACATTAGACATGTTAACCTTTTGTTTGTCAGTTACATTGCATATATTTTTTTAGTTTATCACTTGCAAAAATTTGCCAGGACATAAATATATATTGTGTGTCAATGTTTTCCCCTTTATAGTTTTAGTTTTTTGTTTTAAAAGTTCTCCTTCACGTTAAGGAGAGGGAGCACAGTGACACAAACACTGCCCTAAAAATCCTCTGTGCTCAGAGCATCGTTTTGTTTTTGTTTTGTTTTTTAAATATATTTTTATTGATTTCAGAGAGGCAGGGAGAGTGAGAGATAGAAACATCAATGATGAGAGAGAATTATTGATGGGCTGCCTCTGGCACACCCCTAACTGGGGATCAAGCTCACAACCCAGGCATGTGCCCTGGACTGGAATCGAACCCGGGACCCTTCAGTCCACAGGACGATGCTCTATCCACTGAGCCAAACCGTCCAGGGCACAGAGCATCGTTTTGACCATGAAAAAAATTCAGCCCGATTCCAATATAGTATGCACATTGGAAATTTCTGTTTTTCACAATTAAATTATCTCTTTTCCACAATGGGAGTTGAATTATTTTTACATCAAATTAATACCTCACAATTTTCAGGCTTTTAAAAGTTCTTTTGTATATTACTGCTTCTCCTCCAATGAGCTTGTTGTACTAGTTTTCTCCTTGGCAATTAAGAAATAGTCCTGGGCAGAAACCTGTTTGTCTTCTTGAGTAGAAATAACAAGTGAAAACTACAGAGTTTAGAATCATTTATCTTGTCTGCATTTGTACAGCCCATCTCATTTTCTCCAAACGAGTTGCCCTAAAACCATAATGAATAGTCGGCTGGAATGTAAGCACTGGCAAAGGTTGCGGCAGCCTCAGGCCTAAGTTAGCGAATTGAAGAGGCATAGACTGACCCAGAATCACAGATTCCCATTGGTCAACTGCCAGAAAGGTGCTTCATTCTGACTGATAAGATTCTCTGACAATAAACTGACTCATGAAATTCCTTTGATTTTTAAATGTAAATTTGGTTTAGCTTTACGGAATAAAGCTAATTAAAATGTAGTAGAGCCAATTAAAACATTTCTGCCAATTCTCCTTAATTCTACAGCATAGTTTTTCAAATAATGTGTTTATTTCATATTTTGAAATTGTAACCACTTTAGAGATCTTAATTTTAATTTTTGCTTTAAAGTATGGTCATACACATTCTTTTCAATATTTCAGGAGGCTATGATATTTAACCAAAGGCCAAGAACTTGATGCTTAGCATTTTTTTTCCCAAGTTGAAATTGATAATGGGGAACTGTGTCAAAAGTAGTGTTTTAACATTGTATGTCATATTCCCCACATTTTAGTTCAAGTGAACAGCTTTGTTAATCAGTCTGAACATTTTGTTTGACATGAACCACACTACACTCTGTGATGCATGGGAGAGGTCCAGCTGGTTGTCGTGTCTCATTTGGTTACTGGTCTTTTAGCAGCGTGTTATGAGTCTAAGTACATACTCTAGGATAGATAATTCTCAAAGTTATAGGATTATATGCAATAATGCTCAGAATAGTCTTCCAATCCTTGTTAGAATATCATTCATTTTATAGTCTATCTTCCTCATTTGGAAGGTTAATGAGTTGAATTTCATGGCAGAGTTTTCTAACTGTACCAATATGTATTCTTTCCTTTGTTAGAAACTAGAATCCAGATTTTTAGCTAAACATATTTCCTCCACGGTTAAAAGACTATCTCTCAGCCTCCCTTGAATCTGGGTATTTCCATGTGATTAATATTTAGTCAAAAGATAAAAGCATAAGTGTTGCCTGTAAATCCCTAGAAGACTTGGTAAAGCTAGGATTTCTTGTCATAGGCCCTTTCTTTCATGTACTCTCTGGAAAAAGGAGGATATGGCTGGATATCTAGCATATTGTTTGGGTGAAGGCCAGTTTGTTGGAGCTGAGCACTGGAAGAAGCCTGTGTCTCTTATGTCTTCTACAGCATGAGAGACGAGTAAACTTCTCTTTATTTAGGCCAATTTTTCTTTCCTTTTTATATTATGTTTAGCCAAAGATTCCTAACTCTATGGTAGAATTTGGTACTGGAAATGAAATGTTATTAATAATGAAAACTAAAATGTATCAATGGCTTAGTAGAGGCAGTTGGGTAGTGGGTGGTACAGATAGCCCAGTCTAGAGGACCAATGACCACTGTAATGAAATGATAAAACGTAGGTAAGCTCTCCTGGAGAACTAGCATATTGTTTAGACCATAAGAAAAAAGGTCATATTTTCAGTTTTTGGAGCTGAGTCCTGGGTCATGGGTCTCTTGTGTCTTCTATTGCATGAGAGATGAATCAACTCCTAATGAAAATGTGTTAATGGCTTACTGGAGGCAGTTGGGTAATAAATGGGTGGTGCAGACACTATAGTCTAGATAGCTAGTGATTGCTGTAATGTAATAAAATATAGACAATTTATCCTCTTGGAAGGCATACTCCTACAGATAGAGGCCAGAACATGAAGGGAAAAATATAACACATTCAGAATGTGAGAGAGTGTTGTCTGCTACCTGATATTTTTAGAGAACTCTTAAGATAGAGACTTTCAGGCTGGATTTATATAATCATCAAGCAAAAGTGGAGAGGCAGAAAATTTTCTCTTTTAAGAATTCTTGACCAGGCAATCCTTTGCTAAAGAAGGATTCTCTACCTATGCCAAAAACTATCTTGATTGGGATTTCCATAATTTACACCCTTACACGGGTGAAACTGAAGCCTTTGCACAAGTTAAAACTGTGGTCCTTTAAGAATCCTTGACCAGGCAATCCTTTGGTAAAAGGTCAAATTAAAGGTATAATCTCTACTCATTCAGCAAATACTTGGTGAGCACCTCTAACTTCCTAAGTGCTATTGAAACAAAAAGGAAAGAAAAAAAAAAAAAAAAACAAGGTAAGGAGGAGTGAAGGGGTGTCACTGTATATAAGGTAGGTGGGAGAGTCCTTATTGAAAAGGTGTCATAAAAATGTTCTGAAAACAAAGCGGGGAAAAGGTGTCACCCCAGGATTTACAAGGTTTGAGAGAGTGAGCCCTGTGACTCTAGGCTAAGGGTATTTCAGGCAGGCAGAGTGGCCAGTGTGAAAGATCCTGATTTGCACCAGGTGAGTTTAGAATGGCAGAGGCCAGTGCAATTAGAAAGAAAAAGTAAAGTCAGAAAGTTAATGGGGTGGGTCAGACCCCGTACAGCCTAGTGGACCATTGTGATAGCTGGCTTTTGCTTTGGTTGGGAGCCTTTGAAGAGTTTGAGTGAGGAATAAATTGATGTAGTTTATGTTTCAAAAGTCTCACAGAAGTGATTAAAGAGTAGTAGTAGAGGCATAAGGGAAAAAGAATAGGAGGGACTGTAGAGGATAGTGCAGTGTTCAGGAAAGAGAGGACGGTCTGCACCATAGTGTGTCAGCAAGGGGCTCAGAAGTGGTTGGAGGCTCCATAATTTGAAGGCAGAACCAACAAAATTTCTGAGATGTCATCTTCCCACCAAAACTTATTTTTTTCCAGAAGGCTTAAGGCAGTGGCCATTTATCTGAGGTAAATGGGAATAAGATTAATATTAAAATTTAAGGCAAATTTCTCTCCGTGATGTGGGTGGTCCTCATCTAACCACTTGAAAGCTTAAATAGAATAAAAGACTGACCTCCCCTGAGCAAGGGAGGCCTTCAGACTTGAACTGTGTGTGTATGTGTGTGTTGAGGGAGAGAGAGAGAGAGAGAGAGGTTTATTTTACAAATTGGCTCATGCAATTGTAGAGGCTGGCAAGTCCAAAATCTGCAGGGTGGGCCAGCAGGCTGCAGACTCAGGAATGAACCATATCATTATTATAGGAATTGCCATTTTTATACCTCAAAAGACACCATCACGAAAGTAAAAAGACCACCATTAGAATGGGAGAAAATACTTGAAAATTATGTATCTGATAAAGGACTTGTAACTAGATTATATAAATAACTTACAACTTAACAATAGGAAGAAAAATAACCCAATTGAAAAATGGACAAAGGACTTGAATAGATAATTCTCCAAAGAAAATATACAAATGTCCAATAAGTATGTCACGAGATGCTCAACATTATCATTAGGCAAATGAAAATCAAAACCACACTAAAAGACTACATCACACCCACTCAGATAGCTATAATAAAAAAAAGACAATGATAAGTTCTCAAAGATGTGGAAATATTGGAACTCTAATACATTACTGATGGAAATGTAAAATGGTTTGGAAAACAGTTTGGCAATGCCTCAAAAATTAATCATAGATTTACCCTACAATGAAGCAATTATAATACTAGGTATATAACCAAGAGAAATGAAAACATATGTCCATACAAGAACTTGTACATGAATGTTTATAGCAGTATTATTCATAACTAGAGGCCTGGTGCACAAAATTCGTGCACGGGGGGGGGGGGGGGTGTCCCTCAGCCCAGCCTGAAACCTCTCCAATCTGGGACCCCTTGAGGGATGTCCAACTACCCATTTAGGCTGGACCCAGGTAGGGCCTAAACGGGCAGTCGGACCTCCCTCTCACAATCCAGGACTGCTGGCTCCCAACTGCTCACCTGCCTGCCTTCCTGATTGCCCCTAACTACTTCTGCCTGCCAGCCTGATCACCCCCTAACCTCTCCCCTGACAGACTGATTGATGCCTAACTGCACCCCTGCCAGCCTGTTTGCCCCTAACTGCCCTCCCTTGAAGGCCTGGTCACCCCTAACTGCCCTCCCCTGCAGGCCTGGTCCCCCCCAACTGCTCTCCCCTCCAGGCCTGGGTCCCCCCCAACTGCCCTTCCCTGCAGGCCCAGTTGCCCCCAACTTCCCTCCTCTGCTGGCCTGGTCACCCCTAACTGCCCTCCCCTGCAGGCTTGATTACCTCCAACTGCCCTCCCTTGCAGGCCTGGTCCCTCCCAACTGCCCTCCCCTGCTGGCCTGATCGCCCACAACTGCCCTCCCTTGCAGACCTGGTCCCTCCCAACTGCCCTCCTCTGCTGGCCATCTTGTGGCGGCCATCTGTGTCCACATGGGGGTAGCCATCTTTGACCACATGAGGGCAGCCATCTTGTGTGTTGGAGTGATGGTCAATTTGCATATTATTTTTTATTAGATAGGATTAGATAGGATAGAGGCCTGGTGCATGGGTGGGGCCGGCTGGTTTGCCCTTTAGGGTGTCCTGATTCAGGGTGGGGGTTCCCTTGGGGCATGGGGCAGCCTGGGAAAGGGGCCTGTGGTGGTTTGCAGGCCAGCCATGGCCCCCCGGTGACCTAAGCGGAGGCCCTGGTATCTGGGGTTTATCTTCTATAATTGAAACTTTGTAGCCTTGAGTGGAGGCCTGGGCCAGCCAGGGCAGGCAGAAAGCTTGGCTTCCTCCATTGCCGGAGAAACCCAAGCCTCCTGCTCTCTCCTGTGGCTGCAGCCATCTTGGTTGGGTTAATTTGCATACTTGCTCCTGATTGGCTGGTGGGTGTGGCTTGTGGGTGTAGCAGAGGTACAGTCAATTTGCATATTACTCTTTTATTAACAAGTGAAAACAACCCAAATATCTACCAATCAATTAACAGATAAACAAAATGTGGTATATCCATACAATTAAATATTATTCAGCCCTAATAAGAAATGAGTACTGATACATCCAAAACCTTGAAAACATTATGCTGCCCAAAAGAAGCCAGTCACAAAAGGCCACATATTTGATTCCATTTATATGAAAGTCCAGAATACACTGATCCACAGAGATAGACAGTAGATTAGTGGTTGCCAGGGGCTGTGAGGAAAGAAGAATGGGGAGTGACTACTAACAGATGTGGGGGATCTTTCCAAGTGATGAATTGTTCTGGAAACAGGGTTGCACAATTCCATGAATATATTAAAAACCCTGAATTGTATACATTAAAAGGGTGAATTTAGTGGTATGTAAACTATTTCTCAAAAGAGCTGTTAAAAAGACCACAACAAAAGATAGAGGGCCAGAAAGTCCAGACCAGGTTTACCTGATTGCCAGTGATTGAAATAGATGTAACTGGCTATTAATGTTAGTGGCTCCGGTAGTGCCAGGAAATGTTAGTCCCTGTGCCTGCTGTTGAGTATCTTGTGTACTTAGACCTGTTTTCCATGCTTTCAGTGGTGATCACAGATGTTCAGCAATCATCAGCATGCTCTGTCTCTCTTACACTTATTTCCTCTCTAGCTCCCTCATCCCAAGACCACATCTGAACAACTATTCAGTTAGACTCTGAAGAATGCCATAAAATCTCTACTTACCCACACGATTTCCTTCTCCAGCTCTGTTTTCAGTCTAACATTTTCTTCCAGTGGGGAGGGTGGAGCAAATGTGGAAAATACGTTATATGAGTGGTGGGGTGGAATGTGTTATTGCTGCCTCCAGTGCTCTTCACTCTCATTCCACCTTATGCATGAAGAGGAACTTGAATAAATCACTGAAACCACTGGCTAATTGAAGCTGAACTGACATCTCTTTACATTTCATTTACAATTCCATGGGCTTAAAAGAAGTGAAAATGGTTGTAGCAAGGAATTAAAACAGAGGCTCAATAAGCAAAGCTGTCATTGTATTTTATTATAATAACACATGAACTTGTCTGAACAGTTAATAGGTACTAAGACTTGTTCTAATTGCTTTATGTGTAACTCACTTGATCCATACTGCGTCCTAATGAAGTAGGTAATATTCTTCTTGTTTAACAGATGAAGACAGCTGAAGGTAGAAGAGGTTGGTAATTCACTTAAGGTCACAGACTGAGAATTAGCAGAGCCCAGACACTCTGGTAGAGTCTGCATTTCTGACTGTTGTGCTTCCTTGTCTTCCATAGTCTCTTGAGCCCATATCTCAGACATTTAGTATCCATGCATTTATGTTAGCCAGTCATAATTAGTATCATTGCAGAAAGCTTATTTTCTTCTTACTCAGAAGTAGCCTAAGATTTAGAATTTTAGTTTGAAACCAATTTATATATATACTAGAGGCCCGATGCACAAAGATTCATGCAAGAATGGGCCTTCCTTCCCCTGGCCGCCGGCACCACCTTTGTACCGGCCTGGAGCTGCCTTTCTGCCTTCCCACACTGCCCAGAGGCCTGGAGCAGCTGGGGTGGTACAGAACGATGACGCATGTGTCCCGCCCCGGCCACTCGGTGCCTGTGTATGCAAATTAACCTACCATCTTTATTGGGTTAATTTGCATACTCACTCCTGATTGGCTGGTGGGCATTGTGAAGGTATGGTCAATTTGCATCTTTCTCTTTCATTAGGGTAGATTCTAAACTTGATGTGCAGTGACTACTATACACCCAAACCTGATTTTCTTTCTTTGGCCACTTAGCTGAATATATTCTCCACCCTTTTTTATTAATGGAGGCCATGTGACTGAGTTTCAATGAATGGAATCTGGATTCCAGAGCTGGGTTATCAAAAGCTCCCCTGCACTTCTCTCTTCTCTTTTTCCTTCCTGATTGACTGGAATAGCAACTGTCAGGGTGATCCTCGTGGCCACATTTTGAAGATAGAATAGCTGCTGACAGCCAGTGATTCTGAAAGATTGTGTAGAGGAGTTGCCTCACTATTTGAATGAACATGACTGTAGCTAAAGTGAGAAATAAGTCTATTTTGTTAAATTACTGAAATGTTAGGGTCTATATTTTTTATTGCAGCATCACATCATGACATTGTTATTCTTCTGAACTGCATGTTATTTAATCTTTACTTAATGAGTGAATGAAAAAATAAATGGGAGGGTGAATGGAGGGGGTAAGGAAGCATTTCTTGAGTCCTTAGGATTTGCTAGAATCTTATAATGTATTTCAAATCCTTACAACCTGTTGAAGTGAATATTAGCATAAGAATACATAGAAAATCTATACTTTCCACTACACCAGGGTGTCTCATCCAATAACAACTTATTTGTCTTCTCTAAAAGTGAATGAGTAGAGGAAGAAGCACATGGAAGTAAGGTCACTGTGTACCTGCCTCCATCCAGGATAGGTAGATTGGTGAATTCCTTGTAGTTCTAATATTCCTAAGTGTTCAGAGACTTTGAGGCCGTTTTTCTGGTTATTATCTCAGGTCATTCATTTCCTTCTCTTTTAATAGCAATTACTTCATTTTTATCTTTAACTGTTGGCCATCTTTTAAAATAATTTCAGAAAGTGTTATACTGTTATCCTTGGACAGTGATCAAATTTACTTTTCTCTATTCTTTTCTTTTTGTTTTTTGTTCTTTTTTTTTTTATCCAAACCAATAAAATTTTATGGCAGATTACTGTGACAATTTAATATGTAAATCATAATAATACTTAATAGAAGTTATAGTTTTGTATATAAAAGAAAGTAGTTATCTAAATGAAAGTTTTCCCAGGTATCTTCTAAGTCCTTTTCAGTACAATATAAACAGTTTATTAATGGGAAAAGTTGAATGCATTATATTATCTTTGTCTTCAACTGAAACATATTAACATGTATTTTTAAAAACAAAAATTTATATTACTTATCTTCATAAGAATAAGAAAAAATATTTTCTGGGCTCCGGATAGCTAGCTGTTGCAGTGGTGCTATTGTGTGATGGTAATTATTGCAAGTCAGGGTTGCTTTCTTAGCAGCTGGAAGAAGAGGAATGATTCCTTCCAGAGGCACAGTAGAAAATGAATCTGTTCTTAATCTAAACTGAAATGTTGAGACCATAGTGACAAAATCCACACTCTATCCAATTTGGACATCATTTGGAGTTGATTTCAGCCTGTCCCATGCAAACAGATTTCTTGTTATAATTTCAAGTTGACAGCTACAGATACTTTAAGCACCATTTGTGCAATAAAGTGATGAACCCTCTTTTTTTTTCTTTATCCTCCAAATGATTATAGGTATTTATTTGGAAATTTGAATCTGAGAAACAGTATTCTTCAAGGCATAATCTAAACCCACTTAGCAAAATATGTGAACTCTTTTACAACATGTAAATATTTTCTTTATGTACAAAGTACTGGAGAGTTTTAAACAGCACCTGCATTCATGGTCAGAACTGTTATTCTCTTACTTGTGCCTTGCTCTCTGTGTACTTAAAGTTTTCATCCATAAATCATTTTTATGAAATGAATAAACAACTTCTTTCATTGAAGAAGTACAAACTGACTGCTGGTTACATTAAAGCTAAGAGTAACATATTGATAGAGAGGTCTTCAAAAAGGAAATGAATGTGGGTTTGTGCCTGAGAGGAAGCAAACTCATTAAAGCAAAAGTCAAATTAAATTGGGAATAATGACTAAGAGCAAAACTCAGGTTCAGTGAGATTTAAGCCTATTGACATTTTATTAATAATTATTTAAGGAGGCCCTTAATGAATTTTCATCAGGAATTTTAGACAGTGGCTGAGTGTTGATGAACATGCAGCACACTGCTTAAATATTTAATAGAGGTCATCAAAGCCAGAGGAAATGACCTGATGAAAAAGGAATTAGGAACGCTAATTTGTACCTGATATTTCATGTGACAAGAAGTTAATTTTATATGAGTTAGCACATTATGTCTCCTTAGTGCTTGTAAACATTCTCTGTGTTGTATGTAATAAAAGGAAACTATATATTGTTGTGTGGTGCCCACCACCAAAAGTCAAATCATCTTCAGTCACCATATATTTGGCCCCCTTTACCCAGTACTACCCCCCCCCCCCCTCGTTCCCTCTACTAACCACCATACTGTTGTTTGTGTCTATGATTTTTTTTAAAAGATATTTTTATTGATTTCAGAGAGGGAGGGAGAAGGAGAGAGAGATAGAAACATCAATAATAAGAGAGAATCATTGATCGGCTGCATCCTGCACGCCCCCTACTGGGGATCGAGCATGCAACCCAGGCATGTGCCCTTGATTGGAATTGAATCTGGTACCCTTCAGTCCACAGGCCGACACTCTATCCACTGAGCCAAACCAGCTAGGGGCTATGATTTTCAATTTTATATCCCACATATGAGTGAAATCATATGGTTCTTAGCTTTTTATGACTGACTTTTTCACTTAGTATGATATTCTCAAGGTCCATCCATGTTTTTTCAAATGGCAGTATTTCATCTATTCTTATGGCTGGGTAGTATTCCATGTATATTCTCTATCCAATCATCTATCAAGGACACTTTGGTTGATTATACTTGAAGCCTATATAATCTTTATAACCAATGTCACCCAATAGATTTAAGAAAATTAAAAATAAAATAACTGGAAATAGAGGTTGGATCCACAGAATAAAGTAGAATGCAATTCCTGTATGCACTAAAATTGCTGAATAAATTTAAGTTTCCTGATAAATTTCTATAGAGAAAAGGTTAGGTAATTTTTATCCATATAAATATAGTGATACCAAAATAAAATAAAATGCTCAGAAAAACATTTGTCCTGAAGAACTTAATCATTTCCATAAGGCATCAAATATTTAGATAAACTTAATATTTGATGTCATGCAGGCCAAACATCTGGATTACTGGCTGAAAAGCACCTGAGGTACATATACTAAACGGTGCTTTCCTGACACATGTGGCAAAACCCTAAGCAGATGATACTGTCTCATATTGTTTTCTTATTTTAAGTTATACTATACTTTCAATTTGAAATTGATTTAATATAATTTTCAAACAAGATCAACTGATTTACCTATTACCCAATAATTTAAAATAGGAGTTTTAAAATCATGGAGTGACTCCAGAAATTGAAAAAGAACATGCAGTCTCTTTTAATGCATAATTAAAGAAGTTATATTTTGACTTCTGGAGCTGCATATTTTTGAAACCTATAAATAAAAAAAGAAAAATCTTTCAAAGTTGAAAATTTTACCTACAGAACATAATTTACTGATGTAACATTTAAGATACTAGTACAGTCAGTATCTTAAATGAGCCACCACATTTATGAAATGAGCCACCACATTTATGAAATTTTTCCACTTATGTACATCTTATGTTCCAATAAAGTTAAACTTATTAAAATTCCATGGTCAGTGTCAAAATCATTTACAAAACTTCCTTTTGTACATAAACACTTCCTGTTGTACCTCCTAATTCCACCCTAGAGATCCCTAACCTCATTCTATGATTGTTGACTTTCCACTCTTCCCATCTCTCTGTGCTTTCCAAGCCGACCCAGCTGTGGTGAGCCAGCTTTGCTCATAAAGCCTTTCCCTGGGAGATAAGGTCTGCCTTCAGATAATCTTAGGACATCCCTTCATTTCCTCTCATGCTTGAGGGCTTTTAAATGCAGCCTTTCCTGTCTTAAAAGTGCCATAAATATTCTTCTGGCACATTAAAGATGATTAACTTTTCTTTTTGCTTGTATAATTTATAGATAATTCCATTGCTTTCCCACAGTGAAGTCAAAATTATTTTGCAACATTGGGAAATCTAGATGTCATGAAACATCAACATGAATACCTTCTGAAAGCAAGCAGTACTGGGAAATTATGGCAATCAAACCTCACATTGGCGCTTATTAACAACCCTACTATTAACTGATTTTCCAATTAGGAGAACAATGAAGATAATGAGAAGTTACGCATATTCTCAAAGATAGCAGAGAAGTTTAGAGTGGAAAAGATAAAAGCCTAAATCTGATTTGAGAAAGAGATTTGAGGTGGTGCTAGGGGGAAGGAAACCTATTAGGTCCTCATACTCTGGTCCCAGCCTTCTTTTTAACCCTTTCTCATCCACATTCCCTGAATGTAGTTTCCCCAAGACCCATGCTTTCATAGACTCCTCTCTCTTTCTGCTCCTTTCCTTCTCTGCCCCAAGAAGAGTTGGGTATTTCTTGTTTGTTTCTAGGGAAACTTTGACATAATTGTGGTTAATAATTTTAATTTCTGAAGACAGACACTTTCTGAGGTAGATGACTCTCCACCAGACAGTTCTTCTAAAGCAACTTAGAATCCATACAGTAACTCTTCAGCATGAGAGCCCTTCACATGTTGGAATCTCATTTACATGTTTCTCTAGAACCAAACCCTCTAATCTCATAAAGCAATCCTCAAATCATCAGGTTTCCCAGGACATACTTATGTAGAAGAGCCTCTTCTAGATATATGACTGCCAGTATACTTTGGAAATCATGGTGCCCAGAAATTGTCTAGACACAAAATTCCAAAGCTAATCTACTTTTATCAAGATATATACTATTATTAATGTAATTGTAGGGATACATTATCTTTTTTAAGCACACATAAGTCTTTGGACCTAAAAATTTTGTGATAAAGTATCCACATCTTTTTCTAATATCTATCTATCTATATATCTATCTATATCTATCTATCTATCTATCTATCTATCTATATATATATATATATATATATATATAATAGAGAAATGTGCTAATTAACCGGGACGCCATAACAGGTCAACCAAACAGGAGGCGGTTGTGCATGCAGCATTGGGAGCAGGGGGGCAGGGACCTCCATGAGCCTGCACTGGGGGAGGGCCTGGTCAGCAGCCACTGAGGCTGCTTCAAGGGCTGGAGAGGGAGGCAGGGCCAGACCCACAGCTGCCGTGGCTGCTACGGGGCCCAGGGAGCCAGGCAGGGCCAGATCGGTGATTCCAGGGTGGGCAGCGCAGCTGGACCCACCCCCAGGCAGGTCTGGCCACACAGCTTGACAGCAGATAGCAAGGCCTGCTTGGCCGTCTCCACGCAACCCAGAAGCAGGCAAGCACAGCCCGCAGGCAGCACCCAGCAGGGCCTGGTTGGCTGTTGCCGCGGTGTGGAGCAGGCAGGCCTCACAGAGAGCAGAGAACCACGGAGAGTGGGCCTAAGCTGTCAGTAGGACATCCGCTGAGGCCTCCCGGATTGGAGAGGGTGCAGGTCAGGCTGAGGGACCACACACCGCCCCCATGCATGAATTTTGTGCACTGGGCCTCTAGTATATATATAAATGCTGTCAAGTTTTACATCATTATACTGTGTTTTATATAGTTGTTCAAATTGTGTTACCAATATATCACAAGAAGAATGTATGCAAGGTTTTTGTTTTTTTGTTGTTGTATTTTATTTCCACAATTCTTTTTCTCCTGGGTTATAGAGGAAAGTGGAAAAACAAGGTGCTAACACCTAGAAGCATGGCCTGAGCAGGTGATGAGTTACAGGAAACCTTGCTTGTTATCAGAAGAATATTTTTTAAAATGTAATATCCAAATGTTTATGAGATTAAACCAAACATATATATTTGTATTTGTATATATATATATATATATATATATATATATATATATATATATTTATACATTCATAAAATACTTCTGAGAGTATACACAATAACTATCACACTAATTGCCTCAAAGACAGGAATTTGGGTTGCTAGAGAGAAATTTTCACTCTCTACTGGTTGGTATCTGAAATTCTGAACCATGTACATTTATCACCTATTCAAAAAATTATTTTAAAAAGAAAATAATGGATAACTCCATATATGTTTTATATTGTTATAATTTATTTCTGGAAAAAATCTCCAAAAAGTGGTTAACAAGGATTACTTTGTGGTTGGGAGTATTTTGAGTTACTTACCTCCATTGTATTGAAATGTCAGCTAAGATTACCTGTCCAAATACTTTTTTTATTCATTAAATTTTTCTATTTAAAAAGGATTTTTTCCTATTGTTGCTATGGGAGCAGTAAGGTAGCTTGATGAATCAAAATGTAGGATGTTAATAAAATGAATTTGAAGCAGCAATCATTTTAGGTTCTTCATAAACATTATTTCAAGAAACAAACAGCTTTCTACATGCATAATAAATTTTCACCCCCAGTTTTTTTCTTTGCAGAGTTTAATAAATACGTGTCTGATGATTTAACTTGGTAGTTTTCTTGTGATCTCTTTTCTGATTTATTGCTGATGACCTGTACTCTATGTTGCTCTGTCTCTATTTATGCCATTTTAAACTAAAGTTAAGCCAAGAAGATAACCAGAAAATGGTCCAACGGCAGTGACCACATCATTTATGTTTTCCAAATCTCCTAACAGTACTTGATGCACAAAAGATGATTCATTAATGCTTGTTGACTTGAAAACTTAAAAAGCAAAGTGGCTACTTGGATGGTCTCAAAAGATATTTTCAAATAAAACAGATATTTGATCTTGAGAAATGGTGTGGCATCAATTGCCTTGAAACCCTCTGCAAATTTCAGGATTAATTTGGAGACTCAATAAGGGTCTCAAATCTCAAATTTATCCATCAGGGGGGGAAAGTCTCCAATAAGATAACCACCTCCTTTTTTTTTTAAATCTATCTGCTTGGAATAAAAATGCATTTCACAGATGGCGTATGCTTTCTGGGAATAGAAGGTGGGAGGAAAGGTAGCACAGAAATGCACGATGACTAGCCAGCAAAACATTACTTGCTAAGTTTCAGCCAGTCATTAGAATAGTTGAAATGTCATATTTATTATAGATGGACATTTAGATTTGTACTTAGGCAATTGAAATACTCTTATTTCTCTCTACCCATCAGTTCTATTTTGAAAATAAATTAATATTTTGGATTATCTAGAAAGATATTAGAAGGATTTGTATAGTCAGATTGTTTCATAATACATTCATACTTTAATATGATTTGTTCTATTTAGCAATATATAAAAGCAATACATTATTTTTAAAAACTGTTAAACATAAAACAGATGTTCAAATGTACTCTAACCAAACTCTGTTATTGAAAGATGCACCATAAACCAGACTTCATTATCTTCACAAATATTCCAATTTTGTCTCCCTTGTCTGAGACACTATGAAGATTCTGAAGAAGCAGCATTCTTTCTTACTGCGGGAAGCAATAAATTCAACTAACACACTAAATTATAGTAGCTAACACAATTAAAATTATAAACAAACTGCTTGCAAATAATAGTGATAGCTGATGCTCTTAATTTGTTTTCAGGTTTTACTTAAGAGAGAAATTTAGGTTAGGTTACAGAGTCCTGCTTTCAAAGTTCATCCTTTGGGTATACTGGGAAATAAATTGCTCAATAAATATCTATCAAAATTCAGTGTCAGAGGGACTTAACTATAATGAATATGATCCATAATGCCTCCTTTTGATTTGTGAAGACAATGTCTTCACTTCTTTTTATAACTCCCCAACAATTTGGGTGTTTTTGTCTTGATTCAGAGTTTCTTCAGATTCAATATAGTCTGTATAGGGTTCCCTTTTTCAGGGATCTGATAAGATGTAACATTGACTTAGATATGATTAGCTTTTTACCTTAAGTAGAGTATCTCTTGCAAATAGTCCTGCAGTGATTAATTTGATGCAATGTTTTGAGATGCTTTAGAAATTTTTAGAAAATTTCAAAGACACAGCAATCTAATTTTCACATGTTATCTATACTCTATTGTTTATCCTATTGTTATTCACAAAGAAAATTATCCAATATTTTAAAAGGGGATTTATTTCCATTATATATTATTAAGAGATTCTGTGGGTGTAGAGTGATGAATTGAAGGTATGTATTTCATAAAATTCTTATTACAGAGGGAACAAATAAAGGCCCAAATGAGCTATGATTCTATTTCCTGCCTAGTAACAGTTTTCCTCAGTTGAGTATATGACTTTGGAAGAGTGTTGGCAGATCATGAGATTTTTAGGTAACACCAGTGAAAACAGACTTACATTGTTTTAGTTTATGCCTCAAAGCTGATATGTGTATTCTTTGCCAGTGAGCTACACATGTGAAGCACATGAGCAGGTGAAAGTGTGGATTGCATGGTTGCCTCTTTCCTTACCCATAATTTATTCTTCCATGATAGATTTGAGCATCTGTTTTATGTTTAAAGATTTTTAAAATGCATTTATTATTTTTACATGTTCTAAGTAGAACTAATCATCTAAATTACAAAAACATTATGAAACGATATGACTACACAAGCAAATCTTTCTAGTATCTCTCTAGACGACCCAAAATATTAGTTTATTTTCATAATAGAACTGCTGGTAAGAGAAAAAATATGTCTTAAGAAGAGTACTTCACTGACATATCCTATCTAATAAAAGAGTAATATGCAAATTGACCATACCTCCACTACAACCACAAGCAACATCCACCAGCCAATCAGGAGCAAGTATGCAAATTAACCCAACCAAGATGGCTGTGGCCACAGAGCTACAGCAAGCAGGAGGCTTGGGTTTCCCCAGCAATGGAGGAAGCCAAGCTTCCCTGACATCCTGGCTGGCCCAGGCCTACACTCAAGGCTACAAAGTTTCAATTATAGAAGATAAATAAATCCCAACAAAAATGGCTGTGGCCATGGAGTAAGCAGGAGGCTTGGCTTCACTCAAGGCAACAAAGTTTCATTAATAGAAGATAAATAAATCCCAGATACCAGGGCCTCCACTTGGGTTGCTGGGGGTGTGTGGCCGGCCTGCAAACCACCACAAGCCCCTCGCCCAGGCCACCCCATGCCCCAAGGGAACCCCCACTCTGATCCAGGACACCCTTCAGGGCAAACCAGCTGGCCCCCACCCATGCACCAGGCCTCTATCCTATCTAATAAAAGAGTAATATGCAAATTGACCATCACTCCAACACACAAGATAGCTGCCCCCATGTGGTCAAAGATGACTGCACCCATGTGGACACAAGGAAGCCGTGACAAGATGGCCAGCAGGGGAGGGCAGTTGGGAGGGACCAGGTCTGCAAGGGAGGGCAGTTGTGGGCAATCAGGCCAGCAGGGGAGGGCAGTTGGGAGGGACCAGGCCTACAGGGGAGGGCAATTGGGGGGGACCCAGGCCTGCAGGGGAGGGCAGTTAGGGGTGACCAGGCCTTCAGGGGAGGGCAGTTAGGGGTGACCAGACCTGCAGGGGAGGGCAGTTAGGGGCAATCAGGCTGACAGGGGGGCAGTTAGCCATCAATCAAGCTGTCAGGGGAGTGGTTAGGGGGTGATCAGGCTGGCAGGCAGAAGTGGTTAGGGGCAATCAGGAAGGCAAGCAGGCAAGCAGTTGGGAGCTAGCAGTCCTGGATTGTGAGAGGGATGTCCGACTGCCCATTTAGGCCCGATCCTACCTGGATCAGGCCTAAACGGGCAGTCGGACATCCCTTGAGGGTTCCCCAATTAGAGAGGTTGCAGGCTGGGCTGAGGGACACATCCCCCCCGTGCACGAATTTCATGCACCGGGCCTCTAGTTCATCTATAATAAGTGAGGCATTTCATGTCTTCTGATGACTGACTTAGATTTAGAAAGTAATTCTTTTCTGGCTGGTCACTATGAATATCTACACTATCTATTTCCTTACCTCCATTCCAAGAAAGTTATGCCACCCATGCAATTCATTTTTCTTCAAAACAGGTAAGTGGAGGACAGAGTACAATTTATCTTGAAGATTTTTTTTTTTTCTGATGGAAAAAATTGAGACTTTTGTTGATTCTCTAAATTAGTCCTGAAATATGATGAACTTGGCAGATCTATACCTTGATGCCACACCACTTATTAAGACCAACACTGACTCTTCTGAGGATGCCTTTTGGAACAATCTAAATGACTATTTTCCTTGTAAAAATTTTAAGTCAACACATATTTCCATCTTTTGTTTGCCAAGAACTCTAAGGAGTTTCAAAGAAAATGGAAGATACTGTTACTGATACTGGTGGATATAGCCTGAGGTGGACATACCTCCAATGAGTCACATCCTTGTATAAACTTCTCCACTTGATTGCAAGCAGAACTGGTGACTTTTAATCAACAGAAAATGGCAAAGGTGATGGGATGTAATTTCCTTGACTAGATTACTTGCACGGCAAATATGAAGGGATTTTGCAGTTGTGGGTACAGTTTATTATGTCTTAATCACAAAGGAGATTATTCTGGATGGGCCTGATATATTCAAATGAAAGCCCTTAAAGAATGGACTCTGCTCTTTTGTGAGACTTTTCTTCAATGGCTTTGAAGAAGTTAAGTTGCCATGTTGTGAGAGGGCCTGTGAGAAGATCATGTGTCAAGGAACCATGGACTGTCCCACGGTGCCAATAGTGGGTTATGATTGACTGCAAGAAAACAGCAACCTCAGTTCTATAACTACTAGGAACTGAATTCTGCTAACAATTACATGAGCTAGAAGAGGACCTTCAAGATCCATAAAGGAACACAGCCTAGCCCACACCCTGACTATAGTTTTGTGAGACTCTGAGCACAAAACACAATTAAGCTCTACTTGGACTCCAGATCCATGAAACTTGTGAGCTGATGTTTAAGTTTGTGGCAAATTGTTACACGGCAATAAAAATCTAATGCACTACCTTTAGACCATTCTCTAAGCTATTCCTGTGCCCCAACTTTAATTTAAAATAATGTAAATAGAAAGAGAACAAATTAGAAAGTAACACAGATCGTTTAATAAATTAGAATATAGATCACAAGAAAAATATGTTAAATAATCTGTTGTGTTTATCAAGCTCTGCAAAGAAAAAAGATGTGGATAAAAACATCATTATATGAGTGCATGTTGAAAGCTGGTTGTTTCATGAAATAATTTTGTCTTATAAAAAAACTAAAATAACTATTGATTCAACCTCATTTCATAAACATCAAGTTTCTATATGTAAAGCTGTCTTCTTGCTTTTACTGCAATTATCCTTGAAAATATGAAATATTTTCAACTTGAGCCAAAGGATATTGAAGATTTTAGTTTAATTCCTCAGTGCTTATGGTATAGGCCTTTTAAAACTCTAAAATATAATTCTTCCTATAGTTATACTTACTTATTGAGCAATAGTGCTTTAGATATCAGATGTTTTATGACCACACTGAATATTAGACCATTTCATGGGGACTATCACTCTTCAATGAAAAGAATCTTTAAAAAAATGAAAATTGCTTTTGGTAGCATTGATTTTATACTTTTGGGAAGAATTAAGAGCATAGTTGTATTTAGGGACCATAAAATTAATCATCCAGCAGGGACACAATGAAATGAAAGGAGGAATAATTTAAGATGAAGCTGGGACAATAGGAGGGTGTCAGGACTCTTCTAGGCAAAGCAGGCTTTTTCCTCACTTCTGTAATAAAGCACCTCCTAGGTAATAGATACAGTGCTCTCCTTACGTTAATTTGACTTTCTTTGAACCTTTGTTATTTACAATTGTGGCTGATACCCACAAAAAAAATTAAAAACACTTTAACCTAAAAGAATGTCATAGATTATCCTAAATCAATTTAAATTTCAACTTAGGAAACCAGTGTTCTGTGCTCTAATTTTAGGTGCTTTGTTAGACTATAACACTGTATGTATTGTATAATTGAAATTTGCTAAGAGAATAGAATTAAATATTCTTTCTCTCTCACACACACGCACACTAGGTAGCTATGTGAAGTGATGGATGGGTTAACTCAATGAGAGGAATCCTTTTATAATATACACATTTATTGAATCTTCAACTGTACATTACCAATAACTTAAAATTTTATTTGTCAATTATGCTTCAGTATTTTTTAATCATGGCATCTGTTACCTATTCTGACTTTATTTCCCTTGTTCTCTTGCCTACTGCTATAAACCCATTCTGCTTAGCCCATTTCATGTGGAACAACCTCTTTTTGTTTTTCATTTTCTTCTATTTGAGAGGTAGTGTAGTGTAAGGATTACACATGCTGGATTCTGACAGCCTTGGTTCGAATCTTGGTTCTATCATTTGTGACCATCAACAATAATTCATCTTCATATATTTTAATTCCCTCATTTGCAGTTCGGAATAACAGTGGAGATTTAAGAAGTACTTACCTCACGAATTGTGAGAGATTGTGGGGCACATAGGTAAGCACTCAATGACTATTAACTGTTGTTATTATTTCCCCTCTTAATAAAGCTCCCAATCAGACTAATTTACTAATGTTTAGTAGTGTAACACAAATTTTTCTATAATTAGGAAAATAAAATTCATGCTTCCTAAAAATTAGCTTTATAGCTTAAAAGGAAACCTGCTTGCTATCTGCTAACAAATATTTCTCTCTTAGGCTTTGTTAGGCTCAAAGAGGAATGGGGTAATATATTATTAATGATGATATCATTAACTAAACTTTGGAATAGGTTTGATGAAATATTTAGATATGAAAATATCATTCTGTGTTAAATAACAAAATGTAAACTGGTATTCTGCCTTCTTCACCTAAAGTAACTATCTCATGGCTTTATTAGTAATTGAATTGAAACATTAAAGAGATGCAAATTAAAAAAATCCCTAAGACTTTTTAACAGTTCTCAAGGAAATTATTTTAAAACAAAGGACTATGCCAATGGAAAAATGTCTGCACATTAAAGCCAAAACATATTTCCGTGACTCTGGTCTTTAGAGTTTAAGATTCCAGCAGGATTAACTGACTGAAGTTCTAGGCATGCTTGATAGTTCTGAATCAAGTTCAAGTATTCACATTTATAATCAATGCCCTAGAATTAGATATGGTGAAATTTGACAATCAAGTTCAATGAATAAGTCATTTCTCACGGAACTGCAGTACTTTTAAGAGTATGGCATAAGGCCTTTGGAAGGTGGACACATTTCCCATGAAAGAGACTTTGGGTGACTGTAGAAATTTAATAAGCCTGGCCAGAGAATGTTCGCTATGATTCATTTTGCTAATTTGGTACATTAGCTCAAATTTACCATTAAACCAAACAAAGATCCAAGTTACTCAATTACCAAAATATTCAGCTTTTTGTTTCCAGAAAAAGAAGGCAAGGGAAAAATAAAGGTGATTCTTGAGATGTGAGTCAAATTATCTCTCAATATTTTGGAAAGGTGAGTCATCTCTTGGATATACAACTTTTGTCACATCATTTGGTTTGGAAAAAACCAATGATGACATAAAACAGAAGCACAGCAATCTTCAAAGAAGAAAAATGAATGAATAGATAGGTTTTCTCTCTCTTTCTTCTTCCTTCCTTCCTTCCTTCCTTCCTTCCTTCCTTCCTTCCTTCCTTCCTTCCTTCCTTCCTCCTTCCCCTCCCCTTCCCTCTCCTCCCTTTTCCATCCATTCATTCCCTTACCTTCTCTCCCTCCATTCCCCTTTCTTACATTTGTTAGTGAACTTCAGTAAGCCCAAGTATTGAATAATATAAAAGAAAATAGGTTAAGAAGTGAATATTAAAATAAAACTGCATATCTATAGGACAAAACTAACTAGAGAACAGACACTTTCCAAGGAATACACACAATGCAAATAATTCAAATAGGAAATTCACCCCTAATCCTCCTTCTGTAGATAGGGTGGGTGACCCTTTACTTCTTTCTTTGCTTAGATAGCATAACCCATAGACTTCATAAATATTTAGATTTTATTCTCACATCTATGTATTGATCTCTGATGTCTTGCCTGAGATCTAAACTCTTATTTCTCAACTCTGTTTTGAGTAGCTCTACCTGAATATTGCTCATAGGCACTTCAAATTGTACATGTCAACTCTATTTGCTATTTTCCATCTGGTCAAAACTAATCTGCCTTTTATATTCTCATCTATGGTTAACAGTGTCACCATTCACTCAATAACACAGCCACATACTTTTTTTTCAATATCTTGGACAAACATGTTCATTAGCAAAGATTAGAAAAAAGTTTTATAGAAACTGATTGAACTTCACTTAATCCATGGTTTTCTAACACTGAATCTTTTTTTTTCCATAGAGCACCCATTAATACTCAAGTAGAGTAAAAACTTAAACATTTTACAATAGACTGTTAACAATCTATACCTATACAATCTTGACACCTTTACATCTCTGGCCTCATCTCATATATCTACCCTTACACACACCTCTCTAGTCATACTGGCCTCTTTGCTAGGAAGTTCCTAACAGGGGAGACATATTAGGTCAGTACTTTCAAACTTAAACATGCTAAGAATCACCTGGAGGTTAAAACATATCTGGGTTCATCCCCAGAGTTTCTGATTCCATAGGTCTGGGATGAGATACAAAAAGTTGCATTCTAACAAGTGTCCAAATTATGTTGGTGCTGCTGATTTGGAACCACAGTTTGAGAACCACTGGGCTAGATTCTACTGTGGTAACAACTTCAAATCTTAGCGGCTTATAATGACATGTTTATTTCTGGTGAATGCTGCATGTCTGCAGGGGACTTGTCTCATCATCACTCAAGGGCCCAGGCTCCTGGAGGCTCCATTTCCACTGGGTTATCACAGGGGAAAATGGAACATAGTATATCATGTACTGGCTCTTAAAATTTCTAATTGGAAGTGATCACTCAACATTAGCTATTATTAGTAAAATGTTACTACCATTTTTCTTTCTGTTAATACCACTACTATGGATAGAAAACTTTTTAAGCGGGTTGTGCTATGTTCTGACACTTTCTTTAATATGTATGGGGTGAGGAGTTATAAAAGTGGCAGGAAGGGAAGACTGTTCTCATCTTTGTGCTGACTTTGTGAAATAATACTCTCTCTTTTTAAAAATATTTTTATTCATTTCAGAGAAGAAGGTAGAGGGGGAGAGGGATAGAAACATTAATGATGAGTGAGAATCATTGATCAGCTGCCTCCTGCACACTCCCTAATGAGCCTGCAATCTGGGCATGTGCCCTTGACCAGAATCGAACCGGGACCCTTCAGTCCACAGGCCGATGCGCTATCCACTAAGCAAAACCATTCAGGGCAATACTCTCTTTTTATTTTTATGTTCCTACATCATCTTGAACTGCTTTTTGTCACTTCAGGTTTTTGTCTTCATACAAATCCTGCTTCTGGGAACTTTTCCAGCCTCAACTTTTGGATCTCATTTCATCCATCTTGACTGTTCTGTGGTCAACATAATAGTTAAGAATTATAAGAATTATTGATCAGGGCATTATGTTAAGTGTTTAAATGTATCCTTTCCTTTACCATTAACTCCCTTATCATCACATTTTATAAATAAGGAAACTGGGGTCCTGAGCCCCTTTGGCTTTAATCTGATAGCTATCCTCCATCTGCCCCCTTTTACCTGATGCTTTGGACCTTTCTTTGCTGAAGGTCCCTCCATTGACTTGGCTTGTAAACTTCATGTGCCATAGGCCTGAGCTCATAATAGGTAATTTCCTGCCTAAATTGGCTCCTAGAAAGGAGGTTCAGGCTAGAATGATAAAAGTGTCTGTTCTTATATTCTTCTAAGGATGTAAGAGAGCTACAAAATATTACAAATACTCTCATGTAAACTCTCCAAAAACCTATAGCAAACAAGACACTGTTTTCTTCACTTTTGTCTTCGTGTACCCCTTATTTCTTTGGTGAAGTCTTTGTGCTCAATAAATTATAACAATAGCATGGATAAGTTTTCCCTGAATCCCCTCCCCTTATTTTAAATCTTGTTAGAAAGAAAAGTACAAGGGGCAGAACATGGGTTTTGGAGCTAGATAAACCTGGGGTCAAATCCTTGCTCCACTGTTCAACTAGCTGTGGGACTTTAAGGAGAACACATGATAGCTTTAGGCCTAATTCTTATTTGTAAAGTGAAAACAATAGGGATTATCTCAAAGAAACACATTTTAAGGTAAAGAATCACTTTTCTGTACTACAAGAGTTTGTTGGAAAATCAAATAGGAGATGGCTGGACCAGTAAGAACTTATGCAACTGTAATTAATTAATGAGATATGTGTTCATTACAATTTTTTCAACTTATTTGTGCTGCCAAAAGAGTTCTCAGTCTCCAGAGACTGGGATTAGTAGCATGAATAATTTGAAATAATCCTTTTCTAGCATGACCATTTGTTTTTCATCTCTGTTCAAATAGCCTAGTTGATTTATTTTATAGTTCTAGATTTGCTTTTATAGTTTACTAGTGGCCCAGTGCACGAAATTCATGCACATTAAAAGGGGATTAATTAGAGGAAATAATTTAATATTGCTATTTGCCCTTTCTCTATAATAGAAGTGTCAGAGATGAAAGAAAATTAGTAAAATGTATATGAAAACCTTCCTCCTGTAAGAGTCTGGGGCACACCATGGGACCCAGAGTCAAGTCCCCACCGACCCACATTCGCCTCAAAATCATGTGAGATCCAGACATGGCCACCCACCCTGCCATTGGGCTAGATCCAGACCCAATCATTCCCACCCTTGTCAAGCCCCACTGGGCAGGGGATGTAGCCTCAGGTCCCCTGGCCTGGTGCCAGAATGGGGGGCATGGCCTGAGGTCCCCCAACCCAGGCCAGGGTGGGGGACATGCCTTGAGGTCCCCCGTCAAGCCCTGCCAGGTGTGGGACATGGCCTGAGATCCCCTGTCAAGCCCCACTGGGTGGGGGGCATGACCTAAGGTCCCCCGCCAAGCCCTTCCAGGTGGAGGTGTGCAGCCTCAGGTCCCCCAGCCTGGCACCAGGAGGGGGGCACAGCCTCAGGTCCTCTGTCAAGCCCCACCGGCAGGGGGGTGCAGCCTCAGGGCTCCCGTCAAGCCCTGCTGGGTGGGGAGCATGGCCTGAGGTCCCCTGTCAAGCCCCACCTGGTGGGGAGCGTGGCCTGAGGTCCCCCAGCCTGCTGCTGGGGCGGGGGGAGCAGCCTGAGGTTCCCTAGCCCAGCACCAGGATGGGAAGCACACCATGAGATCCCCCATCAAGCCCCACTGGGCGGAGGGCATGGCCTTAGGTCCCCTGGCCTGATGCTAAGGCAGGAGGTGCAGCCTGAGGTCCCCTGTCAAGCCCTGCCAGGTGGGGGGTGCAGTCTGAGGTCCCCTAGCCCAGCACCAGGACTGGAAGTGCACCTTGAGGTCCCCTGTCAAGCCCCATGGGGTGGGGGAGGGCATAGCCTCAGGTCCCTGCTGATTACTCGTTAAAGCTCCTTATGGGAACTTGGCCTCAGCTGTGGGTGTAGCCATCTTTGTGACAGAGTGATGGTTAATTAGCATATTCCCTCTTTATTAAATAGAATGATTATTTGTCTTCCAGTTTACAAATATATATATATATATATATATATATATATATATATATATATATACACTAATAAAAGAGAAACATGCAAATTGACCGTTCCTCTGCTACGCCCACCAGCCAATCAGGAGTGAGTATGCAAATAAACCCAATGAATATGACGGCGGCCATGGAGCTGGAGCATGCAGGAGGCTTGGGTTGGCCCCGGTGATGGAGGAAGCCAAGCTTCCAGCTGACCCTGGCCTCTGCTCAAGGAGTGGCTGGGGGCCTGGGTCACCGGGGGGGTGGATAGCCTGCAAACAGCCATCAGTCCCTCACCCAGACTGGCCAGGCACCCCAGCGGGGACCCCCAGCCTGAAGGGGGTGTGGCCAGCCTGAAAACAGCCCTCAACCCCTCACCCAGGCTGGCCATACCCCCATGGAGTAAGAGTCCCCACTGGGGGGCGTGGCCAGCCTGCAAACAGCCATCAGCCCCTCACCCAGGCTGGCCAGGCACCCCAGCAGGAACCCCCAGCCTGAAGGGGGTGTGGCCAGCTTGAACACAGCCCTCAGCCCCTCACCCAGACTGGCCACACATCCCCAGTGGGGACCCTCACCCCATGGAGGCAAAGCCGGCATGCAAACCACCACAGGTCCCTTGTCCAGGCTGCCCCATGTCCCAAGGGAACCCCCTCCGTGATCCGGGACATCCTTCAGGGCAAACCAGGCGGCCCCCACCCATGCACCAGGCCTCTATCTATAGCAGGGGTCCTCAAACTTTTTAAACAGGGGGCCAGTTCACTGTCCCTCAGACCATTGGAGGGCCAGACTATAGTTTAAAAAAAAAACTATGAACAAATTCCTATGCGCACTGCAGGCCTGGGACGAGTTGGCTGCTAAGCAGGACAGGCAGTGGCACCCGGCGGGCTGGATAAATGTCCTCGGCAGGCCGCATGTGGCCCGCGGGCCATAGTTTGAGGACGCCTGATCTATACTAATAAAAGGGTAATATGCTAATTAGACTGGGAGACCTTCCAGGAGACCTTCCGGATGTTCTTCTGGATAAAGCCATGGTGGTGGGGCTGAGGTAGAGGCAGTTAGAGGCCAAGAGGGGAGGGCAGCTGTGGGTGATCAGGCCAGGATGGGACATCAGTTGTGGGTGATCAGGCCAGTGTGTGGGGGGGTGCTATTGAGGGTGATGAGGCTAGTGGGGGGGCAGTTGGGGGTGAGCAGACCAGCAGGGGGGCCAGTTGGGGGCAAGCAGGCCGTCAGTGGGGGTCAGTTGGTGGTGATCAGGACAGTGGAGGAGGGCAGTTTGGAGTGAGCAGGCCAACAGGAGGGCAGTTGGGGGCGAGTAGGCTGGCAGGCAGAGTGGTTAGGGGCAATCAGTCAGGCAGGCAGGTGAGCAGTTAAGAGCCAGCAGTCCCGGATTGTGATAGGAATGTCCGACTGATGGTTCAGGCCCGATCCCTGTAAACCAGAAATAGGACATACTTTGAGGGGTACCAGATTGAAGAGGGTGCAGGCCGGGCTGAGGGACACCCCCCCCCCATGCACGAATTTCATGCACCAGGCTACTAGTGTATATATATAAAAACCCTGGGTCCATCATGACCAGAGGCTCGACCAACCGGAAGTCAGTCCTGCAGTCAGCGCTGGGTTGCCGTGGCAACCCAGCACTGACTGCTGAGGGGGCTGCGAATCAGGCCCGGAGAGAGACCTGAAGAGAGAAGCAGAGTCTGATCCATAGCCTCTGTGGCAGCTGTTGATCAGCACTTGCCTCTCTTTCACTCCAGGCCTGGCCAGCAGCCAAGCCTCCATTTCTCTCCAGGCCTCCACAGGGCTGCTGATCAGCCCCGCCTTTCAATCAGGCTCCATTGATAGGCCCAGAGATGCTGACTGGCATAGAAACTGACCAATCAGAACCAAATCTGGGTGAAGTGTGAGGAGCCAATGGCTGCCTAGGAGGCGGAGCTTTTGATGCTGACTTGCATAGAAGCTAACCAATCAGAACCAAATTGGCTGACAGAGGAGGGAAGTTGGGGGCGAGATCAGGCCTGCAGGGCAGGGCAGTTGGGGGCGAGATCAGGCTGGCAGAGGAGGGCAGTTAGGGGTGATAAGGCAGGCAGAGGCAGTTAGGGGTGATCAGGCTGGCAGGGGAGGGCAGTTAGGTATGTCCAGGCTGGCAGGGAAGCAGTTAGGGGCATCAGGCTGGCAAGGGAGCAGTTAGGGGCATAAGGCCAGCAGGCAGAGGTGGTTAGAGGTGATCAGGCAGGCAGGCAAGCTAGTGGTTAGGAGCCAGCAGTCCTGGATTGCAAGAGGAATGTCTGATTAAACTGGCAGTTGGACATCCCCTGAAGGGTCCCGGATTGGAGAGGGTGCAGGCCAGGCTGAGGGGAGGCGCCCCCCTGGCCCTGTGCACAAATTTCATGCACTGGGCCTCTAGTGCGTGCGTGTGTGTGTGTGTGTGTGTGTGTGTGTGTGTGTGTGTATTACATTATGTGCACTTTAGCCTTCTGTTAGGTGTTATTATGAACACAAGAGAATTAAAAGACATGATCCCTGCTGCTAGGACCAGTTTGTCTCATACTAATTGAGACAAAGTCATTACTCCAGAGAAATACCAGGCTGTGTATTATACAGTATCAGATTGTGGGTATAAGTGCACATCTATAGTGTACAACAGGGACTTTTCTTACCCTAGATTTTGAGAGAAATTTCTTACATGGATACTCTACAAGGGCCAATTATATGATCTGGTAAATGGTATATGATCTTAAATATATTTTTACAAGAAATAGAAGGGATGGGTTTTTGTTATGTCACCCCTCAGAGGCATGCCAAGTGGGTCTTATCAGAGAACCGGATTAAGATAGGGAGGAGTGTGTAATTTTCTGTTCCAGCAGCTAAGCCCTCCAATGTTAAACAAAATTTTTTCAAATGCATTACTTTCTCCAATTCTTCACAATGGTGTCAGAGTAATCTTTTAAAAATACAAATCTGATCATGTCATTCATCTACTTTAATCTTTCATTGGCTTCCATTGTATTTAGGAGAAAGAAGCAAATCCTTAACCCCTCTGTGGGCTAGCTAACCCCTTCCTCTATTCTCTTACCTTTATGCTAATGAGGCTCTAAAGAGGAGTCACATGGGTCTGCTCTCAGTTCATCCATGTCATGTTCACCCCAGCCTCAGGCCTTGAAGCCCACTTCCCTGAATTGGAATGCATTTCCCTACACTCCCCACTTCCTGGCCAGAACCTTATTTATTTTCAGATCTCAGCTAACAATGCCCTCCAGAGATTTGTTGTTTTGGGCAAGTCATTGAAACTTTTTGAAGTTCAGTTTTCTCATGTAAGGTTAATAAACCACCTATCTTATGGGGTAGTTATTGGGATTAAGGAAGATAGTATATGTAAAATTCTTATCATAGTATTGCTACATGTAAACTAAGTAAGTATTATTACCATCCCCAGCATTGTCACTATTCCTTAAGTAAACTTTCCCTAATCCCCAAGATAAAGTGAGTCTCTCATGTTATGGATTTTCATGGCACTGCATTTTTTTCTTCCAAGTATGTAATGTGACTTATAATATATAGTTTTTGTCTGTCTCATGGTCAGTCTCTCCCACTAGACTATAAACTCAAGAAGGCAGGAGTTTGGCTCACTGCTTTACTGCTATTACCCATGACAATTTGTTGTACACATTTACACTTCAAAAAATTTTGTTGAGTAAATGACTGAGGTGTGACTAACCTTTGATTACTTTGTCAGATGGGATCTATATTTGGACAATTCATTTTCTAAAAGCCAGGTCTTCATTAACAGGATCCTTAAAGGAAGCTTAGAATGTCAGAATTTTTGCTTTTTCATTTCCTATCTGCCACATTTTAATAGAATTATTT
Source organism: Plecotus auritus (assembly GCF_963455305.1). Lineage (NCBI taxonomy): Eukaryota > Metazoa > Chordata > Mammalia > Chiroptera > Vespertilionidae > Plecotus > Plecotus auritus. The sequence continues at coordinate 61,690,950 of NC_137775.1, forward strand.
TAGTCCTGAACTACTTCTTCTAAGGTCAGAGACAAAAAGTGCACCTATGCCTATTTTAGGCCTTGGATTCTACAATGGCTGATGTGTTCCATCAGTAGTGTCTTACATTATCTCAGATCTACAAGTACTTTGTAAAGGGATGTATTTATGCTTTTTCCAATTCAGTCCATGTAAACAGAAGGTGGGATAATTAAACAAAAGCCAATTTCCAAGAGTGAAGCCAATCTTTGTGAGAATCAGGATCAACTTGTAGTGACAGGTAATTCAGCATAGATCGATCTCATAGACAAAACATTCCCTAAGGTACAGTCTGGATCTTGTTATTGGTCAAAAAGTCTTGTTTAAGTAGATTATGGGGAAAGGAAAAAAATTTATAACAGGATGAGCACATGAGAAAGAAGTAGGAAAAAAACACACAGAATAATTAGTAAATGTGCCACCTAAACCTTTTAAAATATAGTTCCATGTTTACATTCCCACGAAGACTTTAAATGAAGGTCTGAGCACTATTTCTTGGTATGTTTGTTTTGAAAAAAACCTCCATACCAGTAATGATTGTTTGCTGTTCTTCTTTGTACACTATTCTTCCTTAGGTTGAGATAAATAACATTTCAAGAGAACCCACTTTTAGTCTACCTGGAGCTTCCTTCAAGCTTTTTTCTTTCTTTCCTCCATCTCTTACTTTATCAAAAACAACAACAACAAGACCAAAAAATTACTGTGTATCCATATGCTATCAAGCACTTTAAGGATTTCTATTTTTACCAAGAGGCAGCTGAGCAGACAAATACTTATAGTGTGATATAATATAGAGAGTCATAAAAGTAGGGATCCCTCACACAGGCTCATGGAATTAGCAGAGGTTTTGCAGAGTGTGCTGCTTAAATATATTCAGAAGTACTAATGGGAGTTGGTGAGATGAAGGATGTATATAGGAAAGATGAAAGAAAATTCATTAAGAGGGAACAACAAGTTCTAAGTATCAGAGATAAGAAGGGGCACGTATGTTGTAAACATCTCACATGGGATCTGAATTGGTAGAGGCAAGAGCTGAGGCTACATAAAAAAGGCCCTTTATGCCTTGGTAAGTTTTTTGGACTTTATTCTAAAAATTATTAGGGATAAGTTAAAGATTTTAAATAGGGAATCGTTGTGTTAGTTGACAAATTATTCTCTCTTGCTCTGGTGGGTATCTGCCTAATCCATCTGGTGTGATTGTACTTTAGGACCCTGTCTCTCTGGCTATGGGTGATTGGCTAAATTGTAGATAGATGTCCTAATCAGATTAGCTCAAACAGATGCTGTTCCCTTTTAATTTGATTTAAGGACCACCAAAATGTAGAGATTGAAATGTTAATTTTGGAGCTCTGGAATTCCATATTCTGCCAAGCAGTTTTGGAAGCAGATAAGTTAATATAGAGCAATTATCAAGAGAAAAGCAGAGGTCTGCCCTAGCCGGTTTGGCTCAGTGGATAGAGTATCAGCCCTCAGACTAAAGGGTCCCAGGTTCAATGTACCTTGGGTGCAGGAGGCGACCAATCAATGTGTCTCTCTCACATCAATGTTTCTCTCTGTCTCTCCCTCTCCCTTCCACTCTCTCTAAAAATCAATGGAAAAATATCCTTGGGTGAGGATTTACAAGAGAGAGAAAGAGAGAGGGGGAGAGAGAGAGAGAGAGAGAAAGAGAGAGAGAGAGAGAGAGAGAGAGAGAGAGAGAGAAAGAGAGAAGCAGAGGTGTAAGACAAAGTCAAACCACTTTCCTGAATTTATTCGTATCTTCTTTTATATTTCTAATCTTAGCTCCTATCAAGACCTGAATGCTTTACTAGCCTTGGGTCCTGTGGACACTATGCATTCTTGTCTTAGTTTGGGTTTCCCAGGTGAAGACCTTAAGATATAGATTCATGAGAAAAGTATTTATTTAGGAAATGGTTCCAGGCAAATGAGGAAGTGGGATAAATGTGATCAGGAAAGGGTGGAGGGTACAATATGAAGCCAAACCCAATGGAGGATAACTCTGGCTCAATACCACAGGGGAATTCTAGAGGTTAGTGTTGGTCACATCTTTGAGGTTTTTTACAATCAGGGGTGCAGGGAACCAGGATGTGGAACTACCCTTGAGATGACTCAAGTTCTGAGAGAATTTCAGTTTTTTCCTCCTATAGCTGAGAGAAGCTCTTGAGCATACATTCTAGTACTGGCAGTTGAGAGAGCGGCACACCAGGAGCCATGTGCTGAACAATGGATACTATTCCAAGGAGGTCTGGGCAATTCTTAAAGTTAAGACCCTTTAAGCCCAGCCAGTGTGGCTCAGTGGTTGAGCATTGACCTATGAACCAGGAGGTCACGGTTCAATTCCCAGTCAGGGCACATGCCAGTGTGGGGCATGCAGGGGGCAGCTGATCAATGATTCTCTCTGATCACTGATGTTTCTATCTCTTTCTCCCTCTCCCTTCCTCTCTGAAGTCAATTAAAACAAATTAAAAAAATTTTAAAATACCCCTTTAAGTTGTTTTCAGCTAGCTGAAGTTTATTTTATGTAACCTTCAACCAAAAAGTCTGAAATAGAACCATAATTTTATTAGGTTGGGCTTTACAACAAGCGCTCTGCCTATAGTGCAGAGAATAGATGGAGGAGGTATCAAGTTTGAGGTTAAACTGGTTAGGAGACTATTGAAATAATTCATTAACTAATTATTTTTATTTATTCAGAAATATTTATTAGGCATCTGTGTGTACCAATCAATGGGGATAAAATAATGCTAATGCTAAGAAGGTATTATAGCCTTAGCAGATATTTTGTCTAATAGAGACAATGGTACAAATTGACAAAAATTGTAATTGGGTGTGATGAGAAATATGTGCTTTAGGGAAACATTTGAAGGCACTCAATCTGCACCTGTGTGTAAGAGCAGATCCTCCAGAGAAAGTGATGTGAAAATTAAATCTTGAAAGAGGGGAAAGGCAATATGACCCAGAAAACTGTAATACCAATGAATAGAAATAAATTTACTTGCAAGGTATTAAAGAAGTAGAAGTGATAAGCCATAATGACTGAATATAAAAGATTTTCTACTTGGTTCACTAGAGATACCATTAACTGGGGCCAAAAATATAAAGCATAGATTTGGGAGTCAACACTAATTTGTCTTTGCAATTTTAAACAGGAAATGTTGAGACATACATATTGATTTGTATTCTCTTTTAGAAGACTGAGGTATAAAAATGGATATCTTAAAAATAACTAAACTTCTAGCCATTACCTTTGAAAAAAAAATTTTGGTTAAGGAAACTGACTTAATCAATTAAAGAATTGACTAGGCATAATCCCGTTGCTATTCAGCTTCTCTTCTTTTTTAAAAAATCTTTATTGTTGGGAGTATTATAGATGTCCTTCCCTTTTTACTCCATTGCCCCCCTCTACCTAGTTCCGGCCCTGTCCCAGGACTTCACCACCCTATTGTCTATGTTCCTGGGCAATGCACATATGCACATGAATTATTTGGTTAATTTATTCCCCCCACCGCCCCTTCTCTCTGAGATTCGTCAGTCTATTCCATGTTTCCAGGCCTCTGGTTTTATTTTAATAATCAGTTTATTTTATTCATTAGATTCCACACATAAGTGAGATCATGTGACATTTGTCTTTCTCTGACTGGCTTATTTCACTAAGTATAATACTCTCCAGGCTTTCATTTCCCTTGGTTGATTTATTATTTTAAGTTAGATTTGTTTTTTAAGGAAACCAAAGAGTCAGTTATTACCGTAATTTTTACAGTAATAAAAATTACAGTAGTTTTGCCTCTCTGTGATTTTGTCTTAGCCATGTACCACCTACACTACTTCTCTTTAAAAATACTCTTTTTTATTGTCCCCAAGCAATAATACCCATAAAACTATAGTTTTTGTGTGCTAGTTATATTTTTATACTGCATAATAAAATAAATGCTGTCATTTATTTTATTCATGTATTACTATCATGTATTACTGTTATTCATGTATTACTGACATGTACTACTATTACTCATGCATCACATCAAATGTTCTCATACTAATAGTGGTATCCTATCTAATAAAGAGGAATATGCAAGTTGACCATCACACTGTAACAAAATGGCTGCACCCACAGTGGAGGCAGGAATTCTGTAACACAAGATGGCTGCACCCACAGTGGAGGCCAAATTTTCATAACGAGCCTTAAAAAGCAATCAGCAGGTACCTGAGGTTGGTTGGTGCTGGGCTGGGGCAGGGGACCTGAGGCTGTGCCCCCTGCATGGTGGGGCTTGACAGGGGACCTCAGGCCACGCCCCCTGCCCTGGTACTGGGCCACGGGACCTGAGGCTGCGTCCCCCACCATGCGGGGATTGCCAGGGGACCTGAGGCCGCACCCCCCACCTGGCAGGGGACCTCAAGGTGTGCCCCCTGCCCTAGCCTGGGCTGGGGGACCTCAGGCTGTGCACCCCACCCCGGCACCAGGCCAAGGGACCTGAGGCTGTGCCTCCCCACCTGGTGGGGCTTGATGAGGGTCCTCAGGCCGTGCCCCCTGGCCCAGGCCAGGGTATCTCAAGGTGTGCCCCTGGCCCGGGCTGGGGGACCTCAGGCTGCACCCCCCTATCCCAGCACCAGGCCAGGTGACCTGAGGCCGTGCCCCCCACCTGGGGGGGGCTTGATGGGGGTGGGGCCTGTGGGGTCTGGATCTAGCCCAGTGGAGGTGGGGCTGGCCAGGTCTGGGTCTTGGGCAACTTCAAGGCACACATGGGTGGGCAGGGACTTGACTCTGGTTCCCATGGCATGCCCCAGACTCTGAGAAGAGGAAGATTTTCATATACATTTTACTAATTTTCTTTCATTTCTGACACTTCTATTATAGAGAAAGGGCAAATAGCAATATTAAAATATTTCCTCTAATTAATTCCCTTTTAATGTGCACAAATTTTGTGCACTGGGTCACTAGTATATAATATATTTGGTGAAGTTCTGGTTTAGATCATTAAACTTGTGAGAGGATTAGACTCTGGGTCTTCCTTTGGTATGGCTTATCATGTAGGTACTTTCCCAAAAGAAAAGGCAGATTTTGCCAGAAATACATGTAGTTTAGAGACCACACTTTTTTTTTTTTTTTTTTTTTGATCTCTCAAGAGACTCAATAATTCAGACCTAATGTTGCAATTCTTTTGGCAGGTTCATGCTCCTTTTAACCTGTAGGGGAGAATCCTTCCTTGCCTCTTTCTAGTTCTGCTGATTTACTGGCAATATTTGGTTTTCTAGGCCAGTGGTCGGCAAACTCATTAGTCAACAGAGCCAAATATCGACAGTACAACGATTGAAATTTCTTTTGAGAGCCAAAAACCGACTTCTGCGCATGGGCCACGAAGTTTCAATCGCACTGTACGTGCGCGCCCGCACATGGTATTTTGTGGAAGAGCCACACTCAAGGGGCCAAAGAGCTGCATGTGGCTCGTGAGCCACAGTTTGCCGACCACTGTTCTAGGCTTTGCAGTTTCTTTGGGGGTGACTGACTGCTTTCTTAAGGAAAGGATGAGGGTGGAAACTGTGACCAGAGCTTTCAGCTTCCCCCAGAACACAGTCTTTGAGTCCACGGGGAATGGCAGTTCTGTTTAATGTTTTGCATTAATTAGAACATATTTCTTAGATTGGCAATTTTATAAAGAATAAACAATTAAATAATTTATTAATAAAGAGAAATAAAATGAGCTAAAGCAAATAGAGTTGGAAGTGAAACATATGAAAAAATAAACATTCTGAAGTAACAAAGAATGTTGTCTGAATGGAAGTATCTGTAGCCATTCACAAATACCCACTGTGACTGAAGCAAGGAAAGTGATTTCTTCTTGGGAAGACATTTTTTAGGCTTGAATTAAGGGAGTGAAATCCTTAACACATTTCTGAGGTGAGAGAATTTGTGTGTTAAATACATGCAGACCTTCGGGCAGCCAGTCTGAAAAACAGGGAGCAGACAAAGGCACACTCTTTGGTGTCCCAGTGTCATTGCCCTGGAAACTGTAGGGAGGAGCAGACCAGCAGCATAGCCGGGCCAGCCCAGGCTTTGAGAGCCCACAGTTACTTAACTACTCTGGGGCTGGTACCCAGGCTTTATTATACAGCCAGCTTAAGTCCTGTTTGGGTTTGCGATAAGATTAGAAAATAAATTTAATAAACTAAAGTACTTCTGTATATATTATCCTGTGATTCTATGACAAGTCTCAATGGTGTTGTCAAATAGCATCTAGTCTATAATATGAATATAGTTGTGAAACACCCAGTTTGTTTTGTTTTGCTTTAAATTAATAGACTTTTTAAAAGAAGTTTTAGGTTTACAAAAAATCGAGCAGAAAGTGCAGAGAATTCCTCTACCCTACCCACAGTTTTCCCTATTATTAACATCTTGCATTAGTATGTAATATGTATATTTGTTATAATTGATAAACAAATATTAATGCATTAACATTAATGAAAGTCCATAGTTTACATTAGGGTTTATTCTTTGTGCTTCATAGTTTTATGGGTTTGATAATCTCATATATCCATCATTCTAGTATCATACAGAATAGTTTTACCACTACAAAAATTCCCTATACTCTGCCAGGTACCTTTCCCCCTTTTCTTGGTCCTCTCATAACTGCTGATCCTTTTACTATCTCCATAATTTTGCTTTTTTTTAATAATGTCATATAGTTGAGATTATGTAGTAGACTGTAGCCTTTTCAAATTAGCTTCTTTCATTTAGCAATATGATTTAAGTTTCTTCATATCTTTTCATGGCTTGGTAATTTATTATTTTTATCTTTGAATAATATTCCATTGTTCCACAAGTTATCTATCCATTTATCTATTGAAACATATTTTGGTTGCTTTCAGTTTTGGCAAGTATGAATAAAGCTTCTATAAATATTCACTTGCAGGTTTTTGTGTGAACATAAATTTTATTTTTATTTTAGTTTTATTGAGATATAATTGACATATAGCACTGTGTCAGGTTAATTGTGCACAGACTTGACTTACATATATTCTGAAATGATTACCAAATAAGTTTAGTTAACATCCATCATCTCATATAGATATTCATTTGTTTACCTAGAAGCATGATTGCTGAAACATGGTAAGACTACATTTTAGCTTTGTAAGACATTCCAAATTGTCTGTCAAGTTGGCTATACCATTAAAATTTTTTTAAAAAAATGTTTTTATTGACTTCAGAGAGAGAAAGGGAGAGGGAGAGAGAGAGAAACATTAATGACAAGAAAGAATCATCCATCAGCTGCCTCCTGTCCCCCACTGAGGATGGAGCCTGCAACCCAGGCAGGAATTGAAGGGTGACCTCCTGGTTCATAGGTTGATGCTCAACCACTGAGCCACGGGCCAGGCAAAGTGGCTGCACCATTTAAAGTTCACCCTTAAAAAAATCTCCTCTTTAGTTGTCTCTGTGTCTCTCCTCACCCTTTTATATATTTTCCAAGTTGCCAGGGTTCTCCATATGGCCTTCACTAAACTGAAAAGTACACACTACCTACCTCATATCCCTTTTCAAAAGCACTTACTGTATCCCAAACAAACTTACAAACTAATTCTTTGAATGTTTGGCAGCAATTTAAAAAAAAAGACATGAAAGGATTTAATCCCTTTCAGAAGGAATTAAGGCACTGGGAAGGCACCTGAGCATTCTATATTGGCCCCTCTTGCCTTTTGTGCCAAGAGGGACACTCTTCTCACAATCCAATTGCCCTCAGCTGTTGCCTGAGCTTTCTGTTCATGCTGAGCTTGAAGCCTTGTGGTGGCTGGTACCATGGATCTGTCTCTCGCCCAATCGTGTGAGCTGGGCCCTCCCTGGAAAAGAAACCTGAGTTCCCCAAGATATGTGAACAGTGCTGGGGCCCCGCCAGCAGGCCAGGGGATCCCAAGGCAGGTGCTGGGCGTGGAGGCCACGTGTGCATAGGCTACCAAGGAGACAGAACTGAACCTCACATCACCCTGCTTGGCCCCAGAGGATGGCTGGTTAGCCAGAGATGGGTAAGATTCCTCAGGGAAGGAACAACCTAAGACAGGCACAGTCGCAGAGGGGCCATCAGGAGAGAACTTGGGGGTCAACAGAGGTGGGGCACAGACCCCCCCCCAACTTTGCAGGGGCCTGAACCCTCACCCCTTCTGAGGGAGGTCTCCTGCCCCCATGGCTGCTTCGCTACCCATGCCCGGCTCAAATGGAGACCCAGGCAACAGACAGAAACTTGGCTGACAGCAGTTGCCCTCTCACTGCAACAAGACTTGTTTGAGTTATCTTGTACCCATGGTGTGGGGAAGTGGGTTTTTGATATCCAAATCCAGCCTAGCACCAGGAATGCTCAGGGCCTACTCAAGAAGGCAAATAATCCTTTCCACTAATATTTACAGGGTAAAATAAGATTGTTGTTAGAGTATTAAATTTGACAGTAAAATAGTAGTCAAGTTCTCAGACTAATTTAAATTGGCTAAGTGAAATAAACGAATATTCTAAAAATTAATGGTACTGGACAAAAAGCTATTCCTAAAGTGTTAACTAAAATTTTTATTGGTAGTTCATCTCATGGTAAAATTGGGTAACATGTAACGAACCTAAAGCAGTCATATTTTAAGCAAAAAAATAAAGTTTAAAAGCTATCAAGACTACATTATAAAATTTCCAAAAGCCTCCTAATATTTAAATGAAAAAAGTGGGGATAGTAGAAGAATATCATGTAAGGAAAAATATCCTGTAAGTAAATTACATCTAAAAAATTTTTATTTTAGAAAATTAACTTTCATCTGTAATGCTAACAGCAAGACACCCATGAAAAACACACATGGTGTCAAAACAAGCCAAAGGAAAATCGTTTGGGCAAAAAATGAAAAAGGATCCCAAGACAAATTTATAGAAAATATTCCTTTATTAACTTTTGGTCAATAATATGTTTGTATATTTTCAGAAAACAACTCCCAGACCATGTGGATTCCTGCAACAGAGAGGAATTGACAGGACTGCTCCAGCCATGAAGACAGAAGAGAAACAGTCCAGAGATGGAAGATGCTGATGACGCCTTGCCATACTAGCAGTCAGCAGCTGTGCATAGCTGCAGGTTGCCCAGGACCAAACCAGAGAGGGTCAGACCTGCATTACCACCATTTGTCCACCATCCAGAACTGAAATATCATTGCTGACATGTACACATAAGGAACTGTTTGACATTGAAATTGGGACTCAAAAGAACTGTTGGCCCAGAAAGAAACTCACTACAGACTGACTGATTTGTCTCTCAGCATAACCATTATTGCTTTCTCATTTTCGGTTCTTATAAGTGTATTTCTAGTGTCACGTGATCTCACTCATCTGTGGGAAATAATGAACAACATAAAATGATGAACAAAAACAGACCCGGAGACAGGGAAGCATCGATCAGACTGTCAAACCTCAGAGGGAAGGTAGGGGAGGGTGGGAGTAAGGGGGAGAGATCAACCAAAGGACTTGTATGCATGCATATAAGCCTAACCAGTGGTCACGGACAACAGCGGGGTGGGGGCATGGATGGGGAGGGGTTTGGGATGGGAATGGTGGGATGAGGACAAATATGTGATACCTTAATCAATAAAGAAATTTAAAAAATAAATTAATTTTTTAAAAAAAGAGAGTATGCAAACACTAAGCAAAAGAAAGCTGGTGTACCAGTAGGTGTACTAATACAGACAGTCATGTTTAAGGCATGAAGAATTTTTTTCAGAAGACTTAGTTTCTATCAAAAAGAAACATAATGCTGCTCTAACCAGTTTGGCTCAGTGGATAGAGCATCGGCCTGTGGACTCAAGGGTCCCAGGTTCTATTCCAGTCAAGGGCATGTATCTTGGTTGCAGGCACATCCCCAGTAGGGGGTGTTGCAGGAGGCAGCTGATCAATGTTTCCCTCTCATCAATATTTTTAACTCTCTATCCCTCTCCCTTCCTCTCTGTAAAAAAATCAATAAAATGTATTAAAAAATAAAAAATAATAAAAAAAGAAGCATAATGATTTAAAGGGATGTGGAAAAACTGAGCTGTAAAGATAACTGGATGAAATGAAAAGTAGATAATTGAGATAATTGGTGCCAGGAAACTAAAATGTAATGGTAGAATTAAAATTCACACTGGAGGTGGTAAAGAATAAAACTGTGTGGGAAAAGAAATGAATGAGATGGAGGACATTTTAAAAGCTTTCTCAGAAGTGAAAGAAAAGACAAATGAGATAAAGTAATGGGGTAGGGTAATGAATATGAAAAACAATAATTATCTAACTCTTAAATAACTTTTATTTCTGAAGTAGAAACAAAAATAGAACAGAAGCAAAATCAGATATAAAAAACTTTTGATCTGTGTTCCAAGTAAAGTCATTGTAAAGAAACCAGGGCTGGAAGAAAAAAGGTAACATCTTTTTAAGCTAAAACTGGAACATTGTGTTCTCACTGGACTGAAGGTGCATCTTAAAACTTCTCAGTGAGCTCAGATAGTCAGCATACTTCTTTATAAGTGCCTGTTAAAAAATATTTGTATGGATAAGGCACTTCCAAGGGGTTTTGAAGACAAGGAGATACAGCAATCCTTTCTGTTAGACAAAGCAGATATAACAGAGGCCAATGGACGTCTCCCATTACTAACCACACTCTTTACAACATTGGGGGGTGCTTCCCACTCCCTTATGAAAGCCCTATTGGAAATCATCTCAAGTTAATCAACCAGGAGTTGTGTGTGTGTGTCCAGCAAAGAGTTGTTAGAGCTGTGTCATGGAATTTTCTAACATTTCAGCACATACAAGCCCCTCTCCATTTTAGCATAATCTACTTTGCAAGAATCAGGAATCTTTTATTTATTTATTTATTTATTTATTTATTTATTTATTTATTTATTTATGTATTTATTTATTTATTTTTAATCAAGACTAGTTGAGTTCCCACTCTATCATTATGGTATAGTGGGATTCCAAATTCATGGCATCAAGTTGCAGTATTCCTCACACTTTAAAGTGACAAAGTTTTAGCTCAAAAGACACCAAGGCAAAAATATTTTTGTTATTATTTTTAAAATTTTTCCCCATCACTTAGGCAATGCAATATGGCTGGAGCACTACAAACAGAATTCCAGTTCAGAGGGATATCTCTGTGGTATGAATGAGTCCCAGAGTTGAGAATTTGGGGCTCAGCAAATCCAGTGGTAAACACAAGGGATGATTCATGGGATACATAAGCACACTGAAAGTTTCTGGAAATACTTAAGAGACAAGAATCCTATGTAAGACTGTAACAATTGTGATCAAACAGTTTGAGCTTGTTACAGTTGAGATATTAGAGTTAATGTTAATGGGATCATGTCTATAACCATAAACTAATAAAATCTATTCTCAGATTACATAAAATTAAAAGAATAACACCACCACCAACAAAACAAACTTCTAGAAATATCTAAAAGGTATATCAATTCAGGATCCAGTTGCAGGAAACAAAATATTGAAGCTAAAGGAATTACTATTAGAAATTCTTAAAAGCTAGCCTTTCATGTAAAAACTCTCTGAACAACACCGCTAAATTGCCTATAAAGGGATCCGGTACTGGTATTGCAGTTAGGAAGAGGAAGAAGAATCAGTTGGTCAATATTTGAAACTCTCTGCTGCTAAATAGTTGGACAGCTGGCAACTGGATCCGGGAATCCTGCTACAAGGAAATCCAGTCTATCTGTAAATACCGCAGCAATAAACAAAACAGTAGGAAGATGGCCTCCCTTGCTTCCACCATCTAAATATCATGTGATTGCATTTAATTGGTAAAATGTAACTCAAATCAAGATCAACTACAAAGGGGTTGGTGGGCGGGGGGCGGGGGGCATCATTTGTAGATTTCTAGCCTTTGCAGCAGAGGAAGGTGCATTATTAGAAGGCTGTAGTAGGTTTTGGTATTGACTTACCAGATCCACTACATCAGACTAAACTGTTCATCAGCAAGGCAATAAAAATCAGGTTGGCTTTTGCAAAACAAAATGATAGTAAACAAAGGAGATTCCCTAATAGAATTTCAAAAGAAGGTAGTGACCCCAAAAGTATCCTTAGCTTATTTTCTTTTTATGCAAGATATTCAAGGATTTAGAAAAGATTACACTGTTTTAAAAATAAATTACTTAAAGACTAATTTTGGTCAAACAAAAGATATATTGAAAGGAAAATTTTTGGTATAAAAGGATTTATGGATTACTTATGGGTTATCTGTTAACTGAAATCCAACCTCAGGGATCCAGTCAGATCATATGTTCTTAGGTGAATTCTGTAGCCCAGGGTGGAATTTGGACCTGTATGTTTCCTTCAATTATTTTGTTTCTGCTTCCACTTGCTTGATAATAGTAGGAAAAGTCTTTCATCTCTGTTATTCCCATAGCATAGATGGGGGACACTTAAAACTACTGGCTGTCATTCTCTGCTTGCCCCTTGTTAACGACGTCTAAACTATTTTTAAAAATTGGGCAGTTGGATACAGTGCTTTTGCTTCTATCCACAAGAGTAGAAAAGAAATGTCATTTTTAATGCCAAAGAATTTCAGTTATGCTTTCCTGGATCTTTGAAGCTCTTATTGAAAGACCTGAGTTTTTGTGAGCAGTATTTTAAATTGGAAAATATTAAAAAACCAGCCATGGTAGATATTATCTGTCATCAAGCCTCTCTTTATATTATCTTCTCTCTTGTATCTGAATATTTGCCTAAAAAATCAGTGACTATAATATCATCAGCAGCATTCAGAGCAACACTACATGAAAATATAGTAATATAAAATAATATCTTTATAAGGGTGTTGGGTATGGGTGACTTTTTTCCTATATTCACCAAGTTGTCTATGATGAGATTATTTTTATGTAATAATTAATTGAATTTTTAAAAAATGTTTTGTTTTGCTTTTTTAAAAAAATATATTTTATTGATTTTTAGAGAGTTAGAAACATTGATGAGAGAGAAACATCAATCAGCTGCCTCCTGCACACCTCCTGCACCCTACTGGAGATGTGCCCGCAACCAAGGTACATGCCCTTGACCGGGATCGAACCTGGGACCTTTCAGTCCGCAGGCCAACGCTCTATCCACTGAGCCAAACCGGTTAGGGCAATTAATTGAATTTTTTAAAGTGCTATACAGTTTTACTAGGGTGACAATTCTGTTCTTTTTATCACGCTATCTAAAATACAGAATGGCTATTCACACATTAAGGATGGTTATGAATATTGAAATAACAGGCAATGTGTACTTCTATGTTTTTAATTGTTTCAATAAACATGTATTACCTTATTTTTTGCTCTGGCTAGTATAGCTCAGTTGGTTGAGTGTAGTCGAACCATTACTCCGAGAAGTCGCTGGTCTGGTTCCATTCCCTGTCAGAGCACATGCCTAGGTTTTGGGCTCAATACCCAGTAGGGAGTGTGTAGGAGGCAGCCGATCAATGTTCCTCTCTCATTGATGTTTCTATCTCTCCCTCTCTCTCCCTAAATTTAATAGAAACATTTGAAAGAAAAGAATAAAAATAAGCATGCATTACCTTTTAATTCATAACAATATCTTTAAAAGGCCATTGGACTACCCTAACCGGTTTGGCTCAGTGGATAGAGCATCGGCCTGCGGACTGAAAGGTCCCAGGTTCGATTCCAGTCAAGGGCATGTACCTTGGTTTCGGGCACATCCCCAGTAGGAGATGTGTAGGAGGCAGCTGATCAATATTTCTCTCTCATCAATGTTTCTAACTCTCTATCCCTCTCCCTTCCTCTCTGTAAAAAATCAATAAGATATATTTTTAAAAAATAAAATAAAAGGCCATTGGACTGTTCCGTACCTGAGCTTTGATGAAAGTCTTGGCTCACAGCAACACAGGAGGACCTCTAACTTAAGAATTTATTTTTATTACTGAATTAGGAAATGGACCTGTGATTTTTAGCTTCCCAGGGCTCACCCCTTGGCATTCAATAGAAAAGTAACATTTCTGGAAAATGAAGTATGAAAACCATTTGTTTAAACAGTCTGCATTTCTTTTATTTTTATTTTTTTGCTTGAGGTCAAAGGACCTGGTGCTTAAATTTCAACCTTTATATTCAGTCAGCTGTATTTTAACTTGAATCCGAATGACACAGCTATAATTCATGTAGAAAGTAGTGAATTTAGGACTTTGAGTGCTTGTTTTTGTTGCCAGAATTTTAATGTGAGAAAAAGCCAAATAAATTCTCTGCAGATTTATTAAATGTACTGCTATACACATACACACACATACATATATACAGATGCTCCTCAGTTTATGATTGGATTATATCTGATAATACACCTAACCATCTTAGCTTAGCCTAGCCCAGCTTAAATGTGTTCAGAACACTTACATTAGCTTACATTTGAGTTTCATCTCAAGAGTAATTGCTTTCCTCTTTTTTCTCACCAGACACAGATGGGGATTTTGTAGACATGATGGGATGTGAAAACACAAAACACAATATCCAAAACATGTTGGCAAAGCAGTACATTGAGAATCAGTTGTTTACAGTTGTGATTGCATGGCTGATGGGGAGCTGAGACTCACTGTCACTGCCTAGCATCAGAAGAGAGCATCTCACTGCATATTGCTAGACCTTCAAAGTATCAAAATTCAAAGCATGGTAGAAAGGCACATTGCTTTTGCACCATCATAAAGTAAAAAAAAATTGTAAAACAAATCATGTGTATGGTCTATATCAGGGGTCCTCAAACTTTTTAAACAGGGGGCCAGTTCACTGTCCCTCAGACCGTTGGAGGGCCAGACTATAGTTTAAAAAAAAAAACTATGAACAAATTCCTATGTGCACTGGGGGCCCGGGACGAGTCAGCTGCTAAGCAGGACAGGCAGCAGCACCCGGCGGGCCGGATAAATGTCCTCGGCGGGCCGCATGTGGCCTGCGGGCCGTAGTTTGAGGACCCCTAGTTTATATAAATAATCTTATATATAATATAAATATCCTTATATAATAAAGAGGTAATATGCAAATTGACCATCACTCCAACACACAAGATGGCCACTCCCATGTGGACACAAGATGGCCACCACAAGATGGCTGGCAGGGGAGGGCAGTTGTGGGCAATCAGGCAAACAGGGGAGGGCAGTTGGGAGGGACCAGGCCTGCAAAGGAGGGCAGTTAGGGGTGACCAGGATGGCAGAGGAGAGCAGTTAGGGGTGACCAGGCCTGCAGGGGAGGATAGTTGGGGGGGACCCAGGCCTGCAGGAGAGGGCAGTTGGGGGCAACCAGGACTGCAGGGGAGGGCAGTTGGGAGGCACCAGGCATGCAGGGGAGGGCAGTTGGGGGTGACCAGGCCAGCAGTGTAGGGCAGTTAGGGTCAATTGGGCCAGCAGGGGAGCAGTTAGGCATTGATCAGCTTGGCATGGGAGTGGTTAGGGGTGATCAAGCTAGCAGTCCTGGATTGTGAGAAGGATGTCCGACTGCCTGTTTAGCCCTGATCCCAGTAGGATCGGGCCTAAATGGGCAGTCGGACATCCCTCGAGGTGTTCCAGATTGGAGAGGGCGCAGGCTGGGCTGAGGGACACACCCCCCATGCGTGAATTTCATGCACCGGGCCTCTAGTATATTTATAAAGTCGTTAGTAAAAGGAGCAATAGAGATTTTAGTTGAAATATTTATTTATACACACACACATATATCTTTATACTAGTGGCCTGGTGCACAAAATTTGTGGATGGAGGGGGCGGTTCCCTCAGCCGAGTCTGCACCTTCTCCAATTGGGGACCCCTTGGGGGATGTCCGACTGCCAGTTTAGGCCTGATCGGGATCGGGCCTAAACTGGCAGTCGGACATCCCTCTCGCAATCTGGGACCGCTGGCTTCTAACCGCTCACCTGCCTGCCTGCCTGATCACCCCTAACTGCCTCTGCCAGCCTGATCTCACCCCCAACTGTCCTCCCCTGCCGGCCTGATCTCGCCCCCAAAGGCCCTTCCTTGCCGGCCTGATTTTGCCCCCAATGGCTCTCCCCTGCTGGTCTGATCTCGCCCCCAACTGCCCTCCCCTTGCTGGCCTGGTTGCCCCCAACTGCCCTCCTCTGCTGGCCAATTTGGTTCTAATTGGTTAGTTTCTATGCCAGTCAGTGTCAAAAGCTCCACCTCCTAGGCAGCTATTGGCTCCTCACAGTTGACCCAGATTTGGTTCTGATTGGACAGTTTCTATGCCAGTTAGTGTCTCTGGGCCTATCAACAGGGCCTGATAAGAAAGGCAGGGCTGATCAGCAGCCCCAGTGGAAGATGGAAGAGAAATGGAGGCAGGGCTGCTGGCCAGGCTCAAGGGAAAGAGAGAGGCAAGTGCTGGTCAAAAGCTGCCACAGACGCTACAAATCAGCCCCTGCTTCTCTCTTCAGGTCTCTTTTCCAGCCTGATTTGCAGCCCCCTCAGCAGTGGCTGCTGGGTCACCGGGCCTGCAGCCACAGTAGTCAGGGCTGGGTACCCATGGCAACCCAGTAGCTGACTGCAGGACTGACTTCCGGATTGGTGTTCTGATTGGCCGGTTTCTATGCCAGTCAGTATCTCTGGACCTATCAACGGGGCCTGATCAGAAAGGCGGGGCTGATCAGCAGCCCTGGTGAAGGCCTGGGAAGAAAGGGTCAGGCGGCTACTGGCCAGGCTTGGAAGGAAAGAGAGAGGCAAGTGCTGGTCAAAAGTGGCCACAGATGCTACAGATCAGCTTCTGCTTCTCTCTTCAGGTCTCTTTCTGGCCTAATTCAAAGCCCCCTCAGCAATCATTGCTGGGTCACGGGGCTTGCAGCCACAGTAGTCAGCACTAGGTCACCATGGCAACCCAGCACTGACTTCTGGATGGTCAGCCTTTGGTCCTGATCAGTCGTTACACCCTGGCTCTTTATTATAGATATATCTTGTAAAAACTTCAATAAAATTAAGTAATCATATAATACCTTAATCTTAATAATATTTGTATAAAGTTGGGTACTTATTCTTTCACTTCATCATTTACTTCTGCCACTTTTTCCCCAACAAAGATACACAAACACAAGACTGAACCTGGTAAAAATGTATAATGGATGGATTTGCTTAACTCTCTCATACTTCTCTGTCAATTGCTCTTTATTATCTACTCCTAGCATATTTTAGGGAGATGCTTCTATATCTATTCTCTCAATACCCACTTTTCACTATCTGTAATATTTGAAATTATCTGGTAATTTAATTTCTACTAAAGTTGACTTAAAAGATCAGATATAAGCCCTGGCTGGTGTGGTTCAGTTGGTTGAGCATCATTCCATGCACCAAAAGGACGCCATTTTGATTCCCAGTCAGGTTTCCAGTTGTATCCCAGTCTGGATATATGCAGGAGGCAATTGATCGATGTTTCTCTCTCACATCAATGCTTCTCTCTCTCCCCCCTCCCTTCATCTCTCTCTAAAAAAAGAAAACAATAAAAAAAAATATACAGAATGCCTGACACACTTTAAATTTAAAAGAGTACTTTACTACTATATAGCTTAATAGAAAAGAACAATACCAATAATAAAGGGATATAGATTCAAGAGTTCTAAATTTATAGTTTGATCTTTTTGTTCATTAACTTTTTGACTTTGAGTAATTCGCTTAAACTCTCTAAGCTTTAGTTATTTCTTTCATTAAATTAAGATAGTACAATCTATCTGGTAGAGCTATTATGACCAATAATAATCCATATGGTTTTTCGCAGAGCCTGTTATATAGTAGGTACTTGATAAATATTTCTTCACTCACTATTGAGTTACTGAACTCACAGGACTATAGTTTTAAGAATAGCATTTCTGATCTGACTTGTAACCAGCAGAAAAAAATATTTTGTGCTTTTAATCTGGTGAGAATGATTAACTACAGGAATTGGCCGGTAAGGTAAATAGCCTTTGGAAGGCTCTTCTACGCTTTGTTCTATAACTCTATATTTATGTTCATTTATATGCTCTAACAACCTTGTCTAGTTCGACAATCTATTATATTTCATGGTTATTTATGTCCTAAACTGATTTCTCATGGAAGACAAAACCGTGGGATGTGAGGACAGTGTAATAGCATTACCAAGGATTGTTTATGGATAGCTATCCAGTTTAGTTATTCCCATGCTTGGTAATCTCTACAGTGCATCATTTTGACCAGCGATGATGTTTGGGTGCTGCAGAACACAGCTGATGAACATACTTCCTAAGCCTCCTTGTTGCTGAACTCAGCCAACAAGCTGCACATGATTCTAAACAGATGTTTCTGTTGTTTAGGCCAATGAAGTTTATAGAGTGCATGTTTATCTTTCAAAGGAGAATGTGGAGAGTTCATTCAGTTTTGAGATCCAATCTTTCCGGAGGTTGGACTGCCTAGTGAAGTTGGAACAGAAACTGGATGAGCACATAAAGTCATTTGGGGGCTGTCAGAAAAGATAGTCCATTATTAGTTGGTAGGAAAGAAATAGGACACATGGAAATTGAATTGCCTAAAAATGGTTGATATTTTAAAAGACTGAGCCTGGACAATAGTTTCCATTTTAATACATTTAATGCTTCTTCAGTATAACCAACCGATGCTTAGAAAAATGCTCTTAACTCCAACTTAGTAGATATAAAATAAGCACAAAGCATCAACATTTCCAGCATGAATTTCATATGATTAGAATAAAATTATATACACAGGAGAAAAACATCAAGGAAATGAAAATTTCATATACCATTTATGTGAGTCATATCTGATTTGAAGTGTTGGCCACTAGAAAAGAAGACTGTAAATTGTCAAACTAAACATTTGTCTTCTAACAGTTTAACAAAGGAGACAAATAGGAAGTAGTCAATCATAATACAATGCTATGAAATATACATAAGCTCTACCTTGGAACATTTGTCTTTTTGTTACCAAACATCAGATCACCTTCCTATTTTAGAGGAATGCAAACATTAAGTGGGAGGGAAGGCCTTGTTCTTCATTATAAAGACTGAAAAGGGTAGATAGTATTCTGAATTCTCTCAGTGAAGATTGTGGATATATCACATAAGTATGATTACTAGTAAAAGCCAAGGCTAACATCATGGATATGTGACCTGTGTTTAGAAGGATTCAGCACTTAGTTTAATGTGCTGCTGTTATTGTCATGAAAATATTAACAATTTTTGAATAAGGCACCTTTCATTTTCATTTTGTTCTGGGCCTCACAGATTATATTGCTGGTTTTGCTAGGAGCACTTTTCACTCAACTTGAGAGAGTGAAACAAAGTCACATGGGGAGTTGGAAATTGTTGATGATGCCTGGGGATAAGCTGAAGATTCAAGGTGCAATCACAAATGTCTAGCAGTAGTGGATCCCAGTGATACCAGAATAATGGTAGTTGTCAAAAGAATTTTTTTTCTAAGAAAATCATCCAAGGGCAGGATTTTAACTGTACTATGACTGCCTAGCAGCAACACATATTTTTATCCTTTTTATTGATTATCTGGGCTACTATAGTAGTCTCTTAGAGCTGCTATAACAAATACCCACAAACTGGGTGCCTTAAACAACAGAAATCTATTATATTCTAGTTCTGGAGATCAGAAGTATGAAATCAAGGTGTTATATCTGGAGGCTCTGAAGGAGAATTTGTTCCATGTGTCTCTCTTTGGCTTCTGGCCCTTGTCAAGAATCCTTGGAGTTCCTTGAGAGATGTATCACTTCATTCTCTTCTGTCTGCACATATATATGGTGTTCTTCTGTGGGTATGCATCTTTGTGTCCAAATTTTCTAATAAGAACACAAATCATCAGGGATTTAGGGCCCATCCTAACCAACTATGATCTCATCTTAACTTGATTACATCTGCAAAGACCTTATTTTTAAATAAGGTCACATTTACAGGCTCTGGGAGGACACAAATTTTTGTAAGATACTATTCAACCCAGGACAGCTAGTAATACCTTTTTAATAAAATTTCTTTCTATTTAAGTTATCCAGAATTTTGTTCTGTTCTTTTCAACCATGAACCATGGCAAGTATGGACATTCTCTGTAGACATGGCTTGGTTAGGGAAAAAGGTATTCTAAGACAAGTTATATCTGAGCTGTATCTTGAATAATAAGTATGAATGAACTAGAGAAGATAGAGTAAGAGAATGGCATTCCATGCTGACATAAAAGCTCAGAGGCTGAGAGATAGCAATAACTTCTCTAGATCTTCAAGTAATTAATGTGTGTAGAGCAAGCATGTCAAACTCGCAGCCCATGGGCTGCATGCTTCGTTTATTTGGCCTGTGTTAGCCTTTGAGTTTGACATGCTTTGTGTAGAGGATATGGGGAGCTGGTGGCCAGCATAGGGGATTTGGAAAACAAGGAACTAAAGAGATCTAAAGGGATCATACAAGAAGAGGGTAAACAACTTGAGCTTTATCCATAGAACATGAGAGTCATATGATGGTTTTTACATGGGAGTAAAATATATTTGTGTTTTGGAACAATCTCTTAAGAAGCAATAAAGAAGCTGATGTGGTGGGTGATTAGAATAGAGGAGAATAATAAAAAGAGTGATGTAGTCCAAGTGACAGTATGAATTGAAGTCATGGCTGTGGCAATGGCAACATGCAGATTGATTATATCTAGAGTCGATGAGGTTGATGAACATGTAGCTGTGGGAAGTGAGAGAGAGGGAGAATATAGGGATGATTTCAACAATGGACAATGGTGTTTTTGTTCTTTGAGATATTAACCCATTAACCTTTAATTAGCCATTGAATTAACCATTTCTCAAACATTTGGAAAATTAACCTTTTCTCAAAGTTGCCCCAATTGACAGTTTGGGTCAGAAAATTATTTGCTGTGTGTGTAGGAGGGAGTGCACTATCAATTGTAGGCAGTTTGGCAGCCTCTCTGGATCTATCTATCATATGCCTCTACCTCAGTTGTCTTTAGATATTGCAAATATCTCTTGCGGGGGTAGGGGGCAGGGGGAGGGGGAAATGCAGCTGGTTCAGAACCACTGCATTCATGCAAGGTAGAGTATGTTTAGGGTAGAGAGATATGAGTTCACTTATACTTTTTAAACTAGTTATGCCTGTGGGCATCTAATTGTAAATATTTAATATGAGCTGGAGGAAGAATCTGAGGCTCACTTGAAAGATCTTGACTGTACATACAGATTTGAGAATATTAAATGTACATGTGATAATTGAGACATGGGTAAAGGCAAGATTGCCCACTAAGAGTTTAAAAAGAATGGAAGCCCCACAACAGGCACCTAGAATTCCCAGCATGTGGAGCTAAGGGAAATTGAAGACACTGAGCTTGTCAAAATGGTAAGAACAGCCTGAGTGTCTTCCTTCTCTCTTTCCTCTGTGCCTTTCAACAAATGTATACTTGCACAATCCTTTTAATGATAATTATTTAACTACAGAGGGAAAATAAACAATACAGAAATGGTTTAGGGACCCAAAGCCAGGATTAAAAAACTTGTAGAGCTTGGTAAATGGCTGTGGGGAAGGGATGATATCTTGTAAGTAACTTACAACTTAAAAAACATTTTTTAAGTATCTTCACTCTGGAAAAGGTATTAGAATAAAGTTATGAGTCTATCTTTACATTTTTTGGTAGTATATTTTCATTTCTGGAAAGATTCCATGTAATGCTGCAAAAAAATAAAATCTCAAGCACATTTAACATATTTTAATCTTTCTAATATTTTTAAAATAAATAATTTTTTAAAAATTAAAATTTCCTAAAGAAATAAACTACCAGGTAACAGACCAAAACAAAAATTTGCTTTAGAAACTAAAACCACTAATTGACTTCACAGAAATTAACCTTTAAGCAGCATTGTGAATAAAAAGCCCCATTTCTCACTGACTAAATGAATCTTTTATTGTCCTTTTAAAATCACACAAATCATACATGAATATGTTATTGTTGTAAAAGATTCAAACCACAGAAATATTTAGAAAAAAAAACAACACAAAAAACCGTGAAAGTCCCCCTTCTCCCATCTGCCACTCCTCCTGCTTCCTCCTCCTTTCCCCAGATGTAACAATTCTCAACTGTTTGGTGTTCCTCCATCTAGTCCTCTGTGCTAGACACTGGAGAACACACCAGTGAATGTGAAACATTGTTCTGCATCTTGCTTCCCCCCCCTCCCCCGTCCATATCTTGGAGGTATGAAAGAACCTTTAGCATCACATAAACATAAAAGTTTTTCTTTCACTAATGAGAGAGTGAGCTCATATAATTAAATCAACCCAACATTTATTACAGAGGATGATGGCAATGCCCACACTACTGATAATTCAGCTAGCTGATGTTTTTGGAACCCAACTTTAACATCAATTTGGTGAAAAATGGATTGAATTTTAAAGTCTCAATATTTAGATTTGATAACTATGAAGGCAAAATACTGTCCTTCATCTCATAGCATCAAGAGACTATGAAGGTGATAGTATTCTGTCTTACTAAAATTATCTCTTCATTGTAGACTAGACATACACTGTATATAGAGGTAACATAATGGAATTGCCTGAAAACAAAATCTAGGAAGCACGGTGAAATAATCATTTTCTTTGTTGCAAAAAAATACTTAGCCAATTTTTTTATTCTTGTTATTTCCGTGCCTTACCCTCATGGGGGAAGCCTGGGCATATTTCCTAATGAGGAATTAACTTGGCTGAGGAGACCATGGCATTGACCTGGCAATTTCATTTGGTCTCTAATTCCAATTCCAACCCTTATGTGATGCAAAGAAGAGTATCTGCAATGAAGCAACTCTTTAGTAATCCAATAGGGTACCTTCTCCAAGGATGTTAAAATTAAGCAGGATATTTTTCACTACTGATTTTCTTCTCCAAGCGAATGCCATCCTGACATAGCTCATCATCTTGATATGTGTAAAGTTTTTTCATATCATCAGGAAAAATTGCTCTACTTATTCCACACAGAGTGATTCTTTTCTAAATGAGAATAACAAAGTCTATTTTATTCCTCGCTGTCATTTATTAGATAAATCTCCTCAATAAATTTGCTGCTTATTTCTGAATAAATTCTCTGTTATCATTTTTATTTTATTGTTAGTGAAATCTTTCATCCGGACCCTATTACTCACCTCCCTGGACATTAAGTTCCTTCTTCTCAGTGAAATAAGCTGTTCTCAGTTCTTCTTCCCCAAGTCAGTACTAAATATTCACATCAGCTGTTAACAGGAAGAGGACTGGCCTAGCTGGGGATTAAAAAGTCATGGGTCAGAGTCTAGTTCTGCTCCCCCTTTTCAAACATGTGACTTTTGGGCATGATACTTGTCAGCTTGAGTTTTTCATCTGTAAAAATGGGGAAGAATGTTATCTGCACTACTTATATTTCCTTATATTTCTGTGATTGTTTTGAGGGTAAAAAAAGGAAAGGTATACATAAAAATCTCTGTAAAACATAACACATTATATAAAAGCAAATTATTAAAGTGCCAGGCATAGCTTAGGTACTCAAGAAACGTTTTTTAAATGTTAGCTGAATCTATAACTTGAACTCATTGTTTTTCCTCTACCATGAGCATCACAGATCAAGGGAGACAAGAGTTGGGTGTGAACTACCTGGCTTATAACTTTATTCTTGCCCCCTCCCTCCAACATCCCCCATGTCAGAGATTGGTCAAAATATACAGATGGACTTCCAGTAACTATGTCTGAACTGTGATTCTGCTACTCCAGGCAATGCTGGTTGACCCATGGGGTGGACACCTTCCCTAAGCTGAGTTAACTATGCCTCTCCGCTGGGAATTTGATCTTTGATAAGGAAGACAAACTTTCCAGGTTACTGAAGTGGAGTGAATTAATGACTGCCCTAGAAAGAAGTCTTTTTAGCTTTACCTTGATTCCTCTTCTTCCTATGTCCAGATATTAAGTACTTCATAGGATTATGTAAGATATATAGATAAAAATGAATATCGCTTACCTCATAGAATTGTATAGTATGCTTACAACAGTGGCTGGGACTCAATAAGCATTCTGTAAGTATTAGTTATAATTATTAAATTACTTTGAACAAAACCTAGTATATATAGTGAGTATTCAGAAATGTTAGTTTTTTTTTTTTAAAGTGAATTGCTTTTCTCCAACTTTATTGATATAATGACATATACCTTTGTATAAGTTTAAGGTGTACAGTGTGCTGATTTGATACACTTATATATTTAAAAATGATTACCATCATAGCATCAATTAACCTTTGCATCACATTAGATCTATAGAGGTTATTCATCTTATAACTGGAAGTTTGTACTCTTTGATCAATACCTACCCTTCCCCCCCAACTTCCCAGCCCCTGATAAGCACTATGGTTGTTTCCATTTTTATAAACTAAGTATTTTTTTAAGATTCCACATATATGTGAATTGTACAGTATTTGTCTTTGTCTGACTTATTTCACTTAACATAATACCCTCACGGTTCACCCATATTGTTATCAAGAGCAAGATGTCCTTCTTTCTCATGGCTGAATAATATTTTGATATTATTTTTTTATCTACTCATTCATTGACAGATACTTAGATTATTTCCATACCTTGGTAATTGTGAATAATGCTTCAATGATCATGAGAGTGCAGATATATGTTTGTAATATTGATTTCATTTCCTTTGGATATATACTCAGAAGTATTCCTGGATCATGTAATAGTTGTATTTTTATTTTGGGGGGGAATCTCCATACAGTTTTCATAATGGTTGCACCAATTTACATTCAAACCAACAGTGCAAAAATGTTCCCTTTTTTTTTACAATCTTGCCAACTTATCTCTTGTCTTTTATTTTTTTTTATCATTACCATTCTAACAAGTATAAGATAATATCTCACTCTGATTTTGATTTGCATTTCCCTGATGATTCCAGAAGTTGAAGACCTACCTGTTCATGTACTTGTTGGCCATTGTATGTCTTCTTTGGGAAAATGTTTATTTAATTACTCTTCCCATTTTTAAATCAGTTTTTTTTCTTTTGCCATTGAGTTGTATGAGGGTTTTTTTGTTTGTTTGTTTGTTTTTTCATTCTATAGTTTGGGTATTAACTTCTTATAAGATAAATATTTTGTAATTATTTTTTCTCATTCCATAGGTTGCCCTTTTATTCTGCCAATGGTTTTCTTTGCTGTGCAGAAGTTTTTAATTTTTTAAATTATTTATTTATTTATTTTTAATTTATTTATTGATTAAGTTATCATATATGTGTCCTTATCCCCACATTACCCCCTGTACCCCCACTCATGCCCTCAGCCCCCTGTTGTCTGTGTCCATTGGTTAGGCCTATATGCATGCATACAAGTCCTTTGGTTGATCTCTCCCCTTACCCCCACCCTCCCCGAAACTTTTAAATTTGATTTTGGCCCACTTGTTTATTTTTGATTTTGTTATCTTTGCATTTGGTGTCAAATCCAAATATTATTGCAGTGCTGATATTAAGGAAATTACTCCCCAAGTTTCCTAGTAGGAGTTTTAGAGTTTCAGCTCTTATGTTCAAGTCTTTAAGCCATTTTGAGTTGATTTTGTGTATATTGCAAGATAAGGGTCTAGTTTCATTTTTTTTCATGTGCCTGTCCAGATTCCCTACACCATTTATTGAAGAGACTATCCTTTTCCTATTAAGTATTCATGGCTCTCCTGTCAAATATTGGGTGGCCATATATGCATGGGGTTATTTCTAGGCTCTCTATTCTGTTCCATTGCTCTATGTGTCTGTGTTTATGCTAATACCATACTGTTTTGATTACTGTAGCCTTATAATATAGTTTACAATCAGGAAATGTAATGCCTCCAGCTTTTCTTTATCAATATTGCTTTGCTCATGTGGGATCTTTTAAGGTGCCATACAAATTTTAGGATTAAAAAGACTTCTGTGAAAAAATAACATTGCCCTTTTTATAGAAATCATATTGAACCTATGGATCACTTTGCATAGTGTGGACATTTTAACAATATGGATTTTTCTAATCCATGAGGATGGAATACCTTTCCATTTACTTGTTCTTCTTCAACCTCTTTCATCAATGTATTATACTTTACAATGTACTGATCTTTCACCTCCTCAGTTAAATGTATTCCTAAGTATTTTATTTTTTATGTTATTGTCAAAATAATTATTTTTACATTTCTTTTTCTGATAGTTTGTTTTTAGTGTTTAGAAACTGATTTTTCTTTATTAATTTTGTGTCCTACAACTCTACTGAATTTGTTTATTAGTTCTAAAAGTGGTTTTGGTGAAGTCTTTAGGGTTTTTTTTATATCTAATATCATGTCATCTGCAAATAGAGACTATTTTAATATAAGTTCTTTCTGATTTGAGTGCTTTTGTAGAAAAGATTTTCTTGCCTATTTTCTCTGGGTAGGACTTCTAGTACTATACCGAATAAAAGTGGCAAGAGTGAGCATTCTCCTCTTGTTCCTGACTTTAGAGGGAAAGCTTTCAGCTTCTTATGAAAGGATGTTGAATTTTGTCAAATGCTTTCTGTGCATCTATTGAGGTGATGATGTGCTTTTTAATATTCATTTTATTAATGAGGTGTATTAAACTGATTGATTTATGGATATTAAACTATCCTTGCATCACTGGAATAAATCCCCTTTGATAGTGGTGTATCTTTTAATGTACTATTGAATTTGGTTTGCTACTATTTTGTCAAAGATTTTTGCATCAATTTTTATTGGGATATTGGCCTGTAATTTTCATTTCTTCTTGTGTCCTTCTCTGGTTTTTGTATCAAGGTAATGCTGGCATTATAAAATGAGTTTGCATCATTTTTTTCTTATTATAAGAATTTGAGAAGCATTGGTGTTAATTCTTTTTTAACTGGTTGGTGGAATTCACCAGTGAAGTCATCTGGTCCTTAACTTTTCTTTGTTGGGAGATATTTTATTACTGTTAATCTTATTAGCAGTTATTCTGTTCAGATTTTCTATTTCCTCATGATTCAGTATTGCTAGGTTGTATATTTCTGGAAATTTATTTATGTTTTTAGATTGTCCAATATGTTGTTGTATAATTGTTCATGGTAAGTATCTTACAATCCTTTGTATTTGTGGATATCAGTTGTAATGTCTCCTATCATTTATGATTATATTTACTGAATCTTCTATCTTTTGTCTTGTTGAATCTTGTCAAACATTTGTCTATTTTGTTTATCTTTTCAAAAAACTAGTTCTGAGATTCATTGATCTTTTCTATTTTCTTGTAGTCTCTATTTCATTTACTTTTTCTCTAATCTTTATTTCCTTCCTTCTGCTGAGAGCTCAGTTTGCTCTTTCTAGTTCCTTGAGGTCTGAAGTTAGTTTATTTGAAATTTATTTTTCTTGCTTTAAGCATTTAAAACTATAAACTTCCATTGTAAACTATTTTTGCTACATTTCATAAAATTTTGTTATGTATGTTTCCCTTTTAACTTGTCTCAGTAGATTTTTATACATTCTATTTTTATTTATTTTTGACCCATTTGTTGTTCAGAAGTATGTTGTTTAATCTTCACATATTTGTGAATTTTCATTTCTGCTTTTATACCATTGTGGTCAGAAAAGGTGATTGATACAATTTTAGTGTTCTCTAATTCATTCAGAGTTGTTTTGTCATTTAACATATAATCTGTCCTGGAGAATGTTCCATTGCACTTGAGAAGAATGTGTATTAAGCTGCTGTTGGATAAATGCCTGTTAAGTTCATCAGTCCAATGTATAGTTTAAGCCCAATGTTTCCTTATTGAGTTTATATCTGGATGGTCTACCCATTGCTGAAAGTGGGGTTTTGAATTCCCCTACTATTATTATATTATGCTGTCTATTTCTCCCATCTGGTCTGTTAATATTTGCTTCATATATTTAGATGTTTTCCTATGTTGGATCCATAAATATTTACAAATGTTATATCATTTTGATGAATTGACACCTTTATCTATATATATAAACAGGGAATATGCTAATTAGCTGGGCATCATGACTGCTCAGGAGGAGGCTGCATCATGACCACTCAGGAGGAGCTGCGTGCGTAGATGGGTGGGAGGGGACTGCGTGCCGCCCCCAGACCCAGCGGCTGTGGAGAGGCTGGGGCTGGAAGAGGGCCAGAGATGAGACACAACACACAGGAGCACCTTCCCCCACCCCAGTGGACACAATGTGGTGGCCGGCGCTATGCGGGTCAGGCGCAGGTCCCAGCCCCCCATGGGGTGCCTCCTCGCACTATTTCAATCGCGCGCTGGGCCTCTAGTGATTATATAATTATATAATGACCTTCTTGTTACAGTCTTTGGCTTAAAGTCTATTTTGTCTTATATAAGTATAGCTAACCCTGCTTTTTCCCCCCTTTTTATTTAATTTATTGAGGTGATACTGGTTAACAAAATTATACCAATTTTAGGTGCACAGTTCTACAACACATAATATGTACACTATATTGTGTGTTTACCACTCCAAGCCAAGTCTCTGTCCATCACCATTTATCCCCCTATACCCTCCTCCACTTCACCTCCCCCCTCCCCTGGCAATCACCACACTGTTGTCCATGTCCATGAGTTTTCTCTCTCTTTTCAAATTTTTTGTTCAATCCTTCAAACCCTCCCCCAACCCCTCACCAATAGCTGTTAGCCTGCTCTCACTGAGACTGTCTCTATTTGCTTGTTCATCTTGTTCACTAGATTCCACATATGAGTGAAATCATATGGTACTTGTCTTTCTCTGACTGGCTTATTTCACTTAGCATAATACTCTCCAGGTCCATCCACACTATTGTGAAGGGTAAGATTTCTTTCTTTTTAATGGCCGAGTAGTATGCCATTGTGTAAATGTACCTCAATTTCTTTATCCTCTCATCTACTGATGGACACTGGCTGCTTCCAAATTTTGGTTATTGCACTGGCAATGAACATAAGGGTGCATATATTCTTTCAAATTAGTGTTTCAGGTTCCTTTGAATATATTTCTCAGAAATGTAATTGCTGGACATAAGGCAGTTCCATTTATTATTTTTTTTAGGTAACTTCATACTGCTTTTCATAGTGGCTGCACCAATATGCATTTCCACAAGCAGTGCACAAGGTTTCCTTTTCTCCACATCCTCAACAACACTTGTTTGATGACTTATTGATGATAGCCATTCTGACAGGTGTGAGGAGATATCTCATTGTGGTTTTAATTTCCATTTATCTGATGATTAGTGACATTGAGCATATTTTCATATATCTATTGGCCATCTATGTATTCTCTTTGAACAAGTGCCTATTCAGATCATTTGCCCATTTTGTAACGGGATTGTTTGGGGTTTTGGTGTTGTGTTTTATTTATTTTTTATACATTTTGCATATTAACTTCTTATCAGATACATCATTGGTGAATTCAATGAGCTGTCTTTTCATTTTGTTGGTGGTTTCCTTTGCTATATGAAAACATTTTGGTTTGATAAATTCCCATTTGCTTATTTTTTTCTTTTGTTTCCCTTAACCAAGGAGATATATCAGAAAAATTATTGCTATAAGAAATGTCCAAGATAATACATACTGCCTATCTTTTCTTCTAGAACTTCATGGTTTGTTGATCTTGTTTTCTTAAAAAAAAAAAAAAATGCAACAGCTCTTGGTTTCATTGATCTTTTGTATTATATTTTTTATACTCAATTTTGTTTATTTCTGCTCTGATTTTATAATTTCCTTTCTTCTACTCATGTTGGGCCTTGTTGTTCTTTTTCTAGTTCCTTTAAGTGTAAAGATAGGTTGTTTATTTGAGATTTTTTTTGTTTCTTGAGGCATGCCTGTAATGCTATGAATTTCCTTCTTGGAACTGCTTTTGCTGTGTCCCATAGATTTGGGGTTGTTGTGCTTTCATTTTCCTTTGCCTCAAGATATCTTTTGATTACTTCCTTGATCTCATTGTTAACCCATTCATTATTTAGTAACATGTTATTCAGCCTCCACATGTTTGTGTGTTTTTTAGTTTTTTTTCCTGTTATTGATTTCTAGTTTCATGCCATTATGGTCAGAGAAGATGCTTGATATGATTTCAATCTTCTTCAATTTGTTAAGACTTGTTTTGTGTCCTAACATGTGGTCTATCCTAGAAAATGTTACACATGAACTTGAAAAGAATGTATATACTGCTGTTTTGGTGTTAAATGCTATGAACATATCAATTAAATCCTTCTAAACTAGTTTGTCATTTAAGGCTGGTGTTTCCTTGTTGGTTTTCTGTCTGGAAGATCTATCCATTGATGTCAATGGGATGTTCAAATCCCCTACTATGCCTATGTTATTGTCAGTCTTTCCCTTTATATCCATCAAGATTTGCTTTACATATTTAGGTGCTCCTATCTTGGGTGCATAAATGTTTACAAGGGTATATCTTCTTGTTAGATTGTTCCCTTTAGCATTATTTAATGTCCTTCTTTGTCTCTTAATATAGCCTTGGGTTTACAGTCCATTTTGTCAGATATAAGTATTGCAAAGGAATTATGTAGAGTGAAAAAGTTGTTTCCACACATTTGCTTTCATTTATATAACACTAGAGGGCCAGTGCAAGAATTCATACACCAGTGGGGTCCCTTGGCCTGGCCTGCAGGATTGGGCCGAATCTGGCTCTCTGAAATACCCTGAGGGGTCCCGGATTGTGAGAGGGCACAGGCCAGACTGAGAGATCCCACTATGCACGATCGGGGCCAGGGAGGGACGCAGGAGGTTGGCCAGCTGGAGAGGGACTGCGGGAGGGCTCAAGGGCATGTCCAGCCATCTCACTCACTCCCGATTGGCCAGACCCCAGCAACAAGCTAACCTACCAGTCAGAGCATCTGCCCCCTGGTGGTCAGTGCACGTCATACAAGCGGTTGAGCGCCCTTAGCATATCATTAGCATATTACGCTTTGATTGGTTGAACGGACGACCAGATGACCAGGCACTTAGCATATTAGGCTTTTATTATATAGGATTCTTTAAATGACAAAATTATAAAGATGGGGAAGAGATTTGCAGTTGCCAGGAGTTCCAGAGGGTGGAGAGTGATGAAAGTGGGATTATAATAAAAAGACACAGCCAAGAATGTTTGTGCTGGTAGAATTCTCCTGTATCCTCTCCATGGTGGTGGACACATAAACTTATACCTGTGATGAAAGTGCATAGAATACACACAAAAACAAGTGAGTGCAAGTAAAACAGGGGAAATCTAAATAAGTTTAATCGATTTTATTGATAATATTCTGGTTATGATATAATTTTCTATAGATTTGCAAGATGCAAATCACTGGGGAAAATAGGGTAAAGGAAATCTCTGTATTACTTTTTATACTTAGAAGTGAATCTATATTTATATAAATATAAAAATTTAATTATAAAAAAATAACAAAAGTTTTACTAGATTTAATTGTCATCAGTTTTTCCAGGAAAATGAAAGTAGCTCATTGTCACTTTCACTCTGAATTTAGCAAACTGTTCCATTCTCGAAGTCATACATTTAATTTCCTATGGAAAAAAATTAAGGAAAAAAATACCATTTTAAAACATCGCTTTAATTCTTTTTCAAACAATATATCTCTAATGTTTCGATCTCATATGAATTATTCCTGTATAATAAGAATAAGAAAGCTATTTTAATTTTTTTTTACTTTTGGGATTGACTTCATTTTTATTTGAATGAGAATCCTCTTTGGGAACATAAAAACATAACTGAAACACATTAGAGTGGGATTTGTGCAGAACAGTCTTAAAAGGTATCATGGGAAGTCCTAACAACAGATGGGATCAGAGTTTTCAAAAAATTTCAAAATAAGGTTGCTCAATAATCCCAAACAATTAAACACTTAAACCACTAATTAATGATTCCAAGAAAAAGGATATTCAGAGAGAAACCAAGATGGTGGCATAGGTAAACACCTAAACTGCTGCCTTGCACAACAATTTCAAAACTACAACTAAAAGACAAAACGGACATCATCCAGAACCACAGGAAGGCTGGCTGAGTGGAATTTCTACAACTAGAAGGAAAGAGAAAAGCACACTGAGACTCAGAGGAACTGAGGAAGGCAGAGATACTGAGGCATGCACGCATGGAGAGGGCGGGCAACTGAGTGTGTGGCTGGCTTTCTCAAGCGGGAGGGAGACAAAAGCTCCTGACTGCACTGAACTCCAGTTCCGGGAGAGACTCTGGGGACCCAGACTCATTCAGGGAGACTGGACTGTCTGGCAGCAGGTGGAACTTGAGGGCGGCTTTCTCTCAGAGGTGCTTGCAGTGATTAACATGGGACACTGAGACACAGGGGCCTCTTAGGGCAGGGCTGACAGGAAACCAATGCTGTCTGCTCCGCCCTGAGACTCCTCCCCATCCAAGCTGAGCACAGAGGCTTTTGAAAGTCTCCTCCCATAAGGGTGTCTCCAGCACAGAAGTTCTCCCAGTGTAGACACAGCTGATCCTCACAGCCAATTGGCCTGGAGGTCAGTTCCTCCCAGTGATACCAACAACAATCAAGGCTTAACTACAACAAGACTGTGCACACAGTCCACAAAGGGGTGCACCAAGAGTGTCCACCTCAGGTAACTGGGGAGGCTGAGCCACTGGGCCCTATAGGACACCTAGCACACAAAGCCAATCTATCAATTCAGGAAAACAGCCAAAATGCGGAGACAAAGAAACAGATCACAAATGAAAGAAATGGAGGAAAGCAAATGACTGGATATAGAGTTCAAAACCACAGTTATAAGGTTTTTCAAGAATTTTCTAGAAAAGGCTGATAAATTTAGCAAGACCCTTGAGGATATGAAAAAGGACCAACAAGAAATTAAGCATACACTGACTGAAGTAAAAAATATTATACAGAGATCTAACAGCAGACTAGAGGATCGCAAGAATCAAGCCAAAGATTTGAAATACAAAGAAGCAAAAAACACTCAACCGGAAAAGCAAAAAGTAAAAAGAATCCAAAAATATGAAGATAGTGTAAGGAGCCTCTGGGACAACTTCAAGCATACCAACATCAGAATTATGGGGTGCCAGAAGAAGAGAGAGAGAGCAAGATACTGAAAACCTATTTGAAGAAATAATGACCAAAAACTTCCCCCACCTGGTGAAAGAAATAGACTTACAAGTCCAGGAAGCACACAGAACCCCAAACAAAAGGAATCCAAAGAGGACTACACCAAGACACATCATAATTAAAATGCCAAGAGCAAAAGACAAAGAGAGAATCTTAAAAGCAGCAAGAGAAAAACAGTTAGTTACCTACAAGGGAGCACCCATACGACTGTCAGCTGATTTCTCAACAGAAACTATGCAGGCCAGACGGGAGTGGCAAGAAATATTCCCAGTGATGAATAGCAAGAACCTACAACCAAGATTACTCTACCCAGCAAAGCTATCATTCAGAATTGAAGGGCAGATAAAGAGCTTTACAGATAAGAAAAAGCTAAAGGAGTTCATCACCACCAAACCAGTATTATATGAAATGCTGAAAGGTATTCTTTAAGAAGAGGAAGAAGAAGAAAAAGGTAAAGATAAAAATTATGAACAACAAATACATATCTATCAACAAGTGAATCTAAAAATCAAGTGAATGAAAAAATCTGATGAACAGAATAAATTGGTGAATATAATAGAATCAGGGGCTTAGAAAGGGAGTGGACTGACAATTCTCTGGGGGAAAGGGGTGTGGGGGTTCAGGAAGAGACTGGACAAAAATCGTACACCTATGGACAGTGGGGGGGAATAAGGGCAGAGGGTGGGGTGGTAACCAGGTGGAGGGGAGCTATGGGGGAAAAAAGAGGAACAATTATAATAATCTGAACAATAAAGATTTATTAAATAAAAAAAAAAAGAAAAAGGATATTCATGGGTCTGTGGTAAATTACTGCAATTTTCATGATGGCACAATTTCCCATATAAGCAACCTAAAATAATCCATACTATCAGTTTTGTTTTTTCTCTCCAGCAAACACCTGGAGGCTTTTATGTTGTACCTATAGGAAACAATTTTTTTTTTTTGTCCCTTTCCTGGAACCATGATCTTCTGAGCGCTATTGATTTTGATTCCTTGGCTGACACTTTTAGATTTTAATTGAACATTTATTTCAGGTTTGGGTGGTAAATTTCAATGAACTTTTGATTTGGAAATTATTAAAATAGTCAATGAAAGTTGAAAGATAAAAGAAAGATAGAATTGTTTATATTCTAATTGTAGTCTTCTTTTCCTTTATTTGGTTGGCTCATTCCTGAATTCACCACGGTAGAATTCATTCCATTCAATATACTCTTTCTCCTGGGACTTAAAAGCTGACACAAAACTTGACGAGGACTGTTAGTAGAATTTATTATATTTAGAATCATTAAACTCCAGTTATTAATTCCATAAAGTGTTTATGGAACACTTTATTATAATTTTCACACATATTGAGATAATTTAAACATATATATAGTCAATACATGATATATTATTATAAATTTATTATAAATCACATGCTTTATTCTATTAATCTATTCATATCCCTTAGTGTAATGGGTAGGGGCAGCATGCTATCTTAGAGATGGAGATTTGGTGAATATAGCATAGAAACTGGAAGAATATATAAGCTGGTAGCTTTGCTTTAAAATGAACTTCCACTTGTTGGGATTCTATTCTCAGAAAAATTTTAGAAACACATTTATGTGGTGGGTAGTTGGAAGTACTAAAACTATGCTTTAGTACTTCCTCAAACAATAAGAAAATATGTCCTTGAATTTTTTTTTTAATTCTCACCCAAGGACATGTTTTATTATTGACTTTTATAGAGAGCTGAAATGAGAGAGAGAGAGAGAGAGAGAGAGAGAGAGAGAGAGAGAGAGAGAGAGAAGCATCAATGTGAGAGAAACATTGATCCATTGCCTCCCTATGCACCCCAACCTGGGATCAAACCCACAACCTGACCATATACCCTGACTGGGAATTGAACCCACAACCCTTTGGTGTACTGGATGACACTCCAATTAACTGAGCCACCTGGCCAGGGCTATTCCTTGAAATTTGAGACCAACTTTTATTTGTAGGTCTATGTGTTTTCCCCTGCATGCTGGGAATCTCCCTGTTTTTCATCACAGAAAGCTTCTTCACATGGGCTCTGAGCTCCTTTTGAAATCACGTGGAAATAAGCAGTCTTTTATAGTGCCTATCAGACGTCCTCAAACTACGGCCCGCGGTCCACATGCGGCCCGCTGAGGACATTTATCTGGCCCGCCGGGTGCCGCTGCCTGTCCTGTTTAGTAGCTGACTCGTCCCGGGCCCACAGTGCACATAGGAATTTGTTCAGTTTTTTTTTAAACTATAGTCCGGCCCTCCAACGGTCTGAGGGACAGTGAACTGGCCCCCTGTTTAAAAAGTTTGAGGACCCCTGGATATATTGAGTCATAACATTCCAAGTTGCTGGTGCTAGACTCACTCCTTAAACAGTTTCTTTAAAAACGTCAATGAAGAGCTCCTGGAACTCTAATTTATGGTGTCTCCTGCTAGACTAAGTGCAGATACAAGGTTCAAAACATGACAATGAGAGCAACATTTTCAAATTGTTTTAGTTGCAACTAACTACAGACTGCTGGGAGAAAATGCATATCAGGGAGCACTAGACAGTCATAATTAAGTCAGGTATTTATTTATTTTACCTATCATTTATCTATCACCTATCTATCTATCATCTATCTATCATCTATTTATTTATAAGAAGAGCACTTTAAAGAGTGTCTCCAAAAATGTATACACACACTTTGAATAATTATAAAGGCAGTGCTTATTAAAATACATTGCACTTTCAAAATTGAGCTATTAGCTGTTAAAATGTGGGAGAGGAGGGGACACCCTGTATATATAGATTTCCAAGGAGTGGTAAGAATATTATGTGAGCTGATTCCAAACATTAAATATTTTCGGTCAAAGACAGAGTGACCCTTTGCTGTGTAGTTACTGATGTTAATCTGTTCTACTTTGTCCTGTCACACAGTGGTACAGTACAGTTTTATTAGATCACTGTGTCCAGTTATTGCTCACCATTATTTGTCACCATTTGGATGCTTCCTCATTTTTAGCTAATGCAGTCTTTAAGATTCTTTAACAAAAGTAAGGTAACAACTTGAAAAGGCAAAAGGATAATGTCTCAAGTCTTACTTGCCTAAGATAAGACTGAAAAATCTTAATTGTCTAGGACCGTGGTCGGCAAACTGCGGCTCGCGAGCCAAATGCGGCTCTTTGGCCCCTTGAGTGTGGCTCTTCCACAAAATACCACGGCCTGGGCGAGTCTATTTTGAAGAAGTGGCGTTAGAAGAAGTTTAAGTTTAAAAAATTTGGCTTTCAAAAGAAATTTCAATCGTACTGTTGATATTTGGCTCTGTTGACTAATGAGTTTGCAGACCTCTGGTCTAGGACATAGGGGCTAAATCACAAGGAACAACAACAGCCTGTAATTATTGGAATCGAGAGTCTAGGTCAGTGGTCGGCAAACTCATTAGTCAACAGAGCGGCAAACCGCGGCTCGCGAGCCGCAGTTTGCCGACCACTGGTCTAGGTGATAGAAAAACCTCAAATATTTTGAAAAAACTCCTACATTAATAGCCTTTAAGTTGAAAACTAAATAAAAATTTGTAGCCATATATTTCTGAAATAAAAAGAAATATTACATATCTTATTTCTTCTTCCTTCCAATTTGTGACAGGGTGGATCCCACTGCTTTCAGTGTGGACTGCTCTTCTGGCCTACTTCAGGCAGAATTTTCACAGGCCTTGCTCTTATCTAAGCCTCTCCATGAATCTTACCTCTATTTTTGTTACTTTATCTAATTTGGGAGATAAGCAGTGTCAAAAACAAGCAAAAAGACCTGCCAAAGAAATAATAGAGGCTTTTGTCTCCCTCCTGAATTCGAACATCCCTACCCACTAAAAGCAATGTTAGTTAAAATTCAGTGAGTCATCTTTATCATTTGCATGAGTATCACACCTGTTGTCCACCTTTGCAAGAAAGGTCACTTACTAAGAATGACTCATGCTGCCCAGTCCTCTTCAAGGACTTTCTAGCTGTTCATGTTCATTGGTAGCAAATGTAAAGTTAATTACACCTGACACTTTTTTTCCCATCTAGGTCCTAGAAATCAGTAGACCTGTGCTGCCTCTGAGCAAGGATCTTCTTACCTGACTTAAACTCCCCTGAGTAATTCAGGCACATGATGCTGACCCCAAGTGCCCTAGAAGGAGCTCTGGAATTCAATATGTGTAAAGCAAACCACATTTGGTTTGCTAGTAATAGAAAGGGCTACATCATGCAGTATCACGTATTGTTTGTCAAGAGAAAATTTGAATTTCTTCTATTATTGTTTAATAATAGTTCAATATTGTGGTAAGTTTACATGTTTATTTGGTTTCTTTGAAAACCATTACAAACTCTTGGAGAATTTAACAATAGGGTCTTGGAGAATTTAGCAGTCATGTACTACATGGCCACTACTGTATTTAATGCTTTAATTCAAGGTCTTATTTTATCTCATCAAAGGGAAGAAAGTGTTACAATCTCCATTTTTCAGAAGCAGAAACTGAGGTTTAAAGATATTAAATAATGTATCATCATGCAGCTAATCAGAACTGGAGGAATAAATTGAATTGAGGACTTTCATTCTCCAAAGTCTGTGTTCTTTTCCACTTACATGCTTAACAAAATTTGTGATAATTAAGTCAGGGCAATCATACACCTCAGAACTCTAAGGATAAATTTGTTAACAAATACTTACTGTGTGAGAATTATGTACCAAGTA
Organism: Plecotus auritus; assembly: GCF_963455305.1. Classification (NCBI taxonomy): domain Eukaryota; kingdom Metazoa; phylum Chordata; class Mammalia; order Chiroptera; family Vespertilionidae; genus Plecotus; species Plecotus auritus. The sequence continues at coordinate 61,728,707 of NC_137775.1, forward strand.
ATTCCTCTTTTCTAAGCTCTGCAAATATTTGTAAATTTTAATAATGTTGACACATTTGTGAAGATAATACTCATTTCTCAGCTAGAAATCAAAGACAGTAATTCCATCTATTGGCAATTGTTAGCATTGAGACTATTAGAAATCGTTGTACATTCTGTTTCTTTTTTTAGGCTTGAGTTTGAATATTAAGTATTATTTTTCTCCTTGAAGGAGACTTTTTTTGATCCATGGTGTTTATTTAATTTTTAATTTTTATTGAACTTATTGGGGTGATATCTACCTAATAAAAGAGTAACATGCTAATTGATTGTACCTTTGTGACGCCCACCAGCCAATCAGGAGTGAGTATGCAAATTAACCCAACAAAGATGGCGGGTTAATTTGCATACATGGGCACTGAATGGCCAGGGGTGGGGCGGGAGGCTTGCATCATTGCCATGGCGATGTCGCAGGCGTTCTGCACCACCTCCGGCTCTGAGCAGTGTAGGAAGGCGGAAAGGCGGCTCCAGCCAGAGGGAAGGCGGTGCCAGCAACCAGGGAAAGGAAGGCCCATTCTGGCATGAATCTTCATGCATCAGGCTTCTAGTTGGTTAATAAAATTATATAGGTTCCATGTATACAATTCCATAATACATCATCTGTATATTGCATTGTGTATTCACCACCCAAAGTCAAGTCTCTTTCTGTCACCATTTATTCCCCCTTTACCTTCTTCTACCTTCTCCCACCCTCCTTTCCCTCGTGTAATCACTATAGTGTTGTCTGTGTCTATGAGGTTTATTTTTGTTTAATCACTTTACCTTTTTCACCCAGCCCCCCAAACCTCCTCTCCTCTGACAGCTGTCAGTCCATTTTCTGTATCTATGAGTCTGTTTCTATCTTTTTGTTTGTTTGTTCCTTAGATTCCACACATAAGTGAAATTATATTTGTCTTTCTCTGACTGGCTTATTTCACTTAGCATAATACTCTCCAGGTCCATCTATGCTGTCACAAAGGGTAAGATTTCCTTCTTTTATGGCTCAGTATATTCCATGTGTAAATGTTCCCCAGCTTTTTGATCCATTCATCTACTGATGGGCACTTGGGCAGCTTCCAAATCTTGGTTATTGTAAAGAACACTGCAGTGAACGTAGGGCTACATATATTCTTTTGAATTAGTGTTTCAGATTTTTTTGATATACTCCCAGAAATGGAATCACTGGGTCATAGGGCAGTTCAATTTTTAATTTTTTGAGGAAACTTAGTATTGTTTTCTACAGTGGCTGCACCAAACTACATTCCCACCAAGAGTGCCTAAAGGTTCCCTTTTCTCCACATCCTTATCAATACTTGTTCTTTGTTAATTTATTGATGATAGCCTTTCTGAGAGGTGCACCCCATTGACATCAATGGATAGATCTTCCAGACAGAAAATCAATAAGGAAACAGTGACCTTACAGGTCTACTTCAAAGAACAAGAAAAATCTGAAATAAACAACCTAACTTTACACTTAAAGAAACTAGGAAAAGAATTACAAACAAAACCCAAAGTGAGTAGAAGGAAGAAAATGATAAATATTAGATAAGAATAAACAAAATGGAGTATAAAAAATACAAGAGATCAATTAAACCAAAAGCTGGTTCTTTGAAAAGATAAACAAGATTAATAAACCTTAAACTAGACTCATCAAGAAAAAAAAGAAAGAGGAACCAAATAAATAAAATCAGAAATTACCAGGGAGGAGTAACAACTAACACCACAGAAATACAAAGGCCTGTAAGAAAATTTTACAAAAAATTATATGCCAACAGATTGGACAATGTGAACTAAATGCATACAGTCCTAGAAACATAAAATCTTCCAAATCTGAATCAGAAGAATCAGAAAATATGAATACACTGATTATAACAAATGAAATTGAAGCAATAATAATAATAATAATAATAAACTCCCAAAAAACAAAAGTTCTGGATCAGATGGCTTCACAGGTGAGTTTTACCAAACATTCAGCTGTCCTTCTCACTCAAACTATTTTTAAAAATTCCAAGAGTAGAGAAGTCTCCCAAGCTCATTTTACAAAGCCAGCATTTTTCTAATTCCAAAATCAGATAAAGACACTACAAAGAATGAAAACTATAGGCCAATAATCCTGATGAAAATAGATGCTAAAATTCTCAACAAAATATTAGCAAAGGGAATCCAGCAATACATTAAAAAGATCATACACCATGATTAAGTAGGGTTTATTCTGGGGATGAAGGAGACTTCTTAAAAATATTTTTTAATTGATTTAAGAGAGAGGAAGGGAGTGGGAGAGAGAGATAGAAATATTGATTAGAGCCTACAACCTGGGTATGTGCCCTGACTGGGAATTGGAACTTGTGACTTCCTGGGATGATGCTCAACCAATTGAGCCACATGGCAGGGCTGAAAGAGACTTTTTAAAGACTAGGATTCCTGGAAATATCAGGAAGAACACTTTGTAAAGTATATGATTGTCTATCCACTATGCTGTATACATGAAACTAATACAAAATAATACTGAATGTAAACTGTAATTGAAAAAAATACAGGATGTAGAGGAATGGGTTTGGAGGCTGTGAGCTAGCAGTTTAATTACTGGCACAGGGAGGGGTTGGGAAATGGGGTAGAGCTGGCAAATGGGAGGTTCTCTCTTTTCCTAAATACATCTCACTGGCATATCTCCACTGTTTAATATTCCCAGTACTTACCTGGCACCATACATACTTATTACACTACTAGAGGCCCAGTGCATGAAATTCATGCACTTGGGGGGGTCCCTCAGCCTGGCCTGCGCCCTCTCACAGTCTGGGAGCCCTTGGGGGATGTCTGACTGATGGCTTAGGCCCACTCCCCCCAGCCCTCTTGCAGTTCAGGAGCCGTAGGGAGATGTCAGACTGACAGCTTAGGCCTGCGGGGAACAGGCCTAAGTCATCAGTCAGACATCCTTAGCGGTGGCAGGAGAAGCTCCCACCACCACTGCTGTTCTCGCCTGCTGTGAGCCCAGCTTCTGGCTGAGCGGTGCTCCCCCTGCGGGAGTGCACTGCCCACCAGGGTGCAGCTCCTGCATTGAGTGTCTGCCCCCTGGTGGTCAGTGCACATCATAGCAACTGGTGGTTCCGCCATTTAATTGATTTGTATATTAGCCTTTTATTATATAGGATGGGATCAGGCCCAAACCAGCTCTCCAACATCTTCTGTGGGGTCCCAGATTGCAAGAAGGTGCAGGCTAGGCCAAGGGACTCCACTGGTGCACGATCAGGGCCGGGGAGAGACGTAGGAGGTTGGCCAGCTGGGGAGGTACTGAAGAAGGTCTCCAGAGCATGTCCGGCCCGTCTTGCTCAGTCCCTATTGGCCGAACCCCAGCAGCAAGCTAACCTACCGGTCAGAGGATCTACCCCTGGTGGTCAGTGCACATTATAGCGACTGGTTGACCAGTCAACTGTCTGCCCCCTGGTGGTCAGTGCACGTCATAGTGAGCAGTTGAGTGGCCTTAGCATATTATGCTTTGATTGGTTGAATGGCCAACCAGTTGACTGGACACTTAGTATATTAAGCTTTTATCATATAGGATTATTGACTACTAGAGGCCTGGTGCACAAAATTTGTGCACTTGCGGGGGTTCCCTCAGCCTGGCCTGCACTCTCTTGCAGTTCAGGAGCCCTCAGGGGATATCTGACTGACAGCTTAGGTATCAGTTGGACATCCTTAGCACTGCTGTGGAGGCGGGAGAGACTCTTGCCACCACTGCTGCACTCGCCAGCCCTGAGCTCAGCTTCTGGCTGAGCGGCACTCCACCTGTGGGAACACACTGACCACCAGGGGGCAGCTCCTGCATTGAGCATCTGCCCCCTGGTGGTCAGTGTGTGTCATAGCAACCAGTCATTCTGCTGTTTGATCTATTTGCATATTAGCCTTTTATTATATAGGATATTTTCTATTCTGTTCTGTGACCCTGGGACTGAAACTCTATCAGCCCCATTTCTGTTTTGTCAGCTGTTTTCACAGCCATTTCTGTCAATAGTAGGAAACAGAGGGTCCACGACTAGATGAGAAAGAACGAGCTTGATCTCTTTCTATCAGTGTGATCTCACAACACTTCATCCTGGCAGGGGCAGTTGGTTCCAGTAGCAACTGGTTCCGGTTTCCAGTTTTTTGCCAAATTCCCAGACCAACCTTATGTATATCAGCATCAGGCACAGGTGTGCCCTCCTAAAGGGCCTGGGTCCTAGTTGCTAGGTTCTAATAATCCCACTTTCTTTCTTTGTCCATCCATCCTAGGGGTGGTAATTATTACCTGCAGGTAGTACCTCTGATAATTCACTTTTTGCTTTTCCACTTGTTGAATACTGTGTAGCAATCCTTATATTAAATGTTCTCTCTTAAAACAAATGAACAAAATCAAAACAACAACAGAATACTTGAATTTCTATTTGTCACCAGAATATAATTAAAGCAGATTTTATAGAAATATCTTAAAACTTAATAATACACTTAATTTTATAATAGTGTGAAAATAAAACAAAATGGATATCAGGTTGAAAATCCCCCAATTAGACAAAACCATTTAAGGCATTTAAGCAAAACTAAATCTAGCTATTTCATGGATATAAACAAAACTTAACTTACATTATTTCTTATAAATGTCTTCCTCTGATAATCATTAAAGAATCTTAAGTCCTTTTCTTAAAAATGGTATAAGATAATCACTTTTATCCAAGCTCCTGCTGTCTGGAAACCTTCATTATAATAGTCAAATATTGTAAGGGTTAAACAGATTCCTCATTTTTCCTTTATAAGTCATCCTTTAATGTTTTGCCTCTGAGCTTCATTACACTGTTTGTTGGAAGACATAGTTTGTACTGTTCTTATGTGCACAATAAAATAAATGCTGTTTTATTAATCTGATTTTAATTTTTACTGTTTCTGAATTTTTAACAGTTTCTGGTATCAGAAGTGGGATCCTGGATGACCTCCTCAATGACTCTGAGGCTGGTGAGCAGCCATATGTCATTACACACAGAGCCCACTGTCTTCAATATTCTCTTGCCAATCATGGAGTTCAAGGGTAAGTTCCTATTGGATCTGAGCTCTGCTCTCTTTGCAGTTGGAGTTCTCTGACTTTATTGTGCATACCTGTGTTTTATTTGTTGAAGCTTCTTGGTAAATCACCCTTCTGTTCATTAAGGGAGGAAACTAATGACTCCCTAGGGGTAGTGTAAAATTACCAGGCTCCTCATAAATTTGTCATTTTAGGGAATAAAAAGGCAAAGAAAGGTTCCACCTGGTCTAAAACTCTTTCTCCACCTCCCTCAGAAACTCATGCTTCCTATATATACACCCACTATGGGCCAGAATCTTGTGCCTTTTTGAAAAATGGCTGAACTTTTGGATAATGTGGAACTGTAGGAAGAAGTCTAACTTATATACGATAGCCCACATAAAGGAGCAGTCTTGAAAAGAGCTTCCCAAAGCTCTCAGAGATAATGGGATGCATTTTTTGATTAATATGCAGAAGCTTCTAAAACACAAAATGACTTTGAAAATGGATCCTCTAAAAGAATTATTACAGCATGTGTATAAAAATCTTTAGTAAAATACTTTAACCATATGAGCAAGTAATCTTAATTTAGTCCATCTGCCAGAAACAATATGGATCAAGCTATTCTTTTGGATTTTGTATTATTGTATCTGGGACATGGCTAAAATTTTAAAACAAAAGCTATAAGATTTCTGTTTGTATCTGTCTATATGTCTAATGTATATCTATTTATGTATGGTTGTATATGTAGTATTTTTAAGTTCTATTTAACCGGCTAAAATAAGTGTTTATATATAGTTACATGGGGCTGAATAAGCTGATAGAAATGATTATAATTTTTATGACTTTGCTTGAAACATTGCTAGTTCTTTAATGTTTGTTTTACAGATTTAAACAACCCCTTTTCTCCTTTTTAAAAGCTATCTATAATTTACAGCAATTTGGTAAAATATACCTGTGCAAACAAAGGTTGAAACATTTATCTTCATCTCCCTATCTAATCCACCCCAAATTCAGAATATCTTATAAAATATTCTTATTTTCATGACAATATAGGTATTTACATAAGTTCAAAAATAATCTGCCCTCTTTATAACAGGACACAATTGGGCAAGTCCTTAGCTTGTCTTCTTAGCTTAAAGAGACATGATCTTGATATTTAAGAAAACTATAGCCAAAACCGATTTGGCTCAGTGGATAGAGCGTCGGCCTGTGGACTGAAGGGTCCCGGGTTCGATTCCGGTCAAGGGCATGTACCTTGGTTGCGGGCACATCCCCAGTGGGAGGTGTGCAGGAGGCAGCTGATTGATGTTTCTCTCTCATCGATGTTTCTAGCTCTCTATCCCTCTCCCTTCCTCTCTGTAAAATATCAATAAAATATATTTTTTAAAAAAAGAAAACTATAAACTTATAGATCTAATCTGAGATTTGTTATTGTCTGACAATTTTAAAGACTGAAGGTTAGCTTTATAGAGCCAATTAAGTCCCTTGGATATTACCGAAACTTTGACTAAACTATCATATTTGAGAATATTCATGGAATCTCTATTCCTGCTACATTTATGTAAATAATCAGGCCACATTTAATGAAGCTAGACTTATTTTATAAGTAAGACTTACTGTAATTACCTTTGATAAAAATGGGATTACTATAGAAAAATGTTTTAATAGAAAACTATAGTATACCTGTTATCAGATTCTAGTTCTATTAATTATCTTGGAGGTTTTTTTAATCTACCTATAAGCTAGAGAATCACCACAACAGACCATGTATGGACAACCTTCATGCTTGTTGCATGGGCCACTCACCACACACCCAAGGGCATCATCAGACAGGCAAAGTGCAAACCAGGAAACTCCATCAGGTTGAAACTGCTATTCTCATCCCACCATCTAAAGATGCTTTGTACTGAAATCTAAATATTTCTCGATTGACTGCTCTCCAAACTCAGATGTACACAGATGTACATCGGAGGCTAATCAATGGAAGCTCCATTCTTGCTGGTTCTTTCCATGGGGCAGGTGAGTGTCATATGAGCCATGGGGCTGAGTGATGACATTTAGAATATAGGGTGCACTCCTATAGAGACCTCTGGTGGGACCTTGATTTCCTTGAGGTGCTCCTGAGCCAGCCTAGAGGATGGGGTAGAGAAAAATTATAAATACCTCTCTGCTATTTGGGAACCTGAATGCAATCATTCACTTATTCATTCCCTCATTAATATTTATTTATTTATTTATTTATTTATTTATTTATTTATTTATTTATTTATATAAGGAAATATTTATTGAAAACGAAAGGCAATATGCTGGGCACTACAAGAAATAGAAGACAAGCTATATGCAGAAACCTGCCTAAATGCTTCCATATGAAATACCTTCTCTGAGTGTTCCACAGGACTGTCAACTTCAATAAATACAAAACTAAATTCAGCATACTCTTCATACCACACTCCTATCACTAATCACCCATCCCACCTCCTACCAAACCTGTTCTTCCACCAATATCTCCTATTTGGTTACTGGTAAAACCTATCTACTTTGTCATCCAAACTAGAAACCTCTGCTCTTTCAGCTTCCTCACCCTACTTCTGTAATCAGCTCCTGATTATATCTCCTTCTCCCCACTCCCTTATCATCTCTCACCTGGCCTTGCTCGGATAGGCTTCTGTCCAACTTTCCCATCAGTCCCTTTCCCCCCTTCCTTTTATGTGCACTGTAGTCTGAATGCTGTCCCTAAAACACAAATCTTACATCACTACATCACTTTCTAAAAATCCTGCAGTTACTCCTCATTACCAAACAGGAAATAAAGTTTCTCAAATTATAAATGCCTTCACATCTAGTCTATTCACTTACCTATCTGCCTATCTAATCCTTCTATTTTCATCGTATACATTCTTTTCTATGAACACTTGGCTTGTGGTATGTTGTACTTTTCTTTTTAAATTTTCTTTTATTTTTAATAATATATTTTTATGGATTTCAGAGAAAAGAAAGGAGGGGGAGAGAGCAATAGAAACATCAGTGATGAGAGAGAATCATTGATCAGCTGCCTCCTGCACACCGCACACTGGGGATTGAGCCCACAACCCCGGCATGTGCCCTGACCAGGAATTGAACTGTGACCTCCTGGTTCATAGGTCGATACTCAAACATTGAGCCACGCCATCCGGCTGTTGTATTTTTCTTGAAATATTTGTTAGGAGCCATATATATATATATATATATATATATATATATTTTTTTTTTTTTTTTTTTTGGAAATTATTTTGTGTGACATAGGAAACTATTGGATTTATTTTAATAAGTAAAGAACAAGACCAGGATATAAGTTATCAGAATGAATGTAGTAATAATTTGTAAAATGAACTACAGAAGGGAGGAACTGGTTACAGTCAGTGGATACTGCAATGGTAAGGAAGATCCGAGCCTCCAGAGTAGAAAACTGCCGGAAACCGATCATTGTCTCACTAATTAGAAAAGTGTGGACAAGGAACCTTGGAAGGCTGGTCAACCTTGAAGCTCTGAAAGGTCAGAGCCAACCACTCCCTATCTAATTGAGACAATGGTAATTGAGGCAACTTCCCCATCTTGTAATCATGTAAATCCTTACTGATATGATAATCCGCTTATTACCTGCTTAAGGGCTATGGGTGTTTCCCAAAGCTGCTTAAGGGTAATGGGTGTATCCCATAGCCTCAATAAAAGGGATAGCAAGGCCAGAGCCTAGCGGTAGTCCTCCCACTAGAGGTGGGCTCCCGCCTGGCCCCCCAATTTTCCCAAATTAACTCTTTTCTAGTCTCTCTTTTCATTTGTGTGCGGCCTTCTCCAGAACCCGAACCCTGAACCGGAACCCTGAACCACGCAGGACGTGAAAGGGGTTCCCACAGAAAACGAAATTAGATAACACATGTGAGATAAGATTTTACATGGATACACCTGAACTGTTATGATTCATCTTATCAGGTTGGTTTCTTGACATAATATTCACAATGGACAACGAAGGGATACAAAGAACATAGAGTCTTTTAAATTTTTCTAATAAGTTAATATGAGGAGTTAATAGAAAAGTGAAAAGTAAATGTGCAGAAGACTGGTGTGCAAATAAATAACAACTTGTGTGTAACATAGGAGCTGTATAAAAGAATACTACTAAAACATAGGAGTATCTTTTGGTCATTAGATATTTAAACTATCTCCCAAGTTAATTTTGTAGCATTAATTTGGTATCAAGCTTTTACCAAACTTTTAGGAATGAGTAAAATCTAAACTAAAGAGTTTTTTTCTTTCTACTTTGAAGACATGTTTTCTGTGGAGCACTGAATGGAGCCATGTAGAAATAAATAAATAGAAGATAATCCCTATCCTCAAAGAAAATTACAAACTCATTGAGGGTTTATAACAAGCAAAACAAAAATCTAGGATTTAGTCAACTAAGTAGAAAATTTAGGCCCTAAACACTTCCCTCTTAAAGGTGTATAACCAAAGCATGAAAAAAGGGATATTTAATTTGTTTTGGTTAATTTATTGGTTACCTACTAGAACCAGAGGCCCCAAAACACTAAACAAAAAGAAAGCATTCATGGGAAATATTCAACATGCAAAACACGCCTGCCAAGAAACCAAACAACCCACACATAGCCAATAAAAATGAAGACTCTTACTTCATACTCTAAATGCCTCCGGACTGAAACTGTGTCAGCGAGAGAACATTTCGCAGCTGTAGGACCTCTTTTCAGAGAGATTTTTCTGCCAGTTTCAAAAGTCTGTAGCACAAATCATAGAGAATCACACCCAAACTTCTTAAATAATGAAGAAAATGAGCAAGAATGTTGTTGTTATTTTAAATTTTCAGGGAAGAGGATGCTCTGTTGAGTAGACTACTACTTTGTAGCCCTTCACATTGTTTCAAGGTCACCTTCAGAGCTATGGTCAGGGTTCATGCAGTCTAATTAGAAAGATTAAAATCCAAGTAGTTAGAACCCAAGCAAGGACAGATACTTTGTAAAGTTTGTCTTTAGAATCTTTCATTTAAATACCTGTCACTTAAAAACAATAATTTAAAATACTCTTTTATGATAAGTCTATGAATATGGGATGGTTTCTATTTCTGCAATAAACAAAATTTGTGTAAAAATTCATTTTTTAAAATTATTTTTTCCCTCAAACAACATAATCAGAGCCACCACTCACTGACTTAAGGATAAATTACTAAGGTCATTTAATCCAATTTTGATGGAATTTTATATTCTGCTTTATCTTTCAATTATCATTAAATGTTTCTTCTCTCTAAATGTTTAAAATGTTATTCTAGGTAAATGTAATGAGACAAGTATGAGTAAAGAACCATTTATTGAGAAATGAATTTCTATAAAAAGTTATAGAAGTTTAGAAAGGAGGCATATTTATATTGAAATTTCCAAAATGAGTTTTACAAAGGATCATAATAAAATGTGCCCTGGATCACCTTGAGGGTGGGTTGGGTATAGTGACTTGCATCTTCTTTATAAAAAAGGGAAAAAAGTGACTTTACAGTGGAGAAATCTGGCAAACAACACCCTAACCAAGCAGTAAAGGTTAGCATCCTCAGTAATAACTCATGCTGCTATCATGATATGATGTGAGGACAAGGTCACCTCATCTCTTTCCTCAAACTATATCCTCAGTCTAATAATGATAAAAACATCATACAGCCTAACCTTAGGAACATTCTACAAAATACATGAGCACTACTTCTTAAAATTATTAAGGTCATAAAAAACAAGGAAAGACTGAGAAACCCTCACAGACTGAAGGAGAGTAGGAGACCAGAAGACTGAATGCAATGTTGTATTCTGGATTGGATCCTGGAACAGAAACAGGACATTAATGGAAAAACTGGTAGAATCTGAATAAAGTCTGTAGTTTATTTAATAGTAATGTACCAATGTTATTTTTAGTTTTGACAAATGTACTCTGGTTACATAAGATGCCAATCTTAAGGAAAACTAGGTAAAAGGTACATGGAAACTCTCTGTACTATCTTAGCAACCTTTCTGTAAATCCAAAATTATCCCCAAATAAAAAATTTATTAAACACACACACACACACACACACACACACACACACACACCCCAATCAGGGCTTAATTACAATTATTTATTTATTTTTCTTTATTGATTAAGGTATTACATATGTGTCCTTATCGTCCCATTGCCCCCTCCACCACCACCTCCCCACTCATGCCCTCAACCCCCCAGGTGTCTGTGTCCATTGGTTAGGCTTATATGCATGTATACAAGTCCTTTGGCTGATCTCTCCCCTTTACCCCCACACTCCCCTACCTTTCCTCTGAGGTTTGACTTATTACAGCAACAGGATCCTTTTGTTTCATGGATAAACTTAATATCATTTTACTAGTTTCTTGACGTTTAACTCTTGGTATTGGAGTGCCTTTGAGATTTTAGTTGTATTAGAAATTTAAGCAGCCCTAAAAGGACTTTAGATTTATCTTATATATGTAGAAAAACAATGGTGGGTGATACATAAAAGTAATAGCACTCAGTTTTTTCCCAATTGTTATTCATTGAATATTGGCAGGACAAAAGAAATTCTTTAAAGAATTAAATTTATACATAGAGAACTTGATACCCAGAAAATTTATCAGACCTGAAACCACAGTGCAGTCTTCTGACTGCTGGGCTGTAATGGCTTTAGCTACACCTTGGAGCCTACTAGACAGGACTGCTCCCACAGTTCCCTGGGGCATGTGATATACTGAATGGAGAAGCAATCTTCTTTCTCAGTAGAGTTTTGAGAAGGCAGTCAGAGGAAATGGCTATAAATTGTGGGGATTTTTCTATCATGATTTGTAGACCTAATTTGTTGCATGTTTAATGGGAATTTCAATTATCCTTTTTACATCATCAGGGTTGTGAAATAGAAAAAATAAAATTGCTCTCAATGTTTATTTTAAGGATGATATAGTAGGCAGCCTCTGAGATGACATCTACTCAATGTCTGTTGGTGTAATTCTCAGGGATTAATGTAGGTTTAATTTAGTGACTTGCTTCTAGTGAATAAAATATAGCAGAAGTGAGGGTATGCCACTTCCAAGATTGAGTTATAAAAGATTGTGGCTTCCATCTTGGGGGTGCTTGGGATCTCTCATTCACTCCTGAACCATAGCTGTAAGTCATGAGGCAGCCCTATGGAAAAACCTACATGGGGAGGAACCAAAGCCCATGACAACCACTTGAGTAAGCTTTAAAATTGATGCTTCCCAACACCTTTTTACCAAATTCAGTTGTAACCACAGGCCATGAGAAACCTGAGCCACTGCCATCTATACCTGGATTTCGGATCCACTTAAACTAAATAATAAATGCCTATTATTTTTACGTTGCTAAATTTGGGGTAATTTACTATGCAGCAGTTGAGAACTAACACTGTTGGGATGGGCAGGGGAGTATTTTAACCAAATACATACATTTACTTAATTCTGAGTGTATTACTACAGCTGTCTATTATCTTTTTTAATGAAGATTGATACTACTAAGTATAAATAACTTATTCTTTTACTAGAGGCCCGGTGTACGACATACATGCACTGGGGAGGTCCCTCAGCCTGGCCTGCACCCTCTCTCAGTCTGAGACCCCTCAGGGGATGTCCCTGTGGGGAGTGGGCCTAAGCCAGCAGTCGGAAATCCCCTGTTCCCTCTGTGGGAGCACACTGACCACCAGGGGGCAGCTCCTGCATTGAGCATCTTCCCCCCTGGTGGTCAGTGCACATCATAGCGACTGTTCAGTTAATTTGCATATTAGCCTTTTATTATATAGGATTCAATTTCATATATTTGAGAGATATGGCTTATAATTTTATTGCTAATCTAAAAATAATAATAGGTACTCTCATTTTCTTTTATTGTGCTTAAGGCCATCTTTGGGGCTATAGAATTAAAACTGAACATAGATATGAGTTTCAGTTCTAATGCTTTATTGTTAAAACTAGAGGCCCAGTGCACAAAATTAGTGCGCAGGGAGGGGTGTGTGCGTGTGTGTGTGTGTGTGTCCCTCAGCCCAGCCTGCACCCTCTCCAATCTGGGATTCCTCAAGGGATGTCCGACTGCCCGTTTAGGCCTGAACCCACTGGGCAGTCCCCTAAATGGGCAGTCGGACATCCTTCTCACAATCCAGGACTGCTGGCTCCCAACCGTTTGCTTGCCTGCCTGCCTGATTGCCCCTAACTGCTTCTGCCTGCCAGCCTGATCACCCCCTAACCACTTACATGCCAGCTTGATCGACACCTAACTGCTCCCCTGCTGGTCTGATTGCCCCTAACTGCTAACCCTAACCCTAACCCTAACCCTAACTCTAACCCTAATCCTAACCCTAACTGCCCTTTCTTGCCAGCCTGGTTGCCCCTAACTTCCCTTCCCTGAAGGCCTGGTCACCCCTAACTGTTCTCCCCTGCAGGCCTAGTCACCCCCAACTGTCCTCCCCTGCAGGCCTGGTCACCCCTAACTGCCCTCCCTTGCAGGCCTTGTCCCCCCCATCTGCCCTCCATTGCAGGCCTGGTCAACCCCAACTGCCCTCCCCTGCAGGCCTGATCGCCCCCAACTGCCCTCCCCTGCAGGCTCATCACCCCTAACTGTCCTCCCCTGAAGGCCTGGTCACCCCCAACTGTCCTCCCCTGCAGGCCTGGTCACCCCTAACTGCCCTCCCCTGCTGGCCTGGTCACCACCAAATGCCCTCCCCTACAGGCCTGGTTCCCCTCAACTGCCCTCCCCTGCTGGCCCAGTCACCCCTAACTTCCCTCCCTTGCCAGCTTGGTCATCCCCAATGTCCTCCCCTGAAGGCCTGGTCACCCACAACTGCTCTCCCCTGCAGGCGTGGTTGCCCCTAACTGCTCTCCCCTGCAGGCCTGGACCCCCTAACTGCCCTCCCCTCCAGGCCTGGTTCCCCCCAACTGCCTTCCCCTGTAGGCCTGATCACCCCCAACTGTCCTCCCCTGCAGGCCTGGTCTCCCCCAACTGCCCTCCTCTGCTGGCCCAATCACCCCTAACTGCCCTCCCCTGCTGACCTGATCACCCACAACTGCCCTTCGCTGCAGGCCATCTTGTGGCGGCCATCTTGTGTCCACATGGGGGCAGCTACCTTGTGTGTTGGAGTGATGGTCAATTTGCATATTACTCTTTTATTAGATACGATGTTTTGAGATAAAAACATGTCTTTATACCCCAAAATTTTTCTTGAAAAATATAGTAAATTACCTGCTTTATATTTATTTAAAAATGTTGAAGGGCAACACATAGAAGTGTCTCTATGATAAGAACATAAGCATAAAACCTTTATTGGCTCATTAGCCTATGTGATACTTTCAAATAGTCTTTTTTATTTTTGTTTTTATTTCTATTATAATTAAATAATCTTTGTACACATTCAGAAATGTTTAGTATTATTTTCCATTTGCTATTTCACATTTGTCTTTCTTGGATTTAAGGCCAGATCAAATGTCTCACCTGTCTATCTATCTATCTATTTAGCTATAAATACATATCTGTGTATATTATGTGTATAAATACATGAATATATGTGTAGTTATTTCTTTGTTACCTTTGAGATTGTAACACAGTAATAATAACAAAAATATCAAACTGAATCTTTTATTGCTATGATTCTAAGTCAGAAACAAATATCATAATGTTTTCAAATAATACATATTTAGTGTGGAGAAGATGGAATATGTAAGCTTGAACAAATTTCCCTAGATAATTACACTGTTCAATCCCAGGTAGCTAAATGTACCTTTAAAGAATGTTTGCATTCCTTTCTTGAAATCAAAGATTTTTATGAATTTGTTTTGTTGAGTTAAAAGAATACACCATAGGAATTATTATTATGGAACAGTTATTATGGGACAATATTGGAGACATTAAACATGTATTATGCCCTCATGTGACGCAAAATCTGATGAAAACAATGGAGAAAAAGCAACTGCCTACAGTTTTGTGATTTCTGTATAACATCTTTCAATTTATAGATCAAAGAAATAGTCGTTCAATTCTGGCAACCTGATGGTTGGCATGAGCAGTGAAGTTTGAACGTTTTAATCCTTGTCCTCACATTTTGACTAGACCACTGTCTTAGTTTATTAAAGTTACTGTAACAAAGAACCACAGACTGGGTAGCTTATAAACAACACATTTATTTTGCACAGTTCTGGAGGCTTGAAGAACAAGATAAGGCCCCAGCATGGTCAGGTTCTGGTGAAGGCCCTCTTCCAAGGTTGTAGATTGCTGACTTCTTGCTGTGTCCTCACATGGTGGGAAGGGCATGAGATCTCTCTGAAACCTCTTTTATAAATCCCATTCATGAAGGCTCTGCCCTCATGACCTAATCACCTTTAAAAACCCCACCTCCAAACTCCACTACCTTGGCCATTAGAAATTCAACCTGTGAATTTTGTAGACCACAGTGATTACTATGATCTTGACAGGTTTGCCCTTAGTTTTGAGATGTTGGCCGTTATTAGTTCCATCAAGATCAACCAATGCAAAAACAAGGAGAGTTTTAGAAAGAGGCATTATCATTCTGAGGGAAACAACAAATGAGCCGACTGGAAGGAAGAAGTTATTGGACTGTAGGTAAAATTCAAAAGAACAAAGAACAAGTCATTCAACGTATGATGAATGTTATCTGTACAGTCAATGATACTCAGCAAAAGATAAGGAATAGTTATAGATGAAATTAAGAACACATTCCCTTTTAAAAAATGTTTAATGTGGCTAGGAAGATCAGCATCAATATGGAGTGCTTATTGACTAAATGCTATCCCAACAGAGGATAAGACTGTTTGAGGAGGTAGAGATGAAAGAGCTGATGATGATGATTATTTTTTTCTGGAAAACTAAGGTGCATCAGGCTCAAGGCCAGTTTTCCTGTGATCCTCATCAAGAGACATTACCTTTCATATAGATGATGTAGTTTATTTTGAGAAAAACCATGGCCAAAGACAATATATCAACAAGAAGGAAAAAAGTGTGCCTTGTTTTAAAACTTCAAAGGACTCAGATGAGTACACACCTATTTTGTGACGATGCAAACGGGGTCTATAAGGTGAAACCCCTCTTAGACACTGTAGGCTTAAACACAAAGGGCTTTTGGAAGCCCTACTCCTTGAATAAAGGGCCGGTTCAAGGGTCAGGCAGATATTTATGGTTCAGAGAAAACAGGACTAATCCTTATACTACTTTCCCACTGGATTGTATTAATAATCCTCATGAAGCTTTCACCTGTATCTCAGATTCCAGCATGGCCCAGTGGTTTCTTCTCCTTTAATACTTGTCCCATTTTCAGCTCCCTAAGCCTCTCCTCCTGTGGGCTCTCTGTATCCCTATGGCTAAATGCTGACCTGAAGTTGATAAATTCTTTCTGTTGTCTGTTACACTTCACCTTGGCTTTTAGTTTTGCTTTGTTTCCTAGTTTCTTAAATCACAAATCTCCTAATGACACATTTAAAACTAAAAGAATATGTTTGAGGAGGATGGACATAATGTTCTCTATTTTCTGTTCAATCACTTAGAAAGTCCACTGGATACAAATGCACTTGTAGCCCTGGCCAGGTGGCTTAGTTGGTTAGAGTCTCCTCCTGTACAAAAAAAAGTTTGTGGCTTCAATTCCCAGTCAGAGCACACGCATGGGTTGTAGGTTCGATCCCAGATCGGGGTGCAAACAGGAGGCAACCCATGAATGTTTGTCTCACATTGATATTTCTCCCTCCTCCTCCTCCTTCTCCTCCTCCTCTTCCTCCTCCTTCTCCTCCTCCTCCTCCTTCTCTCTCAAATCATTAAAAAAATACAAAAAACATATCTTTGGGGTAAGGATTTTAAAAATGTACTTGTATAGTTGAAGTCATGATTTCCATAAGTAAAAAGCAGTGAATTCTCACACCATATACTTTCCCCCATATGATCTAAAGAGATATGTATAAACAATGTAGTACCGGTTTTATAAAGACATATAATGGTATAGATATAATAATCTCAATTTAATGTATAATTTAGCTGTAGTCACATGTACATTATTAACAAGAGTAGGAAATATGACGATAAAAAGCAAAAGCCACCGAGTGAGTCTTTTAACTCTCAAACATACGTGACACTTTAATCTGCAAGTAGCCTGGAAACAGTGGGTGGGTGTTTATCATATTCCATCTGAAGTTTCCAGCCCAAGTAGTAAAAAAGTATTTTGTTAGCAAAAATTATTTCATCCATTGCTAAAATTCAGTCTGTTTGAGGGTGAAACAAAGCAGCTGTGATGAATACCATGTAATTTGTCTTACTCTGTGGTTGAGGACAGAACACAGTGAAGGGCCAGTACTCTGAAGATTATCACAAGTATTTGTGATGACCAATGCTTATTTAGTCATTTGCTATCCTAAAGTAAAAATAATTTACACCAAATAACCCACATTAACCATTCTCAACCAAGCAATTTTGAGCCTTATTAAAATTTCAAAGAGTAATAAATAACTCAAGTATTGGTCAACAACCCTTATGAAGAAAAGAACATAAACAGGATTTGTTGAATGAGGGAAATAACAAGTCATGGTAAATGTTTCATAACTTTCATTATACTGATTCTTACATTCCTACTTTCCTGTACTCTGTCCTGTGAACTGTAGCCTCCTTGGTTTCCTCACAGGAAGTCTGTATAGTTCTGAAGGAGTTCCCCTACTCTGTGCTGTACCTTGGACACTGTCTCAAGGCTGTAAGCTGCAGCAACTCTAGGGTGCAGCTGGTTCATTTCCTTTTCTCAGGAATTGCTGCTCTTCCCTAGCTAATGCTCAGTGCCTTCAAAACTGCTGTTTCATATATTTTGTTTGTTTTGGGGTGATTCGGTTAGGAGAGTAAATTTGGTTCCTCTAACTTCATGTTGGTTAGAAGTGGACATCTTGTTTTATTTTAATTAAATAGTTGGATTCCTTGATTTGCACCAATTCTAAATCAGCTGCCAGTATGACACATTTGAATTTTTTGTGTTTAGAATGAGATAGGAATTGTGATTCATTTTCTTTTTCTATAGATGATGTAGTTGTTCTAGCATTATTTGTAGACAAATACTGCATGGTTGCACTTATATGTGGAATCTAAAAAAATTAAGTTTCACTTCTAGCAAAAAAAAGGAGGAATGTGATTACTGAGGGCTGGTGAATTGGGGACTAGGGAAAGGTTGGTAAAGGGTGCAGTTATAAAATGAACAAGGTATGAGGATCTAATGTACAACATGTTGGCTATTATTGTACAATTGTATAATTGAAACTTGCTAAGAGAACAGAACTCAAATGAACTTAACCACAAAAAGGTAAATATGCAAGGTAATAGATGTGTTCATTGTAAAGGATGTGGAAATCTTTTTACAATATCATTGTACATTTTAAATAGCTTGTAATTTTGCTTGTCAATTATCCTATATAATAAAAGGGTAATATGTAAATAGATCGAATGGCAAAACAACCAAACAACCAATCAAAGCATAATCCTATCTAATAAAAGAGTGATATGTAAATTAACAATCACTCCACTACACCCACAAGCCAGGCCCACCAGCCAATCAGGAACGAGTATTCAAATTAACCCAACCAAGATGGCTGCAGCCACGGAGCAAGCAGGAGGCTTGGGTTTCCCCGGCAATGGAGGAAGCCAAGCTTCTCTCAAACCATGGCTGGCCGTGGACTCCAATCAAGGCTACAAAGTTTCAGTTATAGAAGATAAATAAATCCCAACAAAAATGGAAGCAGCCACGGAGCTGGAGAGAGCAGGAGGCTTGGGTTTCCCTGGCAATGGAGGAAGCCAAATTTCCTGGCTGGCCCAGGCCTCCACTAAACCCTACAAAGTTTCAATTATAGAAGATAAGTAAATCCCAACAAAAATGGCTGCAGCCACGGAGCAAGCAGGAGGCTTGGGTTTCCCTGGCAATGGAGGAAGCCAAGCTTTCCGCACACCCTGGCCAGCCCAGGCCTCCACTCAAGGCTACCAAGTTTCAATTATAGAAGATAAATAAATCCCAACAAAAATGGCTGCGGCCACAGAGCAAGCAGGAGGCTTGGCTCTGCTCAAGGCTACAAAGTTTCAATTAGAGAAGATAAATAAATCCCAGATCTCAGGGCCTCCGCTTTGGTTGCCAGTGGTTGTGGCCAGCCTGCAAACCACCACAGGCCTCTTGCCCAGGCCGCCCCGCCTCCCAAGGGACCCCCCACCCTGATCCGGGACACCCTTAAGGGCAAACCAGCTGGCCCCCACCTGTGCACCAGGCCTCTATCTATATATATAAAAGGCTAATATGCAAAGTGTCCCCTTGGGAGTTCGACCGGGAGAACAGGAGTTCGATTGCTCGCTATGATGTGCGCTGACCACCAGGGGGTGGCAAGGAACATGGCAGGCAACCAGCAGCAGTGGGGTGCTGAGGAAGTGAGGGAAAGAGGAGGTGGGGAGGCAGGGGGGGAGGGGAACCTGATCTCCCTAATCGCCAGCCAGGCCTAGGGACCCTACTTGTGCATGAATTTCATGCACTGGGCCTCTAGTATGCTAATAATATGCTAAGGCTGCTCAACCACTCACTATGATGTGCACTGACCACCAGGGGGCAGATGCTCTGACTGGTAGGTTAGCTTGCGGCTGGGGTCCGGCTGATTGGGACTGAGCGAGATGGGCCAGACATGCCCTGGAGCCCTCCTGTGGTCCCTCCCTACACCAATCGTGCACCGGTGGGGTCCCTCAGCCTGGCCTGTCCCCTCTCACAACCTGGGTCCCCTTGGGGGATGTTGGAGAGCCGGTTTCAGCCCAATCCTTCAGGCCACATCCCTTGGGAGGGCACCAGATGCAGGGCTCATGGCTGGCGAGCACTCCTGATCAGGACTAATGGGGCATGAGCCTGTGGCAGGCACAGTGGGGCCAGGATGAGCAGGAGCAGCAGGTAGGAGCTACAGGTGGCATTGGACTGTGGATTTTGGCCCAATCCCTGCAGGCCACCCAGAGGGACCCCAACCATGCATGAATTCGGGCACCGGGCCACTAGTACTTCAAAAAGCTGGGTAAAAAGATAGATTTCTATTATCATTGAATTTACTTGATACCTTGGTTGAAAGTCACTTGACCACATATATGTGAATCTAGTTTTATCATTATTTATTGTATTCCACTGACCAATTATCTATTTATTGAAGTATTCTTTAATTTATTTTAGTATTATTTTATAGTTTTTAATGTAGAAGTATTGTACATACTTTATTCAATTTATTTTTATACATGTGAGGGTTTTGATACTATAATAAACTAGAGGCCCAATGCACGAAATTTGTGCACAGGGCGGGGGTGTCCCTCGGCCCAGCCTGCACCTTCTCTAATATGGGACCCCTTGAGGGATGTCTGACTGCCCGTTTAGGCCCGATCCCAGTGGGATCACAATCCAGGACTGCTGGCTCCCAAATGCTCGCCTGTTTGCCTTCCTGATTGCCCTAACTGCTTCTGCATGCCAGCCTGATCACCCCCTAACCACTCCCCTGCCATCCTGATTGATTCCTATCTGCTCCCCTGCCAGCCTGTTTTCCCCTAACTGCCTTTCCCTGCAGGCCTGGTCCCCTCCAACTGCTCTCCCCTGCAGGCCTGGGTCTCCCCCAACTGCACTTCCCTGCAAACCCAGTCACCCCCAACTTCCCTCCTCTGCCGGCTTGGTCACCCCTAACTGCCCTCCCTTGCAGGCTTGATCGCCCCCAACTGCCCTCCCTTGCAGGCCTGGTTCCTCCCAACTGCCCTCCCCTGGTGGCCATCTTGTGGTGGCCATCTTGTGTCTACATGGGGGCAGGATCTTTGACAACATGGGGGCAGCCATCTTGTGTGTTGGAGTGATGGTCAATTTGCATATTACTCTTTTATTAGATAGGATAGAGGCCTGGTGAATGGGTGGGGGCCAGCTGGTTTGCCCTGAAGCGTGTCCCGGATCAAGGTGGGGGTTCCCTTGGGGTGTGGGGTGGCCTGGGCGAGGGGCCGGTGGTGGTTTGCAGGCCATCCACGCCCCCCGGCGACCCAAGCAGAGGCCCTGGGATCTGGGATTTATTTATCTTCTACAATTGAAACTTTGTAGCTTGGAGTGGAGCCAAGCCTTCTGCTCACTCCGTGGCAGCAGCCATTTCTTTTGGGATTTATGTATCTTCTATAATTGAAACTTTGTAGCCTTAAGCGGAGGCCAAAGCAGGCCAGGGCTGCAGAAGCTTGGCTTCCTCCATCGCCATGGGCAACCCTAGACTCCTGCTCTTTCCAGCTCCGTGGCTGCTGCCATTTCTGTTGGGATTTATTTATTTTCTATAATTGTAACTTTGCAGCATTGAGTGGAGGCCTGGGCCGGCAAGGGCAGGCAGAAAGCTTGGCTTCCTCCATTGCCGTGGAAACCCAAGCCTCCCTCCTGCTCTCTGTGGCTGCAGCCATCTTGGTTGGGTTTATTTGCATATCCCCTCCTGATTGGCTGGTGGGCGTGGCTGGTGGGTGTAGCGGAGGTACGTTCAATTTGCATATTACTCTTTTATTAGATAGGATAGTATTTAAAGGAGTTTTCTTTTCCAAATGTTTGTTGTTAGCATATAAAGGTATAATTTACTTAGTAGTATTTTAGTAATTACATAAAATTTTCAACATACAGAATCAAGTCATCAGTAAATAATGAGAGTTTAACTTCTCCCTATCTCACAGATTTGACTTTTATTTCTTTCTCTTATACATGGACAGGAATGGAGAATCTTTGTCCTGTCCCAATTTTAGAGGATAAGGATCTAACATAATACTTCACCATTGAGTATGCTGTTAACTGTATGCTTTTTATAGATAACCTATATCAGATTGAAAAAATTCCTTTCTTTTCTAGTTTGTTAAAATTTTTATCAAAGATGAATCTTGAATTTTGTCATATACTTTTGTACATCTATTAAAATAATCCTATTTTCTCTGTTATCTATAAAGGTAATTCTAATTTTTTCCTTTATTGTAGGTAAAGTAGTAATTTATACTGATTGAATTTTAAATATTAAACCAATTTTGCATTCATGGAATATTCCCCACTAGATAAAGAAGTATTGTTCTTTATATGTGCTGCTGATTTTGATGTGCTAATAATACTTTAAGAATTTTTCATCAATTTTTTGTGAGGAATATTAGTCTATAGTTCTTTTGGTAACTTTTGAAATTAGGATAATACTAATTTGTAAAAGGGGTTGGGAAATATCCTTTCCTATTTTTTTTGTGTGAAAGAATTTACATAGAATTTATATTATTTCTTTCTAAAATGTGTGGTAAAATTTTGCAGTGAAGTCTTCTGGGCCTATAGTGTTCATTGTGGAAAAGTTTTTTAACTATAAATTTAATTTCTTTAGTGGATATAGGTTTCTTTAGATTTTTAAAAATTTCTTTTCATTATAGGTGTGATAATTTGTATCTTTAAAGAATTTGTACATTTTATTCAGGATGGCAAATGTATCTACTAGAATCTGTAGCAATAATCCTCCCTATTTTCCTTAGATAGACAGTTTGTGCTATCTATACTATATTTTTCTTGATCAGTCAAAAGATTAGTCTACTTAATTAGTCTTTTCAATAAAGTAAGCTTTGGTTTTGTGAATTTTCTTTGATATTTATATGTTTTCTATTTCATTGATTTCTGCTCTTATTTTTGTTATTTTTCTTTCATCTACTTACTTGAGGTCTAATTTTCTCTTCTTTTCCTAAATTTTTAAATGTAAACTTATTTCAAAGAACTCACACACTTTTCATTTCTTTAATGACTGCTTAGTATAGTTATAAATTATCCTCTAAATACTACATTTACTGAATCTCAAATATTTTGATATGTTATGTTTTCATTCTTTTAGTTCAAAATCTTGTTTTTAGTTGAAAGGATTATCTAATTTTCTTGTTTCTTTGATGCATATTTAGTGTATATGGCTTAATTTTAAAATATTTTGGAAGTTTTCCAAATCAAGACAACTTGTGAATTTAATGCTTGTGTGACTGAAAACTATATATAATCTTAGTTTTTTTTATATTTGTGATATGTTTTTTGACTCAGAATAACATAATCTATTATCAATGTTTTATGTGCACTTTAAAATAATGTATATTGAATGTAATGTCTGTAAGTGTAATTGAGTTTGAATTGGTATTTAGTATTGTTCAACTGTTCTATTAATTGCAGGCACCTTTAAGATTGTTATCTTCTTGATGGGGTTATTCTTTTATCATTTTGGAATATTCCTCTTTATTTTCACTTACTTTTCTTTGTCTTGAAGTCTTCCTTGTCTAATAATAATAAAGCCATAGCAGATGTAATATGCTTGGTGTTTAAATGTATATCTTTTTCTACTCCTTTACTTTCAACCCCTTACTGTGTCTTTATGTTAATCATGTTTCTTATAAATAGCACCTACTGGGGCTTGCTTTTATTTTCAGTCTGACAAGTATTGATCTTATAGGGTTTAAATATATAACACTGTTATTTGTTTTCTATTTATATAACTTTTATTATGGGTTTCTTCTTTCTTGTTTTGCTTTGGGTAAATTAAATATTTTTCATATTTAGTTTTACTTCCTTTTTGGCTTTTTATATATACTTCTTTGTGTGTGTGAGTGTGTGAGTGAGTGAGTGTGTGTGTGTGTGTGCTTAGTGGTTACTGTATAATAATTAGTAATATGTATCTTTAATTTATCACAGTCTACCTTCAAATAGTTATATACTTTTTCATGAATCTTAAACAGTATAACCCTAATTTTTGTGCTCTAATTGCATTGTTTTGCTTTACATATGTCATAAATACCAAATATTTATTTTAAAATATGTCTGTATATATTTTATATAAATATTTAATAATATATATTTTAAAGAAAAATATCTTATATTTTACCACAGTATTTTCTGTTTCTGATGCTCATCATTTCTTCCTGCATATCAGGTTTCATCTATTATTTTCTTTCTCTTTTTTAGTATTTTTTACAATACAGATATGCTACAGGCAAATTATATAAGATTTTTGTCAGTCTGAAAATCTATTTCTCTTGTATTATTAAAGATATATTTTATTGAATATAAAATTCTAGGTTGATTTTCTTTTTCTCAGAAATTTAAAAGTGCAGTTGCATTTTTTTTGGCCTCTATTTTCTGATGAAAAGTCAGAAATTAACCATGTATTGTTGTTCATGTAATGTATCCTTTTTCTTCAGGCTGCTTTTAAGATTTGTTCTTTATCTTTGACTTTCAGCATTGTGTTTATGATGTGTCTAGATGTGATTTTTTGGGGGGATTTGTTCTGTTTTGGTTTTATTGAGCTTCTGATATCTTTGGGAGGATGCTTTTCCTAAAATATGGAAAGTTTTCATCCAATGTTTTTAAAAATATTTCTTCCATTTTCTCTTCTCTTGGAATTACTTTTACATGAATATTGACTGCTTACTATTGACCACAGATAGTGAATGTCCTGCTATTTTTTTCTCTTTATGTTCCAGTATGGATATTTTCTGTTGTCCCGACTTCCAGGGAACTGATCTTTTCCTCTGTGCTCAATTGTTAAGCCCATCTAATGCACTCTTCATTTCTGATAACATTTTACATTTATATCATTCTCTTAGTTTCTTTTCAGAGTTTTCATTTCTTCACTAAAATTCCTCATCTCTACATACATGTGGTCTATTTTTCCACTTTTGTTATAATTATTTTATAATCCCTCTTTGATAATTCTAACATCTGAATATTGGCATGCCAAAGATATCTTTGTGTTTTAGAAAAGTCACTGGCTTTCTGAACCCTGGGAATTTTGTCTCTAGTTTGCAGTTCAGTTGCATTATAGATAATCTGTCTCTGCCCTCCCACTCTGCCGTTAGCTTTGGGAGGGTAACTGCAAGCTGTCAAGACTGGAATACCTTGGAAAGATTTCTCTCAGCTCCTCCTACCTCCAGCCTTTTGAAGGTGCCTAGCTGAGTTTCAGGATGGCCCGCACACCTTGCAGGATCTCTCAGCCCTACTGTTAGCCTTTAATATAGTTCATATGAAGACCCATGGGCAAGAGTCTTTGGATGAGTGCAGATTTGCTTTCTGACTGGGTCTTCTGGGAATGGTATCTGTCATGCCAGCCAGTCCATAGTCCTAGAGGTTCATTCAAGTTTGGGCCGGTTTCTTCCTCTTTATATCCTTTAATGGCAGATTTCTGCTCCTCACCAGAAATGAGAGCAGGCATGTATCTCTTCTCTCCTGTGAAAGGCTTGTCACTTTTGAAATGTAGTTCAGCTAGGGTTCTTTGCCTCCTCAGCTCTCTAGTGGATTAAAAACAACAATAATGGTAATTTAATAGCTTATTCAGCTTGTTCTGGCTGTCATACCAAAGACAGAAGTTCTTTGTGACATTAATATCAAAATCAGAAAAAAATCTACAAAATACAGTTATAAAAGTGTTGCCGGTGAAACTAAGTGCTTTTCCCAATGCCACTGGGATGCCCACTATAAGAAAATCTATCAGTACATTAAATATATCAAAGCAGAAAGAAAGTAGTCTTGCCTGAAATCTAGAAAAATAAAAGATAAGTTGGTTTACTCAGTGCTGTGAAAATAGGAGATAGAAAACAAAGCAATTTTGTCCAAGTGAGAGGCTCAACCAATAATTTACAACTTGTTTAATTTATTGACTTATGTTATTTGAAAAATGTATTCATTGATTTAATGAATTATTCATCAAATATTAAGATATTTTTATATGGAGTTTTGTTAGAGAGATAGACATCTGAAAAGGCAGGAAGGAATAAATGTATATGTGCTCAGTGAATGTTAGCTATTTTTAATATTAATATCGCTGATAAGGCCCATAAACAGATGCCATAAATGGGAATAGCAGAGAGCTGCTGGAAAGCTTATTGAACCACTTTTTTGTTTGGAGATTGAGAGTCAAGTTGGTATAGTTGAGCACATACATTGAATGGTGGGACCATGTAAATAAATAAATAAATAAATAGAAATTCTGGAATGGGAGTAAAATTGAAGTTGATAGCAGCTGTTTTCAGTGGTTGGATGATGGTCTAGCAGCCGTGGGCAAACTACGGCCCGCGGGCCGGATCCAGCCCGTTCGGCTGTTCTATCCGGCCAACGGAGCCGAAAGAGCTGAGGGTTCTCTTGCTCTCCCCTCCGCTCCTTTACTTTGAATTTATATTAGTTCACACAAACACTCCATCCATGCTTTTGTTCCGGCCCTCCGGTCCAGTTTAAGAACCCATTGTGGCCCTCGAGTCAAAAAGTTTGCCCACCCCTGAGTTAGCATATTGAGGCTCTTCTCCCAGTAAATCTCATCTTTAAAACTCTATGTCCCTTAGAGCTAGGAATTTGCCTAAACTTCTGAGATAGAAGGGGCTATTGACCAACATAAACATTTCATTTTAATTAAATTTAGAAATACTGAGCGTCTAATAATGTCAGGCACTTTGCTGGGCAGAGGTAATATAGAAATAAATAGGATAAAGTCCGTGCTCTCAAGGATCTCACAGATTAATAAGAGAAGAAACCATGTAAATAAGTAAGTAAGTAAGTAAATAAATAAATAAAATACAATGTTAGTTCTAATTCCCTTAGGAGGGACAATAGTGTAGTTAAAGTGACTACATCAGGCTATTGTAATATGATGATATCATCCATTAATAATTTATTTAATTAGTTATTTTTAACAACCATTTATTCAATATTTATTAAGTCCTTGCAAGGCATTATTAATATTACACTATTGCTTTAATTTGAATCTATATTCATGTAGCAGTAGTTTAACTTTCCTTTTCACTTTTGGGAAGAGAACATGCTAAATTTATAGGAGTACTGTGATCTATTCAGCAATGATATATTTTCAGATTAAATAATTATGTTCCCATATAGTTATTTTACTCACAACCCTCTAAATTTGATTTTATAAACTATCTTTAGCTTGATTATTCAAATAAAAATAAAATTAAGTTCCCAAATACTAAAAACTAAAAATTACCTATTAAAGCAAAAGTGTCCCCACTTCAGTATTGATGCTAAGTCTATTTCAGCCCACATTAATCCACCTAAGCCCTTAATTCCACATTTTACATGCAAATACTTTTATATTTAGTATTATTCTTTGCATTCACTTGCATGTTGCCTTAATTTATTCAGTGAAATGGATTAATTGAGAAATAAGTATATTATCTGATCTGTATATTGCCTTTTTCATGTTAATGACACATATTTAATTTTTTAACTAGTTGATTGTAGCAGATTAGATCTGGTTTCACAGTGAATATCCTATATAACAAAGAGGTGATATGCAAATTGACCATCACTCCAACACACAAGATGGCCGCCCCCATGTGGTCAAAGATGGCTCCCCTCATGTGGACACAAGATGGCTGCCACAAGATGGCCAGCAGGGGAGGGCAGTTGGGGGCAACCAGCCCTGCAGGGGAGGGAAGTTAGGGGTGACCAGACTGGCAGGGGAGGGCAGTAGGGAGGGACCAGGCCTGCAAGGAAGGGCAGTTGAGGGTGATCAGGTTGGCAGAGGAGGGCAATAGGGGGTGACCAGGCCTTCAGGAGAGGACAGTTTGGGGAGAACCCAGGCCTACAGGGGAGGGCAGTTGGGGGGGACCAGGCCTGCAAGGGAGGGAAGTTAGGAGGGACCAGGCCTGCAAGGGAGGGCAGTTAGGAGGGACCAGGCCTGCAAGGGAGGGCAGTTTGTGGTGATCAGGCCTGCAGAGGAGGACAGTTGGGGGCAACCAGGCCTGCAGGGGAGGGCAGTTAGGGGCAATCGGGCCAGCAGAGGAGCAGTTAGGCTTCAATCAGGCTGGCAGGAGAGTAGTTAGGGGGTGATCAGGCTGGCAGGCAGAAGCAGTTAGGGGCAATCAGACAGGCAGGCGAGCGGTTGGGCGCCAACATTCCTGGATTGTGAGAGGGATGTCCAACTTCCCATTTAGGCCCAATCCCAGTGGGGTCCCAGATTGGAGAGGGTGCAGGCTGGGCTGAGGGACACCCCCACCCCCGTGCATGAATTTTGTGCACCAGGCATCTAGTGTATTTAGATAATATTTAAAGTATATTTTGAGGTATGTGAAATATGGTTTAATGAATGTTAGAAACAAAAAGAAAGAAAAATCTTGGAAAATTCTGAAAAATAATATTGATATTCCCTATTAAAAAAACTTTAATGAAATAAAATTCAATAGGAAACAAAGAAAAATTCCCTCATGTTCTATTCTGACTCAAGATGAAATGACACAATGGAAATAGAAAATGTAATTTATCATTAGAATTTCTAAAAAATATTGAAGCTAAATAACTGATAAGAGAGGAAAGCTAAAGCTACTGTCTTTCAAAGGGCACTTCTTGTGATTTCAGTGCAATCTGAGAAGGTCAATACCTCTCATTCTCACTGAATGAAAAGTAATAGAAGATTGCCTGTAATTGTGAGATTAAATGAACATATGGCCAGTGATTTTAGAGGAAGATGAGTTAAACCAAATTCTTGAATAATTTTTTATTAAAGGTGATAAAGGATTCAAAAACAAAATTGAGAATTTCTTTTGATTTTTACTTAGAAAAAGTGTTATATAAACATAACATAATTTAAAAATATATCATATTTACATAATATATTATGAGATATTATACATAATTTCAATTATTTAGGTTTTACTTGGACTTTAAATATACTTTTGAAACTGATTAGAAGATTTAAAAAAACATTTAAGAAACCTACATTTGTTGTTATTAAAAGATAAGTATCAAGGGCATTTTTATCCCTTTAATATTCACAGCTATATTGAAACCTGGGACTCAGATATCAGATTCAGCCCTGAGCCTGAATTTAACAGACCTTCACATTTTTGAAGGCTATTTCAAGCCAAAAGATAATTTCTTGAGTCTGGCTTTTGTAATTTTCTGAACAAGAGTAGAACCTATCTAAAGATTAATAATTAGACATGTGTAGCATTCTAAATAATAGAAAATCAGTTAAACAAACAGATAGCAAATGCTTGTTATCTTTGGAAGTCCATAGTCCAAATGAAGAAATAAATCTAAATTCAACTGGCAATCCAAACTCATAGAGCCCTTTGTTCAATGACAGTGAACATAGGAAGTGGGTTTACCTTTGAAACAGTTTCTTTGAAACAATAAAGCTGTTTCATGGGAAGGGTGGGTGGGAGTCCATAAGAGGATTGCAAATAAGAAGTGATCAGCACAATTGAAATTGTGAATGATTTCTGCAGAATAGGATCCAATTACAAATATTCCAGACTAGAAGAAAGCATAGGGAATCCAATACAGTTATAGGGGACACCTTGACTATGCTGGGAAAAGCTCCAAGTTCAGTCAATAGGATGTGGGGTCTGGGAGAGTTATGAAAAAGTAATTAGGATACTTATTGAAAAATCTGTGTGTAGGATAACTGGACCAATGTGACCCTTCACCACCTCCCTACAGAGTGACTGCCAGCAGTGACATTTCTTCCCTAGCTTAAGACAGAGACTTATTTTCTAAAGAAATTAAATAGATTTCATAGAATGGGCTAACAATTCAGTGTGACATTTACGATCTGAGATAGAAGCAAAGATGACTTTCAGAGTGCATCAAAACTCTACAATCATGCTGAGGGAATATAAAAGGAAAGACCTCTCAGACCAGCAGGAAAACATTCTGAAGTAATTCTCTGAGTAATATTCTTGAAAATTTGGCATTTAGGCAACCTGCCTACTTACCCCCTGGCTAAACCTCCTAAAGTGACAGAATCTTCATTTCTATTGCTTCTATTGCTACACAGCATACCAGTTGACATGTTCTCACCTATTTAC
This sequence comes from Plecotus auritus, assembly GCF_963455305.1. Lineage (NCBI taxonomy): Eukaryota > Metazoa > Chordata > Mammalia > Chiroptera > Vespertilionidae > Plecotus > Plecotus auritus. The sequence goes on from NC_137775.1 coordinate 61,758,611, forward strand.
ACAGTCAGGGAAGCAACCTGCTCATTCCACGGAAAGACCTTTTGGGGAAATAGATCCATTTGTACACAGAGAGAGTGTAACATCTACCTTTAATCATCAGTCAAGTTCTTTACTCATAAATATAAATCTCCCACTAAAGATCATCAGAGTGTTTAAGAAAACCAACAACCTAAATGCAAAAAGACAAGCTAAGGAAACAGAACAATTGACTACAGAGGAGAAAGAAATAGTTCAATGAACATAAGAGAACTTGAAATATATTCTAATCACATTCTCAGTAAGATTTTATTTGGTTAAATAATTTAAAAAGAAAAAAGGAAAGGAAAGACAGACTACTATTAAAAACAAGCAAAAATTTTAGAATGAAAAACATTTTTTCTGAAAATTTATAAAGAAAATCAAACATACCAAATTAATGATCTATTCTGGAAAAGTTAATAAATGGACAAAATATAGAATAAAAAAGTAAAAAAAAAATGTGAGTGAAATAATGAGTCATTGGAAAGAGTCATTGGAAACCAATTCAGGAGCTCTAATATCTTTCTAGAAGTTTTAGAAAAAGAGTATAGGAAAATTGAGTTGTATAAATGATTTAATATTAGAAAAAGAAAATGTGTCCTAATCAACCTATCTGTGATATTTCAAAACTCTATAAAGATAATGAGAAAGTTGCCAACCTTTCCATAGAGCAGGAGAAACAGTTCACCAGAGGGAACTAAATACTGATTTAACAACAAATGCTAAATACCGAACCAAAGAAAGGCAGGGGTTACTGACTGACAAGTTAAGAATTGACCATATGTCTAAAGGAGGATTTATAAGCAAAGTATTGCAACACCATGATAAGTACTCACATTAGCATAAGCATAAAAGGCTAGGAGAGCTCTAGAGGAGAAAAGAGCTGCTGGCCCTTAGGCCTCAGGAGAGGTTTCACTGAGTGGGTGCCATTTGACCTGGGTCTTGAAGCACAAGGGAGAGTTCGCCTTAAATGCCAAAGAATCAGAAATGAATTCAATAGTTGGTTCATTTTAGGTAACTGAGAATCTTCATTTCTATTGCTTCTATATCAAAATTTTCTATTTCATTCCCATTGGCATATTTATACTGTGTTCTCTCTACTGTAAGCTTCTTGTAGTAAACAGACTATATAGTTTACATAAATAAAAACATTTAGTTTCTTAAATATAAAACACAGGTAGGTTGAACATTTTATATTTTGCAGAGAACTAAATAAAACTAATTACATGTGATTCTTACATTTTAATGGGACAGGATCCTCACTGTTGTCCCATAGCCTTTAGCACATGATGTTAATGATTTAATTATGTAGATGCACTGATATTATTACTGACGTATCTTGATCAACCAAGGCTCTTCAACAAGGAATGAAATTTTTTCTAGATTAAACATTCAAATTATAGGGCTTTCTCCTTATGTCAAAACAGCAGCAATAAATAAAGAAGGGACATCTTGTGTGAGAGAGATGAAAGGAGACTGCAATGTAGCTGTGACAGTTCTGGTAGTCTACCTTATCATTTGTATGTTTATGAGAAAGGAAATCAGGATGATGAAACCTGAAAACAATATGGTATGATTTTCATTTTCAAGGACCATGGATATCCATAAATTACTTTCAAATAAAGATGTTTTAAATTGATGACACAAAGCAGTGGCAGATCTGTTAGTGAGTCAGTGACTTGATGAGCAAGCTTTATTGAGTACACCCAGTATGCAGAACTCCACGTTGGATATTTTAGGGAAGGTATTGTCGATATCAATGCTGATGACTACCTGTAGGAATAAATTGTTGACAGAGTTTCCAAGATAAAGCCAAACCTTTTTCAACATTTCCATGTTACACATTCTATTCAGATTTTTTTAAAAAAATATCTTTATTGTTGAAAGTATTACAGATGTCCCCTTTTTATTTACAGTATTTGGAAATTAGAGTTTATATTTTAATAATGCACTTTACCTTTGGGTCAGAAGAAATGTGTTAACTTTATATTACTCTTTGTTTGGCTACACATAACATTTAGAATAAAATAGGACATTTGGGGATCATCTGCCCCCAGTTACATTGCACTGGGCATGTTAAAATTTACTTTCATGGTCTTAACATTTGCTGGCTTTATGACCATTCAAAAAAGGAGAAAAACCTGGTGTTTGGAGGTAAGCTTGCTGTGTAGCTTCATCCTTTAGCCCAGAAATCAGGAATATCTTTTTGAAACCTAACCGCATTAGTATAACCATACGGAAACCTTAGAATCCATTCCTGAGGCTCTTTTCTGTGTTTGCAAGGGAAATTTGTTCCCATTTGAAAAATCCTTGTTGTTTTCAGGTTGATAATTTATCTGATCATTTGGAGAGAGCTCAATCTTTTCTGCTCCGAGCATTCAGAAATCTGACCTGTAAACAGTCTTACTCCGCCAATGGGAGGCAATGCTATGATTTTCTTCCTCTACACCCACCTCTGAAACTGTGCTCTGGTTTTCCCTGCTATACAATGAGGCTGCCGACCTTGATGGTCTCAAAGGCCTCTTTCAGCTCTAATAGTCAAAAGGTTTGTCAGTTCACTTTTTATTCCCCCCCCTCCACATAACCCATATTTACTAACATTTTAAAACAGATATACATTATTCATTAGTCAGTGTTTATATATATGTATGTATATATATATATATATATATATATATAAAAAATCACTACTAATGATATACATATATCATTAGTAGTGATTAGAATGCCAGTTGTGTTCCTATTGTCTAATTTATACTAAAATTTCTAGGGAAGCAAAAGGTTCTTATTTGTTTGATTCCAGCACCCAAACCATTGAAATGTGTTGTACAAAAACCACTAAACTGTGTGTCTTTATAGATTGATGATACATTTTTCAAGTTCATAGACACACAATATATATAAATTTTGTTATGGGAGAGTGACTAGAAGAAAACTGAAATGGAGAATGAGGAAAGAGAGGACCCTTATTTTAAACCAAGATTTCCATTTTCTTATTTTACAGTGTCTTGATGTTTTATCCAAATATGACAAAGAAAAGGAAGCACAGCATAAATCTTGTACCTACTAGCATATTCTAGATTTATGTCATTGCAGGTTTTCCAAAAAGGTTGAAAATTTCCAAGGGTAGAGCCATTAATAAGTGACTGAAGAGACAGATGGCCCTGCTACATGTTTTCTCTGAGTTTTGTCCACTCTCTCCTAGAAAAACAATCAAATAGGGATATAGCGAATGCCTTAAATTGAGAATATGTACATTCACAATTCCATACAAGCAAAAGAATGTAGAATTCTAGTCTTAGTATACAAATTATTTTGAGGAGTTATCATTGCAGCATCTGAGTTAGATTAAAAAGTTCTTGAGTTAGCACTGTGCTTAGAGGTGTGTATCATGACTGTTGGGTAAACATTATATAACAAGAGGCCCGTCGTGTGAAAAGATTCGTGCAATAGGCCTTCCTTCCCTTGGCTTCCAGCACCCAGGACCCAGGCCTTCGCTCCGGCCAGAGTCTGCCTTCATCGTCTTTGCTGCAGACTCAGACTGGAGTCTGCCATCTTTGTCTTCGCTGCAGACTCCGGAGTCTGCAGTCTTGTCTTCGTTGCAGCACTCCATTCCTGTAGATCCCTCCCTCTCATAGCAGGCATCCTGCCCCGCCTGGACACTCTGTGTCTGGAGTAACTGGGCAGCCGCCATCTTTGGCCTTCTAATTTGCATACTCACTCTGATTGGCTGTGGGTGTAGTGGCAGTACAGTCAATTTACATGTTTGTCTATTATCTACACTAATAAAAGAGAAACATGCAAATTAACCATCACTCTGCTACACCCTCAAGCCACGCCCACCAGCCAATCAGGAGCAAGTATGCAAATTAACCCAACCAAGATGGCGGCCGGCCATGGAGCAAGCAGGAGACTTGGGTTTCCCTGGTGATGGAGGAAGCCAAGCTTTCTGCCCACTCTGGCCAGCCCTGGCCTCCACTCAAGGCTACAAAGTTTCAATTATAGAAGATAAATAAATCCCAGATCTCAGGGCCTCCACTTGGGTCTCCAGGGGGCATGGCCAGCCTGCAAACCACCACAGGCCCCTTACCCAGGTCACCCCACACCCCAAGGAAACCCCCACCCTGATCCGGGACACCCTTCAGAGCAAACCAGCCAGTCTCCACCCATGCACCAGGCCTCTATCCTATCTAATAAAAGAGTAATATGCAAATTGACCATCACTCCAACACACAAGATGGCTGCCCCTATGTGGTTAAAGATCCTGCCCCCATGTGCACACAAGATGGCCGCCACAAGATGGCCAGCAGGGGAGGGCAGTTGGGAGGGACCAGGCCTGCAAGGGAGGGCAGTTGTGGGTGATCAGGCCAGCAGAAGAGGGCAGTTAGGGGGGACCAGGCTGGCAGAGGAGGAAAGTTGGGGGCGACCGGGCCTGCAGGGAAGAGCAGTTGGGAGGGACCCAGGCCTGCAGGGAAGGGCAGTTAGGGGTGACCAGGCCGGCAGGGGAGGGCAGTTAGGGGCAATCAGGCTGGCAGGGGGAGCAGTTAGGCATCAATCAGGCTGTCAGGGGAGTGGTTAGGGGGTGATCAGGCTGGCAGGCAGAAGTGGTTAGGGGCAATCAGGAAGGCAGGCAGGCGAGCAGTTGGAAGCCAGCAGTCCTGGATTGTGAGAGGGATGTCCGACTGCCCGTTTAGGCCCGATCCCAGTAGGATCGAGCCTAAACGGGCAGTCGGACATCCCTTAAGGGGTCCCAGATTGGAGAGGGTGCAGGCTGGGCTGAGGGACACCCTCCCTCCCCCATGCATGAATTTCATGCACCGGGCCTCTAGTTAGGTAAGATAAAATGTCAGAGGTCCAGGTTTAGTTCACTTCTCAGTTGCATAATTCTTTGCTATACTATCTATCACCATGATGTATGGTAAATCTATAATAATAAAAGCATAATATGCTAATTAGACTGGACAGCCAAACGACCTTCCAGACATCATTCAGGATGTCCTTCCGGATGAAGCTGCCATGGCGGGGGCCGAGGCAGAGGTGGTTAGGGGTGATCAGGCAGGCAAGTGGTTAGGAGTGATCAGGCAGGCAGGCCGAGTAGGCAGGCGAGTGGTTAGGGGTGATCAGGCAGGCAGGCAGGATGGTTAGGGGCAATGAAGCAGGCATATAGTGTGGTTAGGGGCAATAAGGCAGGCAGGCAGAAGTGGTTAGGGGTGATCAGGCAGGCAGGCGAGCAGTTAGGGGTGATCAGGTAGGCAGATGAGTGATTAGGGGCGATCAAGCAGGCATGCAGAGTGGTTAGGGGTGATGAGGCAGGCATATGGAGTGGTTAGGGGCGATGAGGCAGGCAGGCAAGTGCTTAGGGGCGATCTGGCAGGCAAGCATTTAGGAGCCATTGGTCCCAGATTGCGAGAGGGATATCTGACTGCCAGTTTAGACCCAATCCCGTGTGGGATCGGGCCTAAACCAGCAGTCAGACATCCCCCGAGGGGTCCCGGATTGTGAGAGGGTGCAAGGTGGGCTAACGTACCCCCTCCCATGCACGAATTTCATGCACCAGGCCTCTAGTATAATTATAATTGTGTTAATGATACATTTGGCAAGTCAGATAATTGTCTCATTTGAAGGCTAACTCAGATGACTGCCTTTTATGGTTATCATCAGATGCTTTCAAATCTTACATTGGGGGGCATGCCATCTATGAAAAGTTTTCTTCTATCCTCCTTTCTATGGCCCCCTCCCAGGTCTAGAACAACTGCCAGTCACTTGGCAATTGAGTGATTGTAACAACTTCAATTTCCATCTTTCTCAATAGGATTATCTTTTTGTCCATCAGTAAGCTTCTTGAGAGCACAGCATGATGTGTTCACTCAGGAGTTACCATCTTCCCATGGTTCCAGGGCATTCATATGAGGGGTGCTCAATATATGGGGAAAATAACAGTCCAGCTGAATGATCAAATTCTATAGGTTACCTCTGTGACCTAATTTGATGTAACCCTTGTAGTGGGATATCCTTAGAAATTATCCCCTAGAGCGCTTTGTTTTGTTTATTTTTTATACTATTTTGTTGACTCAAATCCCATCAAGATAACTGGGAAATTTACTCACAGGAACAAAATTCCCATTTATAAGGATTCTATCATTAGAATAAAATGTGGTTACAACTGAAAAATAACAAATTTCCAAACCCATAGAATGTACAACACTAAGCATGAATCCTAAGGTAAATTATGAACTTTGGGTGATTATGATATGTCAATGTAGGTTCATTAATTCTAGCAAATGTACCACCTGGTGGGAAATTTTGATAATGGGGAGGCTATAAATGTGTAGGAGTAGGAAATCTCTGTTTCTTCATCTCAACTATGCTGCTAAGCTAAACTGCTCTTAAAAAATAAAGTTTAGCAGAAACCGGTTTGGCTCAGTGGATAGAGCATCGGCCTGCGGACTGAAAGTTCCCGGGTTCGATTCCAGTCAAGGGCATGTACCTTGGTTGCGGGCACATCCCCAGTGGGAGGTGTGCAGGAGGCAGCTGATCGATGTTTCTCTCTCATCGATGTTTCTAGTTCTCTATCCCTCTCCCTTCCTCTCTGTGAAATATCAATAAAATACATTTAAAAAAAATAAGATAAAATAAAATAAAAAAATAAAGTTTAAAAAAATAACAACAAACACCCTGTTTAAGATACAGACATATTGCATCATGCCACCTCACAAAGTCCAACTTTAAGTGTCATAATGGTGCTCCCCAAACTCACTCAAAATTCCCTGGTGTTTGGTGTGTGTGTGTGTGTTTTCATGTTGACATCTAAGGGATCTCTGCTGGCACATTTGCTTTTTCCATCATTGAATGATCTACTCAGTTTAAACATTGGCTAAGACTCAAGCTTGATATTATCTTACCATAATGTTACCTTTCTCTCTGGCTCCCTGAGTTCTCCTGTGTGTCCCTTCATGGTGCTAGTCTCTGTGCTGGATGACTGTTTCCTCCCTAAAACGAGCTCTTTCCCACACACCTAGGATATTATAGATACCCAGATATCTATAGGAGGAGCTCTGGAATTCTCTTCTGTACTCCTATGAACACCTCTCCTGGAAATGTCCCAATTTCCATTGCTTTGAGATCCAGCATCTTGGCTACCAGAAAGCATTTGTAAAATAAATCTATTTTTATCCTAGTGAGTACTTTATTCAAACAGCAAACAATAATGAAGGCTTTAGAAAAAAAATGAAGAATTATCAGCAGTCACTGTACATACTTTGACCACAGGTCCTAGATTCTCTGATTCAGTTTATGTTTCAGCTGTTTTATTCTATGTACCACTAGGTATCTCATACTTATAATAAATGCATCAGTTTATTTTATGAGTATGTTACCATATAACCATAGGTTATACCAATTTTGAACCTAATTGAGAAGGGAGGTAAAAATTGAGTAGCCAGATGTTTTAAGAAGGAATAAACTTTGAATAGAAATATTTCCCGGATTTGGTTTCAAAGGCAGAGGGAGAGTGAGTGGGACAGTCATCATCATTACCAAATAATACATGATTGCCAGATTTCTTAAAGCTAGCCAAATATTGATTGGAAAAAAGTATTTTGAGGGTAAAATTAAATAAAATACTCTCAAGTGTTTTAAGATCTTCATGAGCTAACTTTTAATGCTAAGAACAGATAGTTGCATGTAATGTTTAGAACAGATAGTTGCATGAATGTTTAGAACAGATAGCTTCTGGAATGTGGGATGTTGTTTTTGAGATATAATATCAACTTTAGAAGAAGAGATTTTAATATTTTAAATGATGTGCTCCTAGTCAATTGGTTTTGACCACCACAACTAATTTATGAGCACCCATTGGAAGTGAAGGGTCAGCCAGGCTCTTATGCAACTATTCTTCTTAAACTATGGAGAGGAAACAAGGCAGACTTTCTGTAGTTGATTATGTATGTTACCTTGATTCCAGGTGTTGCAGTTGGGTGGGCTCCATTTTTAAAAGTAGCAATTAATACAACCTTGGTTTCATCCTCTGATACTTAAGGTAATGTAGGGTTTGGGTATTGATTTAGAGGGAATTACTGAAATAGTTTATTTTGTAGTCTATCCAGAGCTTTTACCATTTTTTACCATCATTAATATACTAGGGACCCAGTGCATGAAATTCGTGCACTGGAGGGTCCCTCAGCCCAACCTGCCCCCTCTCACATACTGGGAGCCCTCAGGGGATGTCCTACTGAGGCCCATGGGGAGCGGGCCTAAGCCACAGTCTGGCCTCCCTTTGTGGGAGGCGACCGGGCTGATCAGGGGAAGGCACCAGCCCCATCACCCTGCTGCTGCAGCCACTGCCAGTCACCACAGCCACCAAGGTGTTTTCATCAACACAGACTCCAGTCCCTTCACCATGAAATAATGACAACTTTCTTTAGGCATTTTCAAGATGTGTCTTTCATAGGATATGACATTGCTTTCTTTCTTTTTTTTTTTTATCCTCACCTGAGGATATGTTTCCATTGACTTTTAGAGAAAGTGGAAGAGAAAGGGAAAGACAGAGAGAAACATCAAAGTGAGAGGAACACTTTGATTGGTTGCCTCCTGCATGAGCCCTGACCTGGGCCCCGGCCAGGCCTGCAACCTAGGTCCATGCCCTTGATCAGAATTGAACCCAGACCCTGCGGTCAGCAGGCCAAGGCATTATCCACTGAGCCAAACTGGCTAGGGCAGGATATGACATTTCTTAGCCCTCCAGCAGTGGACCTTCGTTTTTTTCTCCAGAAGTGTGGTGGAAAAACCCTAGATCACCTTTTTGGATTCTTATACCCAAGTTACTAAGAATATTACTGGTGGCATACAGGAAACTTAGCCAATGAGCAGTCAGAAAAGGTGTTTCCTCTGTAGTTCACACCAATTGCCAGCTGGGCCCTGCCCAAACCTAAAGCCTCTGGCTGAAGCTTTAGGCCTGGGCAGGGGACCCACAGCTCCCTCTGATCGCCGGCTCCGCCCCTGCCCAGGCCTAAAGCCTCTGGCTGAAGCTTTAGGCTTGGGCAGGGGACCCCCAGCTCCCTCCAATTGCCGGCTCCGCCTCTGCCCCCTCGGCTCTGATTGCAGGCTTGGCCCTGCCTAGGAGCCTCCTGGCTCAGGCCCTTCCTAGGCTGCTCAGGGTCCACGCGGGGTTTACCTCAGAGTGACCTGGGTGCCAGGATGTTCCCGGGACCCTGGGGCTCAGCAGCTATGTATGCAAATTAACTTCCATCTTTGTTGGGTTAATTTGCATACTCACTCTGATTGGCTATGGGTGTAGCGGATGTACGGTCAATTTACATGTTTGTATATTATTATGTAAGATTGTCTATTATTAGGTAAGATTAGATGAAAAAACAGGGAAAAATAAACAACCTATTGATAGCGATAGTGATAAATCCAAGTTTCTCCTTACTCCATATTCTTTAGAAATATATCTTACTGGTACTTGGTTGGGCTTCTCTACAAAGTCATTTGCTTCTTGGGGGCTTGCTGATCTGGTCCTGCGAATAGGAAAGGAGGACTGTGACACATTTAAATTATGGGCCCTCAATGAATTGCTTTACTTGATAACTGTTCTCTTGATTTACTCTTACTTTCTTTTAAACAGTCTTCTATCTCATCTCATGGATTTGACCCCATGGCTCAACCCAATGTGAGCTCTTCCTGGTAGACAGTTTCTAACATCACAGAAGATTTGCCTTTAGGTGTCAAGCAAGGGGAGAGATAATTTTTTTAAGATCTAAGTTGAAACCCTTGTCATCCCAGTGTACCAATTGTGCAGGATGCAAGTTATTCACCTGAGTATCAAATTTGTAGAAGTAATGATAGTACTATCAGCTCTGCAAGGACTATATAAGCTTTGCCTACCATATATGAGAATTTTTGTGAAACACTAGCAAACCTTTCATAAAATTTAATTTCTTTATTTTTCTCTAGCATCACAGGAAGAATATGTGTTGAGCACCTTCAAGTGCCTACTACTTTACCTATAGTATCTTATTTATAATAATCATCCCCAAAAGTCAGTGAGGAAGACACTATCTTTCTAATTTTAAAAATTAAAAAATCAGTTGATTCATAAGGAAGTTATAAAGTTAGAGAGCCAGGTTTATATTCAGACTTATGTGTAGCAAACTCAGAAGTCTCTTTCCATTCTATAATGCTGCTTCTTGGGAAAGCTATGTTGCCAGCAGTTGCAGGTACATGTGAAATTAGTATCTGAATTTTGAAATTTCTGAGGAAATTTTCCATCTTCTTCCTGAGCAAAAAAGGAGAGAATTGGACTGATGCTTAATGCAAAATGTTTGGTGAATATTAATATTTATCATTCAAAGTCAACTTTTAGCCAATACTTTTCATCTTTAATTTTAAACTTATTTTATAACATTTTTTGTTTATTAATATGTTTTCAAATATCATGGTATAATCAGTATTTGATTCTTCATGCTAGTCATAGAAGTTCCTGATACAAATAGTTCAAAAATCATTTAATATTACTTAGTTGATTAGTGTTTATATAAATATTTTCACTGATGTTTGATTATTGGAAAAAGAATATGTAACATTATGAAAAGTAAATCCAAAATTTTCTTTTGTTTTTTAAGGGAGAAGAAAAGATTTCTTGCTTATTTATTTTTTCTGTTTTGCTGTCTTTCAGATTTACTGCTTCATGCTAAAAAGTGATAACATTACAAGTTAGACTAAAGCCAGACACCAGCCCTTGTTGAGCTGCATTTGGCTTTTTGCTGGGTTGTAATAAATGATTCATAATTTTGGCTGAAGAGACTCCCAGCTAGACTACAAAATATAAAAGCAAAAAGTATGAATTCTATCATTGGAGTTCCTTATCACTTAGCCTATTTAATCATGTTATTACAATCTTTAAATAAACAATGAATACAGAGATTTCCACACCATAATCCTACGAAAACTTAAATCTTCCCAGATGCTCACAAACTAAACCAAAAAAAATTAAATTAAATTAAAAAATTTTAAAAATGGAAGTATGTCAAATAATATCCTGAGGATACTGGGAAAGAAAATCCCCATAAAATTTTGTATTTACTTGTGAATTTTAATTGCATAAGGAAGCCACCTAAGTAAAACAAAAACAAAAACAAAAAACTATCTCATGGTCTGATGCATATAACAAATATTTAATGGTTGGCCTCTTATTTTGTTTTCATTGACTTTAAATGCTAATCTATCCAATCCTTGCTTCTATCATTTAGTATTAAAAATTATGACTTTTACTCTAGCGCAGTGGTCGGCAAACTGCGGCTCTGTTGACTAATGAGTTTGCCGACCACTGGGATAGGGGCTTAATCACAAGGAACAACAACAGCCTGTAATTATTGGAATCCAGAATCAGTGGATAGAGCATGGGCCTGCAGACCTAAGGGTCCCGGGTTTGATTCTGGTCAAGGGCATGTACCTCGGTTGCAGGCTCCTCCCTGGCCTGGGCCCTGGTCAGGGCATGTGCAGGAAGCAACCAATCAATGTGTTTCTCTCACATCAATATTTCACTGTCTTTCCCTCTCTTTTCCACTCTCTCTGAAAATCAATGGAAAGATATCCTCAGGTGAGGATTAAAAAAACAAAATTATGACTTTCTTCAGAGCTTAATAGACAACTGGATCAAAAGTTAGAAAATCAATTTATATCCATTATAATAATTCATTCACTTAAAATATATTTATTTGAAATTATATATATATATATATATATATATATATATATATATATATATATATATATATATAATTTGCCAACTAAATACCAGGCATTTTGATAGGAGATTCAGACAGAAGTGCATGAAACTGAAAGAGGTGCTTTCCCACATGGAGCTTATAGATTATTAAGAGAGACAGAACTAAGTAAATAAATTAATAATAAAAATGTTAAATTCTTTAAAAAAATTAATGCTGATAGATTGAGTCAGTTCCTCTCTGAGGTAACACTTAAACTGACACCTAAAGGAAGAGAGATTCAGCCGTGCAAAGAATTATGTAAAGAGCATTCTGGGCAGAAAAAAATAGCATAAGCAAAATAATTCGAGCATGGAAGAGCCTGGAGTTTTTCAGAAACTGAAAGAGCCACTGTGATTGGAGTAGAGAGTAGGTGGGCCACAAGGTAAGATGATGTGGGACATTGCAAGACAAGATAAGGAGTCAATAATTTTAAAGAGAGAGGAAGAGTGTGAGAGAGAGAGTGTGTGTGTGTGTGTGTGTGAGAGAGAGAGAGAGAGAGAGATCAGATGTACTTTTATTTTATCTAGCTACCTAGGTGCTGTGGGCGATTACAAAAAATAGCAGGGAGTGCATTTAGAAGGTTGAGAAGAGAGTTCACTCAGAAGGTGATAATGGCTTGTACTGTGGCTTGCACTAGGACAATATGCTACAGCCGTGGGCAAACTACGGCCCGCGGGCTGGATCCAGCCCGTTTGGCTGTTCTATCCGGCCGTGGAGCCAAAAGAGTGGAGGGTTCTCTTGCTCTCCCCTCTGCTCCTTTACTTTGAATTTATATTAGTTCTCACAAACACTCCATCCATGCTTTTGTTCTGGCCCTCCGGTCCAGTTTAAGAACCCATTGTGGCCCTCGAGTCAAAAAGTTTGCCCACCCCTGCCTAGAGAAATAAAAACAGTTCTAGAAGCAGAACTGATAGTATTTGCTGATTGTCTACCAGCAATAGGGGTTGAACTTTTGAGTAAATGGTGGTGCAACTTACCAAAGACCTGGGAGAAACAGGTTTTGGGATGAGGGTCACTTTGGGATATTCTATGTTTATGATGCATTTCAGACATACAAGAGACATTGGTGGGCACTTTTATATGTGAGTCTTCAGCTCAGTGGAGAAGTCTAGGTTGGAGATTCACATTTGAATGGTTAATATTGCATATTCAAACAATGGAACTGAATGATATTAATTATTAAGAGAAAGAGTATAGAGTGAGAAAAGGAGAGGACCAAGAATTAAGCCCTATAGAAATTCTATATTTTAGGAGTAGTTATGGAGCAGAAACTCTAAAATTAGACTTAGGAGTGGACAAAGAGATAGTAGTTTTTAAAGAAGAAGGGAATGACTCATGATGTGGAATGCTGTTCATTGCTCTTTTTTTAAAAAAAAAGTTCCATTGGACTTGGAAACAAGAAGGCTTTGGTGATTCTGATAAGAGCAGTTTCAGTGACCAGAGCAAGATTATGATGGGAGAGTGGGAAGTAAGATGTGGAAACTGAAAATGGTATGAAGAATAGTTTTATGAATGAGAACAATAATTGGAAAGGTTTTCAGAGACAAGCAATAGTGTTTTGTTTTGTTTTATTTCAAATATGGTAGGTATAAGAGATTGCTTTGTACTGATGAAAGTATGCAGTAGAAAAAGAGAGACCGATGATGTGACAGAGAGAAGAAATACTGAAAGAATAAAGTTCTTGATGAAATGGGAGATGTAGACAAGGGCTTTCTGGAATCTTAGACTAAGGAAATAACACTTTACTCAATTATTTCTATCTTCCTTTTTCTTGAATTAATTTTTTTCTAGGAAAGACTCTTCTTCTTGCTTCTCTAATGAACCTGGTGGCATGTGCCTTCTACAGAGTGGACAGTGAATGTTTATGAATGAGCAAATACATGTACACCTTAGTTATATAAATATGTACATTCTTGTATGTCAGGTTACTTTTGAGTCTGTTCATTATGTTCTTTTGTGTGTGTTTTTTTATTATCCTAAAATCTGTGTCTGTGTTACCTGCCATTGACTGGCTCATACTCCTGGCCCACTGTGAATGAGTGATGTCCACAATATCCTGTCCTCACAGCCCTGCTCAGCTCCCATAGACTCAGGCCTGTGGCTTCTTTTACAGAGTCCATCCATCTCACATTTGGTTTTCCTCTTTCCCTGCTGCCTTCTATTTTTTACAGCATTATTGCCTTTTCCAAAGAACTCTGCCTTCTCATGATGTACTTGGGATAAGCCAGCTTAGATTTGTCAGTTTTGCCTCCAGCGAGGTTTCAGGCTTATCTTGTCTTTCTGGTGGTCTGGGGTATCCATAAAGCTCTTCTTCAGTATTTTTTTCCGGTCAGTCTTTTGTTTATGATGCCATTAATATTAGTATTCATAAATAATACAGTTGATTTGCTAAAAATACAAAACAATACTGAAGAATTTTCACTTTTTCAAATAATGTAGCAAGAATAATTCAGTTAATGTTTACTAAGCATTTGTTAATCTTCTTTCAGATATTAGATATTGTGATAAACCATGTAAGAGATCCCAAATTATTTATTTACTAGAGGCCCAGTGCACAAAATTCATGCACTGGAGGAGGGGGGTCCCTCAGCCCAGCCTGTGCCTTCTTGCAGTCCAAAACCCCTCGCTCCTTACCACCCACCAGCTCGCTGCTCCTTACTGCTCAGCTCGAATGCTCCTTAGCACTGCCACTGAGGCAGGAGGGGCTCCCGCCACCTCCTCTGCGCTCACCAGCTGTGAGCCTGACTTCTGGCTGAGCAATGCTCCCCCTGTGGGAGCGTACTGACCACCAGGGGGCAGCTCCTGCATTGTGCATCTGTCCCCTGGTGGTCAGTGCGCATCATCGTGACCAGTCATTCTGGTTGTTCTGCTGTAATGGTCGCTTAGGCTTTTATTATATAGATGGCCCAAAATTAGGAAATGGTATGATTTTTGATAGCATGTATTTTGTTTGATTTTCCACTCCTGACTTCTAATGCTCAATCTTTTTTCATTTTCCTATTTTATTATATATTTTAATATTATTTTAATCACTACCTTTAAGTAACTCTATAAGAAATGTTAAGTCATTTATGGGTTGATATTGTATACACAGTGAATGAAAGAGTGAGTAAATGAGTGTACAGTGAGTATGCATGCATAAGTATATTAAGGTACATATACTATCCCAATTGATACTTAATTTTTTGTTTGTTTGTTTTTTGTTAATCCTCACCTAAGGATATATTTCCTTTGATTTTTAGGAAGAGTAGAAGACAGAGGGAAAGACAGAGAGAAGCACTGCTGTGAGAGAAACACATTGATTGGTTGCTTCCTGCATGTGCCCTGACCAGGGCCCAGGCTGGGGAGGAGCCTGCAACCAAGGTATGTGCCCTTGATCAGAATCGACCCCAGGATCCTTTGATCTGCAGGCAAGCACTCTATCCACTGAGTCACACCGGCTAGGGATATACTTAATTTTGATGTAAGGATTGTACTTTGGAATGAGAGAGTGGAAAATAGCAAGAACCATGACATAAGGAAAACAAAACAAAACAAAACAAAACAAAAACTCACACACACCATTGTAAGTTTTTAAGAATTATGCAATTTTTTAAATCTCTAAGGAGGGAGAATACAATGTTTTTAATGGAAGAGGAAAAGACACTTTGAGACAAGCCTAAATTCACTCAATAAAACTTGAAAAATATATTTGAAACTTAATTAGTAGTGAAATCTTATGGTGGATTAATTGTAACATGGAGAAAAAATCATATAGAGGAACATAACTATTTCATTTTATAAAATTACTAGAGGTCCAGTGCATGAAATTTGTGCACTCGGGGGTGGGGGAGGTCCCTCAGCCCAGCCTTTGCCCTCTCGCAGTCCAGGACTCCTCGGGGGATGTCTGCCTAAGCCAGCAGTCAGACATCCCTCTCGAAGTCCAGGGTTCTCACAGTCCAGGACCCCTCGCTTCTTACCGCCCGCCTGCAGCAGAGGTGGGATAGGCTCCCACCACCACCCTGTACTCGCCAGCCATGAGCCTGGCTTCTGGCTGAGTGGCTCTCCCCTGGTGGGAGCGCACTGACCACCAAGGGGCAGCTCCTGCGTTGAGTGTCTGCCCCTTGGTGGTCAGTGTGCATCATAGCCACTGTTCCTTCCACAGTTCAGTATATTTGCATATTAGGGTTTTATTACATAGGATTTAAATGTTACCAAGTGGAAAAAGAGCTGGGGAGGGAAAGACATTTTCAGGCTGAAAGAACATTGTGTCAAAGTCATCAAGGAGAGGGTAATATGTATTAGGAATAGTGGGCAGTTTGAGAAATAACCGTGTGGCTGCTCAGGCCTGGAAAAAGTAGATTTTATTTTAACATGGAAGGCCTTGAATGCCCAACTGCAGAATTTTAATCTATTTCTGTAGGATCAGAGAAAGGACATTCTGTATTAGGCTTTGTGTTTTAGGATGCCTCATGTGGTGCTGACAGGTAACAAAAACGAAGGGAACGGATGGAGGAATTAGGGAACCCGTTAGGCTTCCTATTGCAGAAACCCAGATCTGAGCCATTGGCTTAACGGTGGGAAAGAAAAAATAGAGCAGATTAAGTGCCACACTGCAGCATGAAAAAATTTCAAGACCTGGCAAGTGAAGGACAAATAAAAGGTTATTCAAAAGTTTTGAACTTGAGTGGCTGGGAGGTTGGTGAAATGGCGAAAAGAAAGTCAGAAGAGCTCATTGCAGGGTCAGCAGGATGACAAGGTTCACTCTGAGCCTGCGGAGTTTCTGGTGTCAGCATCTGGCAGGGAGTTGACAATTTGCCAGGAAGGATGGGACTAGAGATCATGAATTTGGGAACGTTGGTATAAAGGTGATAGATGCAGCTATGGAAGAATGAGCACTATCAGGGTTTTACACAGCTGGAGAGAGTAAGAATAAAAAGTCATAAACAAAAGCTCAGTGTTTCATTGTATTTTCATCCCCTTTTTAAATAGTTCTAAAAATTGACATCATATGAGAGACCGATTGTGTCACAGGAGAAATGATAATATGAATGGATGGAGCCTATGACAAAGACCAGAGATTTTTGCAAGTACGTATTGGTGTTAAAAGAGTACTGATTGCAGCCCAGCCAGCATGGCTCAGTGGTTGAGCATCTACCTATGAACCAGGAGGTCACAGTTCAATTCCAGTCAGGGCACATGCCTGGGTTGCAGTTCGATCCCGGGGGTGGGGCATACAGGAGGCAGTGATCCATGATTCTCTCTCATCACTGATGTTTCTATCTCTCTCTCCCTCTCCCTTCTTCTTTGAAATCAATTTTTTTAAAAAAAAGAGGCAGTTGATCAGTGATCAATGATTCTCTCATCATTGATGTTTCTGTCTCTCTCTCTCTCCCTCCCTCTCTGAAATCAATTTTTAAAAAAGATTTAAAAAACAAAACAAAACAAAAACCCTGAGTTCTGATTGCAAATCTGGATCCTGGAAATAAGCCTGGGGAAGAAGACAGAAGTTATTTTAAAGGAAATTTATTAGGAATAATTATATGTATAACTTTTTGACTATAGTGAGTTATACTTGAGGCCATCTGGAATATTCAAGTATAAAATTACTTATATATTAAATACTATGGGAATTTTGGTTTCTTTAAAAAAATTAACGAATGAGTTCTAAAAATGGGAATTGGGAGGGGCTAAACAGCTGGAAAGCACATGGGGGTTAGGGTGGGGTGAATAGAAAAGTCATTACTAAAGAGAAATGTTTAATCTTATATGTCTTCTGTTTGATTTGGTGGCTTTACAGTGGAATTTGAGGCATCATTTTGGCAGGCAAACAGACTTGGGTTTTTGTAGTGAAATTAATAGGTAGTATGATGTGGCTTTGTAAAGAAGGAGAGTGCATCTGTTATCGTAAATTTTCTTTATAACAACTTCTGTTACCAAATTTTGTACATATAACAAATGTAATAAAGAATTCCAAAACATTTAAATTGCGGTATTCCTCTAGAACAAGCATGTCAAACTCAAAGGCTAACACAGGCCAAATGAACAAGACATGCGGCCTGCGGGCTGCGAGTTTGACATGCTTGCTCTAGAGCAGGGGTGGGCAAACTTTTTGACTCGAGGGCCACAATGGGTTCTTAAACTGGACCGGAGGGCCGGAACAAAAGCATGGATGGAGTGTTTGTGTGAACTAATATAAATTCAAAGTAAAGGAGCGGAGGGGAGAGCAAGAGAACCCTCAGCTCTTTCGGCTCCGCCGGCCAGACAGAACAGCCGAACGGGCCGGATCCTGCCCGCGGGCCGTAGTTTGCCCACGGCTGCTCTAGAGTCTTTAAAAGGTAACATTACAGAGATATCTTCCCTGAGTATCCTGTGGAAATTAGACCCTGTCTCACCTGTTTCATTCTTTCTTTTCTCCCTAACCCTATCAGCCTTTAGCATATTATATCACACATCGATATGTGCATTTGTCCATTGACTATTCACTGCCCTCGATCCTAAGATCACTGAAGTGGCTCCTGGTGCACTACTGTGAGTGTCTCCAGTTCTGCCTAGCCTCACAGAGAGCTCAGTAAATTCTTGTGGACTGACTGATCGCTGATGGGAGGAATAAGGGGTGATTGTTTTCACTATTAGACTATATGTGCCTTGAGAAGAGAGACTGTTCCTTGTTTACTGTCATTTAACCATCCCTCTCTCCATCCCTTCCTCCATTTTTGTTCATTTACTTGTTCTTTCATGTGTGTGTGACAGTATTCCCAGCTCTTAGAACAGTACCTGATTCACATAATTGGTACTCAACAAGTATTTATTGAATTTGTTGATACATTTATTGATTCACTCCTTTACCTATCAAACACTATGTAAGCCTCTTCTTTATACTAGACACTTTCTAGCTCCTAAATCTGTAAAGACTATATGTACTAAAACAAATAATTACAGGGCATAGGTATGTACTAACTGCTCTTTAGAAGGGTGCACACAGGGCTTTGTGAGCAGAGTAGAAAGACATCCAAATCAGGTAAGACGTATAGGAGGAAAGGTATATATGAGAGAGGTAAGTCAGTGAAGGCTTCCTTGAACTGAGAATTTAGAGAGAATTTCAGACCTCATAAATGCCCATAAATATATAGTAAAGTACAGTAAGAACATCTTTTAGCAATTGAGGAAATTTCAACACTGTGGTTTTTAAATGTGGATGACATAGGCTGAAGTAGATATACCACAAACATTGGAGAGCTTTCTAAAAATAAACATCTCTTTCTCCTTCTTATGTCTGAGGTTCTCTGGCATACAGAAGGCATGTATTTGGGCAAAGCATCAGAAATTAACATGAATCCCTCCCTCCACATCTCCCTGGTAAGAGAATCCTATTATCTAAGGTGGTGAATTTTATATTCTGAAAGTATCATATGGGCTAATTTAAGTCTGAGATTCATAAAATGAATTTTTGTTTTTTTCTTTAAGAAGATGATTTTTTTGTGCATTATTCTTTATTTAAAAAGTTTCATGTATTTGTAGAATTTAAAGTGTTACTTTAAATACCCTTTGTTGTTCATATCCTTAAGGGCATCTATTCCTTTCCTTAGAATAAAATTAATGGGGCATTTTTCAAGGACAAACAAGTAAATGTTTATTGAGAGAAATGATCCTATATAATAAAGAGGTAATATGCAAATTGACCCTCACATGATCGCACAAGATGGCTGCCCCCAAATGGTCA
Organism: Plecotus auritus; assembly: GCF_963455305.1. Lineage (NCBI taxonomy): Eukaryota > Metazoa > Chordata > Mammalia > Chiroptera > Vespertilionidae > Plecotus > Plecotus auritus. Next base: position 61,778,099 of record NC_137775.1, read on the forward strand.
AAGATGACTGCCACAAGATGGAAGACAGGGGAAGGTAGTTGTGGGTGATAAGGCCAGCAGGGGAAAGCAGTTAGGTGTGACCGGGCCAGCAGGGGAGGGCAGTTGGGGACGACTAGGCCTTCAGGGGAGGGCAGTTGGGGAAGACTAGGCCTGCAGGTAAGGGAAGTTGGGGGCGACCAGGCCAGCAGCAGAGGGCAGTTGGGGGTGACCAGGCTGGCAGGGGAGGGCAGTTGGGGGCGACTGGGCTGGCAGGGGAGGGCAGTTGGGAAAGACTAGGCCTGCAGGTGAGGGAAGTTGGGGGCGACCAGGCCAGCAGTGGAGGGCAGTTGGGGGTGACCAGGCTGGCAGGGGAGAGAAGTTGGGGGCAATCAGGCCAGCAGGGGAGCAGTTAGGCATCGATCAGGCTGGCAGAGGAGTAGTTAGGGGGTGATCAGGCTGATAGGCAGGCAAGCGGTTGGGAGCCAGCAGTCCCGGATTGTGAGAGGTATGTCCGACTGTCAGTGTGGGATGGGGCCTAAACCGGCAGTCGGACACCCCCTGAGGGGTCCCAGATTGGATAAGGTGCAGGCCGGGCTGAGGGACACATCCCCTCCCCAGTGCATGAATTTCGTGCACTGGGCCTCTAGTATAAATATAAAACTAAGTTTCTTTTTGGAATGATGTATGAGTGGGTATGGTTAAAGTCAGAGTCAGGGTGATGTGGGGGTGAAGGCATGTTTTGGCCTTACCACAGAACCCCCTCCTTCATTTCTAGACACTGGGCCCACAAATTGCCAAAATTACTCTAAATCTAGTAACTGCTTTTAAATACAGCTTTAGATATGGAAATGGTTTACTTGAACTTTTAAAAGTATAAAAATCAAACTTCAAAATACATCTATTATCATTTTTCTCCTGATAGTTTTTCTCCTTTTCTAATTCTTTATTTCATATTTTTTTCTTTAATGAATAAGCACTGTCTTTATGCCATAAGAAGGATCATTTTGTTTTATGAACTATTTAATTTTGTTCTAGTCTTAATTCTGTCTTTAGTTGAAATAAGTCTTTTGGGAAAGCATCTTGTTTCTCTCTCCCTGCTAAATTCTATTTTACAATGTGTATTTTGCAAGAAACTATAGAAATTGTTAATAATTGCATGTCATATTTTAGGTGTCACTGCAAGGATGACATTTTTCTTAGAAAAAGCCTCCAAACGGTGTGTTTGATCCAGAGTGTCAAAGCATTGGTGTCTGGGGAGACATTTACGAAGTGGCATGCCTATTTCTGAGTACATATTATTAGAAGCATCTGAAGAAAGTGTGATAACATTTACCCTAATCAGGGAATTGTGTGTTTGGGCTGACATGCTGCCTGTTAACGTACGTCACCATTGGATTCAAATCACGCTGGTTTGGCACAGGCTAAGTGAACTTCTTCTTTAAAATATTCATGCCATTTTCATCTTTTGGGTCATTGTGTTCCTTAGACACATGCAAATAAATTCCTTATTAATTATATAATTTGCTTTTATAGCATTTTTTTGGTGCACAGATGAATTCATGAATATTGTGCAGTCTTTCCCAGAAAAGCCAGATAATAGAGTTAGCCAAATTCCCAGGCTAATTAATGGCTAAATGTGGCTCTTATCTCACCAGAGCCAAATTCTGGGACCTTACGATAAGTCTCTTCAGCCCACAGTAGACTGCTTGCTGTTGAAAAACACATCAGAAATAATTCTCTGCACTGATGGAGTTTCTCTGAAAGAAGTAGTACATATGGATATAAATAAAGATTATTTTTTAAAAGTAATTCTTTATTGTTGAAAGTCTTACAAATGTCCCCTTTCTTCCCCCCTCACCGCACACCCCCCTGCAGCTCACCCCCACACTCGTTCTAGGCCCTCACCGCATAACCCGTGGGCACAGACAATGGGGTGGTGAGGTGGGGGAGGATGGGAGCAGACTAGAAGAGGTTAATGGGGGAAAAAGGAGGATCTATGTAATACTTTCAACAAAAAAGATTAAAATAAAACTTTATTGTTGAAAGTATTACATAGCACCCCCCCCCCCCTCATTGACCCCTTCTAGCCTGCCTTATCCCCTGCCCCAGGCCTTCACACCCTATTGTCTGTGCCCATGAGTTATGCATTTATGCATACAAGTTCTTTGGTTAATCTCTTCCTTCCCACCTACCCACCTCTGCCTCTCCTCTGAGATCCCACAGTCTGTTCCATGCTTCAATGTCTCTGGATATATTTTGTTCATCAGTTTATTTTGTTAATTAGATTCCACATATGAGTGAGATCATGTGATACTTGTCTTTCTCTGACTGATTTATTTCACTTAGCATGATACTCTCCAGGTCCCTCTACTCCATGCTGTCTCAAAGGGTAAGAGATCCATTTTTACTGCTGCATAGTATTCCAGAGTATAAATGTACCACAGCTTTTTTATCCACTCATCTGCTGATGGGCACTTGGACTGATTCCAGATCTTAGCTATTGTAACTTGTGCCGCTTTGAACATAGGGATGCATACATTCTTTCTGATTGGTGTTTCGGGTCTCTTATGATATACTAGAGGCCTGGTGCACAAAACTCATGCACAGGGTGGGGGGGGGGGGTTTCCCCTCAGCCCAGCCTGCACCTTCTCCAATCCGGGACCCCTTGGGGGATGTCTAACTGCCAGTTTAGGCCTGATCCTGGTAAACCGGTAGTTGGACATCCCTCTCATAATCCTGGATCGCTGGCTCCTAATTGCTCACCTGCCTGCCTTCCTGGTTGTCCCTAACTTCCCCCAACTGCTGGCCAGGTCACCTCTTACTGCTTCCCTACCCCCCCCCCCCCAGCCAGCCTGGTTGCCCCAAACTGCCCTCCCTGCTGGTCTGGTCGCCCCTAACTGCCTCCCCTGCCAGCCTGGTTGCCCCATGCAGCCTGCTGTTCAGCTGTTTGTTGTCCCTCACTAACCCCCCTGCTGGCCTGGTCATAGGCAGTCATCTTGTGAGGGTGTGAGGGTTAATTTGCATATTACCTCTTTATTATATAGGATTCCTAGAAGTGGATTCCCTGGGTAAAATAGCCATACCATATTTAATTTTTTCAGAAAACTCCATACTGTTTTCCATAATGGCTGCACCAGTCTGTATTCCCACCAGCAGTGTACTAGGTTTCCCTTTTCTCCAAATCCTCACCAGCACCTGTCATTTGTTGATTTGTTTATGGTAGACATTCTGACAGGTGTGAGGTGATACCTCATTGTTGCTTTAATTGACATTTCTCTAATGATCAGTGACTTTGAGCATTTTTTCATATGTCTCTTGACCATCTGTATGTCTGCTTTGGAGAAGTGTCTATTTAGGTCCTTTGCCCATTTTTCAATTGAATTGTTTATCTTCCTTTTGTTAAGTTATATGAGTTCCTTATATATTTTGTATATTAAATCTTTATCAGATATGTCATTGCCAAATATGTTCTCCCATACAATGGGCTCCCTTTTCATTTTTTTGATAACTTCTTTTGCTGTGCAAGAGCTTTTTATTTTGATGTAGTCCCATTTGTTTATTTTCTACTTTGTTTCTTTTGCCCTAGGAGATGTATCCTTAAACGTAGTGCTACGAGAGATGTCTGAGATTTGTTGCCTGTGGTTTCCAGAAAACAACTTTTAAAGATGCTAAATTAAATCCAATCTCTAGTATTTTTGTCTGTATGTGTGCCTGTGAGCATAAGGTGTTAGTCTATTTATCTACTGCACATATGATTTAATTATGTTCTGATGCTTTCATATAAATTTGGGTTAGGTCAAAATGATTTTCCTTTTTTGTGTGTGTGTGTGTGTGTGTGTGTGTTTTATTTTTATTTTTTTTAAATAAATCTTTACTGTTCAGATTATTACAAGTGTTCCTCTTTTTTTCCCCCCTAGCTCCCCTCCACCTGATTCCCCACCCCACCCCATGCCCTTACCCCCCGCCACTGTCTTCATCCATAGGTATAAGCTTTTTGTCCAGTCTCTTCCCGCACCCCTCACACCCCCTCCCCCCTGAGAATTGTCAGTCCACTCCCTTTCTATGTCCCTGATTCTATTATATTCACCAGTCCATTCTGTTCTTCAGATTTTTTATTCACTTGATTTTTAGATTCACTTGTTGGTAGGTATGTATTTGATGTCATTTTGTTGTTCATAATTTTTATCTTTACCTTTTTCTTCTTCTTCCTCTTTTTAAAGAACACCCTTCAGCATTTCATGTAATCCTGGTTTGGTGGTGATGAACTCCTTTACTTTTTCTTGTCTGTGAAGCTCTTTATCTGACCTTCAACTCTGAATGATAGCTTTGCTGGGTAGAGTAATCTTGGTTGTAGGTTCTTGCTGTTCATCACTTTGAATATTTCTTGTCACTCCCTTCTGGCCTGCATAGTTTCTGCCGAGAAATCAGCTGACAGTCATATGGGTGTTCCCTTGTAGGTAACTAACCGTTTTTCTCTTGCTGCTTTCAAGATTCTCTCTTTGTCTTTTGCCCTTGGCATTTTAATTATGATGTGTCTTGGTGTGGTCCTCTTTGGATTCCTCTTGTATGGGGTTCTGTGTGCTTCCTGAACTTGTAAGTCTATTTCTTTCACCAGGTAGGGAAAGTTTTCTGTCATTATTTCTTCTAATAGGTTTTCAATATCTTGCTCTCTCTCTTCTTCTGGCACCCCAAAAATTCAGATGTTGGTATGCTTAAAGTTGTCCCAGAGGCTCCTTACACTATCTTCATATTTTTGGATTTTTTCTTTTTGTTTTTCTGGTTGGGTGTTTTTTGTTTCCTCATATTTCAGATCTTTGGTTTGATTCTTGGGGTACGTTGATCTACAGTTGAGTTTCTGTATATTCTTTATTTCAGACAGTGTATGCTTAATTTCTGACTGGTCCTTTTCCATTTTTTTGGCATTCTCATTAAGGTCCTTGAAGGTCTCACTAAGCTCCTCGGAGATCTCATCAAGTTTCTCGGCGGTTTTTAGAAGATTCTTGAGTAACCTTATAAATGTGGTTCTGAACTCTATGTCGTCCATTAGTTTGCTTTCCTCCATTTCTCTCATTCGTGACATGTTTCTTTGTCTCCGCATTTTGCTGCTTCCTTATGTTGATGGAGTGGCTTTGTGTGGTAGGTGACCTATAGGGGCCAGTAGCTCAGCCTCCCCAATCACCTGAGGTGGACGCCTTTGGTACACCCCTTTGTGGGCTGAGTGCAAAGTCTTGGTGTAGTTAAGCCTTGATTGCTGTTGGTACACTGGGAGGAATTGATCTCCAGGCCAATTGGCTGTGAGGACCCGCTGTGTCTATAATGGAAGAACTGCTGTGCTGGAGACACGCTTATGGTGCAGGACTTGTTTCAGTGGGGCTTTGGTGCTCACTGAGTCTGCCTCTTGAATGTATCACTTATGGATGTGAGGAGTTGAAATCTGGTGTCTCACACTGACCACTAGGTACACTGGCTTCTGGATCTCCAATGGGGTGCAGGTCAGCTACTGTCTGAGGCCACCCAGCAGGAGCTACAGCAAGAACTACAGTTTTCTCCTCTTTGCTTGGGGTTTGGAGGTTTTGGAGCTGTCTGACCCGGGCTGCAAGTTTGCTAGGTTAAGCTGCGATAGGGCAGGCCATTCATATCCTAAAGCAGCTGCTTGGAGCTTGGGTGGGTTCGTAGATTGTGCAGGGCGGGGTCTCAGGGCGTGACTAGGCTAGGGCGTGGCAAACAGCGATGGCTGCCAGTAAGCCAGCTCTGCGGCTCTGCGTCTCTGACTGTGTCCCCGAGTCCCGCATCCCAGTACAATAAACAATTGTTCCTGCGCGCAGCCCTGCAAGCAAGCCTCCCTCACTTTCCGACCTCACGTCAGACAGTCCAGCTTCTCCCCGTAGGAGTTTGGGTCCCCCAAGTCTCCCCAGAAACGAGTTTAGAGTAATCGGGAGCTTATCTTCCTTCGGGTTGAAAACAGCAGCTCTCCCAGTCGCCCGTCACCAGCCCGATTCGCGCTTCTCCGTACCTCAGCTTTTCAGCACTTGTGCACCCCTCAATGCTGTTTGCTCTTTCCTTCTAGTTGTAGAACTTCCACTCAGCCAGCTTTCCCGTGGTTCTGGGTGATAGACGTTTTGTCTTTTAGTTGTAGTTTTGAAATTGTTGTGCGAGGCAGCAGTTTAGGTGTTTACCTACGCTGCCATCTTGGATCTCCTGTACCTTGTGTGTGTGTGTGTGTTTTTTTTTTTTTAATATATTTTATTGATATTTTACAGAGAGGAAGGGAGAGGGATAGAGAGCTAGAAACATCGATGAGAGAGAAACATCGATCAGCTGCCTCCTGCACACCTCCCAATGGGGATGTGCCCGCAACCAAGGTACATGCCCTTGACCGGAATTGAACCTGGGACCCTTCAGTCCACAGGCCGACGCTCTATCCACTGAGCCAAACCGGTTTCGGCTTGTGTGTGTTTCTGATTTTCCTTTTGATCTAGGAGAAATTGATCAGTGATGTAGGGTGAAAAGTTTGAGAAAGAAATGAAAAATGATGATCACTTAAAATTTTTTCCAAGAAATGAAAAGTGAAATTGATCTACTACATCAACATTTTTTATTAGTTTAAAAAATTTAAATGCTGTTGAAATGTTATTTTGACTGCACATCATTTGAGTTAATAACTGCATCCCTGCAATTCACATTTTATGAATAATTGGGTGTGCTTCCACTTGAGCTATTTCTTTACAGATATGCAACAGTTGTTATAGGAAATATAAAAAAAGAAGACTGCCAATAAAATAAAAAATCTGTTAAGTATTCAGTTTATTGATATATATAAACAAAAATAATAACGTATATCTCTTTTTCATTGACAAAGTGGGAAAAATATTTTCTAATCTCATTTTCTCTATATTACCTTAATAATGTGAACATTAATGGCACTAAACTGAGGACACATTTCATCTAGCAAGGTTAGGAAGCCTATAAATTCTATTTCTCAGAGGTATTCTATGAAGAAAGATTCCTGGATAGTTGTTCTTGTTTGTGTCAGTTTTGAGTTTTCTACCCAGTCTCTAGTCACGAATGAGCTGTCAAATCTTTCAACAATTGAGTTTCAAGTGTCAATATTAATATCAATTCAGGCAAACATTTTTCTTAATTTGTACAGAAATATAACATTTACAGACCAACCTAAAATTAGTATATTACATTCTGATCTATCTTTTTTCTTCCTTTATATGAAAAATATGCTTTTACTAACAAATGTTTTCTGATACTGAAAATATACTTATTGTAATCATTTTTTTCTTCTTTTTTGTGAGTAGTTAAGCTTTCTTAATATAAATGAGAAAAGGTTGACTAGAAAGAGACTTAATATTCTCCTAGAAATCTAAATTCCTTGAATCTCTTGTTATTCTGATGCTGACAGTGAATTTAAATATGAACATTCCTATGCAGTGCAGTTACCTCTTAAATTTAGTGTAATAATTAAATACCTCATTCCCAAAGGGACAATATGGCTTGCCAAGCAAATACTAAGAGATCCCTCCTGGTTTATTGTAATCCAATTAAGTGTGTGTGTGTGTGTGTGTGTGTGTGTGTGTGTGTGTGTGTGTGTGTTTTACCAGTGGTTCTGAATAATCAACGATTTTCCTCACATTGTTTCTGCTGGCTAGTTTTATACCAATTTTAAGAAATAAGAGTTGTGTCTAAGTTAAAAAAATATCTTTTAAAGTTTAAATCTTCTTATAAAGAATTACATAGGCAATAAAAACATTCGTTGTAGTAGAATCTTAGTATTAGGTAATTACTAAAACTTTATTCAGAAAGAAGAGTTCAATATGACATAGATTGTTACAGTCATCTATTGCCACATAATAAACCACCAAAACATTTACTAACTTAAAATATCACAACTTATTTTGTCTCATGGTTGTGTGGGTTGGCTGGGCTGAGAGGGGTGATGTTTGCTTAGAGCATCTAATGCAGTTGCAATCAGATGTCAGCTAGGGCTGCAATTGTCTGAAGTCTTATTAGGGCTTGACATTCAAAATGGCTCACTTACATGGCTGGCAATTGATACTAGTTGTCCTCTGGTGCATGTACACGTGGTCTTTACATATGACTTCAGTTTGTCACAGCATAGCAGCTGGGTTCTGAGAGAGAGTGTCCCAAATGTAAGCATCCCAAGAGACTCATTTTCAATAACTTTTATTTATATTTCAATCACACATCTTAAGCTCTTATGAGATTAAGGTTGCTACAAGAAATGAATGCTTCTGCACAGCAAAAGAAACCATCAACAAAACAACAAGAAAGCCCACTGCATGGGAGAACATATTTGCCAATGTTATCTCCATTAAAGGTTTAATCTCCAATATTTACAAGGAACTCATACAACTTAATAAAAGGAAGATAAACAACCCAATCAAAAAAATGGGCAAAGGATCTAAATAGACACCTTTCAAAAGAGGACATTCAGAAAGCCAAGAGACATATGAAAACATGCTCAAAGTCACTAATCATCCAAGTGATGCAAATCAAAACAACAATGAGGTAGCACCTCACGGCTATCATCAACAAATCAAATGACAAGTGCTGGTGAGGATGTGGAGGAAAAGGAACCCTCCTTCACTGCTGGTGGGAATGCAGAGTGGTGCAGCCATTGTGGAAAACAGTATGGCATTTCCTAAAAAATTAAAAAACGGAACTGCCATTTGACCCAGTAATACCACTCCTAGGAATATATCCCAAGAAAATAGAAACACCAGTCAGAAAGGATATATGCACTCCTATGTTCATAGCAGCACAATTTACAATAGCTAAGATTTGGAAACAGCCTAAATGCCTATCAACAGATGAGTGGATTAGAAAACTGTGGTATATCTACACAATGGAATACTATGCTGCTATAAAATAATAAGGAATTCTTACCATTTTCAGTAGCATGGATGGAACTGGAGAGCATTATGCTAAGTGAAATAAGCCAGGCATAAGAAAGATAAATATCACATGATCTCACTCATTTATGGAAAATAAAGAACATTATCACCTGATGAACAAAAAGATAGATACAGAGGCAGAAAAGCATCAAACAGACTATCAAATTACAGTGGGAAAGCTGGGGAGTGTTGGGGCGGTGGGTAAGAGATCAATCGAAGGACTTGTATGCATGCATATAAGCACAACCAATGGACACAAGACACTGGAGTGGGGGTGATGGCATGTCCTGGGGGGTGGGGGGTAGGGGAGGCCAGGGGAAGGTCAATGGGGAAAGAAAAGGAGACATATGTTATGTACTACTATTTGTAATACTTTAAACAATAACATAAAATTTTAAAAAAAGAAATGAATGCTGTAGAGATGGAGAAGCCCAAAACTCTGAAGATAGCATTATGGGTGGCTGTCTACATGAATAATAAACTTATCTAGGGAAATGGAAGACACTAGAATAGAAAGAAGAATGGAAGTTAGCTGAAGATTCACACATCTTTTGAACTTTAAATGAGTTTTACTACTTTACTTCTAAGCACAGCTAAAACACTTCTAGACACATCGTTTTAACCTGGTATCCAATCTCATTCCTTCTTTAATAATTAATTGCTCTGTGGCCATAGCAGACTTCAAGTACCTTGATCCCTTCTTTTATTTTTACTCAATTATGGTTTTACATGTCTTTTACAAATCAGCTCAGACTCTATGAATCAATATAATACTTCAATGATTTCTTTACAAAACACCTACTTTCCTGGCTGTATATTTTCTCCTGTTTTCTGCATCAAAGCAACAATAAGCTTTTCCACTCACAAAGAAAGTCATACAGGCATGCATAATGTAGCATTCAAAAATGTATTTTATTCAACATGAACTGGGCTTTTATTTCCATGGAGAAGGTTACTCTACTCATTAAGTTTCCTATCTCTTTTCACAGTAACTATTTCAAAACTTTACTGTATTAACAGCATAATCATTCAATTCATATTTTATAACTTTCCAAAAAATTTACATCTTATAATACATGATACAAAACAGGCCATCCTACCTCCCTCAACTTCACATCACCATATCTATAAATATCTGTGTCCATCTTACTCATGTCTCAGACTAAAATGGAAATCTTGGTTTAAGTCCAGGAAAATCTGTTAATATCGAACCAAATCCCTCCTTTCTCCTCTAAAACCTATGTTTTTCTTTCTATTTTTTATTGAAATTTTTATGGACTAAACTATTTTATTTTTTCTCAAAGTTTACAGCCTTAGCCCCCTATTCAGACTTGCTGGACTCCATAAACAACTTTAAGTTCAACAACCATCCTCTTGTATATAACTCTCTAATTTCTATCTTCTAAACCCCTCTTATTTCCAACTTACATCTGAATGCTTACTGGACACTTATACTTTATCCCATTAGCGCCTGAAGCTCAAAATATTCTAAGCCTAACCTACATAACTTCTCCTTCTTCCCAAACACATTCAGCCCAGGTTAGAAACCTAAGAATCATTTTCGATTCCTTAATTTTCTCCCATCCTCAAACCATCAATAACCAATCCCAATATTTCTGCCTTCTTAATATACATCATATTTGTTCTATACATTTCAAACACACTCCCACATCTTTCTTTCACTTAGACAGCTCTCTTGGTTTTTCTCCTAGTTCCTTCTTTTCTAATATATATATATATATATATATATATATATTATTCTTTTTATTGACCTGCATTTATATATTTATTTTTCTCTATTTACTTGTATATTTTTCTATTTGCTCAGTAAAAAGAAAATGGAAATGTCCTGATTCTGAGGGGAGTAAGTAAAGCTTCTGTTAGATGCTTTCAGAATAAAAACAATCTGTAAGAATGTTAAGTTGTGACCTCTATACAGAAAGAGAATGAAGAGTAGCCAGATCTTCACATCAGGAAGATGTTGGACTATTTTCCAGTATCAACCCATCTGATTTATGTGAAGTAAGCCGATTTTACTCTCTCAGAGTTTAAAAAATTTGATTCTAATACTGAATGTCTTTTCCTGATAGTCTTAAAATTGAAGTAATAAAAAGTATTAAATTGAAGTAATAAAAAGTATTAAGAGTTATTCTACCTTTTAACTTATATATGGAGCATAAACTTACTAATAACATATCTGTAATAATTTTAAGTTTTCCAATGGCTTTCACAAAATTCACTGGTTAGTAATCTGTGTAAATCACTAAGCTTCTTGGAACCCATGGAATAGAAATGATAAAATGTCTACTTCATACAATTGTTTCACTCATTGAGATGAAATTTATGAAAATTCTTTGGATCCTCTCAGCTTTAACAGCTGTCAAATATTATATTTGATAATATCCCATTTGAAATTAATAACATCCTCAATCTCAACCTATGCATTTCAGTCATTCTAATTCTTCGTTGCATTCTCAAATTGTTTGTTCATTTCATAAAGACAAAATTTTACCAGGAAAAGATCTTTCCACTCACTACTTTCATTGAGGCATATGTTTACTTCTGGGCCTTGAAGTCAGCTAGGCCTTAGTTGTGATTTGGCTTGGGTCCTAGTTCCCACTAGTCCCACTAGTATGACCAGGGGATTTTCAAAGTTTGTATTTGTGAAAGGGAAATAACATTGCAGTCCACAAAATAGTTTTGTTGAGGCTCATGAGGGAAATAATGTAAAACCTCCTTTGCATCATTTATCATCTGTTCCTTAAAAAAACAAATTTCCTGGTCCTTTGCTTAGAATCTGAAACTCTATTCCTGTTATCATCTTCAGCGTTCTTGTCCACTTTCCTTCTTTCACACCTACCTGGAAAAATCGCAATACTAGATAAACCGAGCTGGATGTCTTCCCTGGTCCATGTTCATGCTGATAATTCTGCTGGAATAAAAATTACACAATACCCATATTTGCCTTATAAGATTCATGGACCCAACCTCAATGAGGTTGCAGTACCAAAAGGCACTTTCAAAGTTGCCCTCTCACCTTCCCTCCCATTCTCACAACAGCAATTTCAAACTTTTCTTACTTTCTTCAAACCTTTTCTTTTCTTGCCTCAATCCCCAAACTGATCATATGAATTCTCAAGGAAATAGAGAAGCCACCTACTACCTTTTCTGTATCCACTCTGTCTTTCTTCTCTCCTCTTGTTACACAGAGATGCTCCCTTTTCTGCCTAAAGCTAAGCTTTCTCCTGGGTTCTGGATCCTGATCCATGTGACTGATCAGAGATCTTTATCTATTTCCTCTTTTGTCTCCTAAATCTGTAATTGTTGACTGTCTGCTGGTTCTGTGTAAGCATTATTTAAGCATATTTAAGTATTTAATATATTTAAAACAAAATCTAAAGCACTCTCTGGATCTGACAGTCCCTCCTAGCTCTACCTGCTCCATTTCTCTTCCCTTTCATAGGCAGACTCTTTGAAGAAGTTGTTCAGATCTATTTCCTCCCTTTCTCACCCCCCACCCCCAGTTTGCTGTTCAGCTTACAGTTCTCTGGCTTCCACGTGAAGAACTTTCTGTAAACTACTCTCACCAATATCATAGACAGATAATAGGCAAAATCAACAGACAGGCATTTTTAAACTAGCCTTTGCTGACTGTGCCTCATTGTAATACTTTCTACTGTTATTTTCATAGCACATAGCTCTCCTTTAAAAAGCATTCTGCTTTTCTGGATGATTCTTCTTTTTAACTTTATGGTCTCCTCTTCTTTATTCCATCTCCTCTCTGTAGTTCCCTTCACTCCCTTGTTTAATGCTTTAAGACTAAGTCTTAAACCTATATTTGTATCTGATATTGCTTTCTTGAATGCTAGACCCATGCACACATCTGCTTTCTGGATGTGCCTTTTTGACATATCACATTCAACATATCTCAATCCTAACACAGTACTAAATGCACACCTTAAAAAACAAAACAAATTAAAGTACAAACAAACCTCTCCCCTCTCCCATTTTCCATGTTCCAGTTAACCTTGCAGCTAGTTGCCAAAGCTTTAAATCATCCTCCCTCCCTTCTACGACCCATCTTCTATTACTTCATTAGTCTCTAAATCCTAGGGATCAACCTCCTCTACATCCCTCAAATATCTACTAGAGGCCCTGTGCACCGGTAGGGTCCCGCAGCCTGGCCTGTGGGGATCAGGCTGAAACCGGCTCTCCAACATCCCCCAAGGGGTCCTGGATTGTGAGAGGGCTCAGGTTAGGCCGAGGGACCCCACCGGTGCAGGAACCCATGCACCGGGCATCTAGATAATTTATAATTAAAGATCCACCGTCTTTGTTTCCTACTCATTTTAGAATATAGCACTAAGCAGTTAAAATCAGCTTTTATTAATTTCTAAATTAATCTTAATATCTTCTCCAAATATACTTTATTCTCTTTCTCATATAAGAAAGAGATCTTTTCTACTGATCTGTGTTGCTTAACTTTTAAAGAATGTTTTATTTTCTTTATCTGTTAAAAATTAAGAAAGAAATATACAAATTTCCTAGGTCACAAATAAGTGAATGAAAAGTTTTGTTATATTTAAATCTATTATGTATTTGTAAAAGCTCTCCTCTTTTATAAATTTTAGCATAATTATCAGATTAAAAAATATCAATTTCTCTGAGACTTATATAATAGACCTTGGGATTCTAAGAGGTGATTATGCTGGTAGCATTCATTGGCTGTAAGCTTTCAGAAAAGCAGTTCCATGTGGTCTGGTCCTGCTGGTGAAAAGGAGACGAAGCAGAGGGGTTGATCACTGACCTGCCTTTTTTTTTTTTTTTTCAGAACTTTTTTTTTCTGCACATATTTGTACCTTTATAGCTCTCTATGACACACACAGTGAAAGTAACATAGGGACTTGAAAAAACATTTTTAAAAGTCTTCAACAAATTCCTATCTACCAATTGAGTAGTTCCAATTAAAATTATTAGTAGTTGACAGTTTAGTTTTTAACTTTTTCACCACTGGTGTCTGTAAAGTGTTGAATTTAATTTTTAAAATTATTATATGAGATATGGTATACATTGTCATTAACTTTTAACAATATAAAGTCATTTATTTTTTAGATGGAGCATGACAATTGTCTAATTTAATAAATGTATCTATATGTATTTCTTCATTGTAACAGTTTGCATTCATAATTGAAAAAGATACTTAAAATGACAATAAGCAGAAGGTATACCATTAACTCATTTAATGCCTACCAAAATTGTCACTGACTAGTTAAGACTGCTCCACGGTGTCTTTGAAATATTTTTTTTTAGATCCGCAAGTTTTTAAATTAGAGCAAAAATAGATTGCTGTTTTCCTGAGTCTAGGACTTTTGAAATTGCATTTTTATGCCATATGTTTTTTCAAAATCCCCACATAATTACGTGCTTTTCAATGCCTTTTTCATTATGTAAATTCTTTTAAATTATGAGCTTACAGAGAAAAGTGAGAATTGAAAAATGTTGAGCTGTTTTAAAGATTGCATATTTCTTAGAATATCTCAAAATAGGTACTTCAGATGTGTGTGGCATAATAGTTTATGAATGGTTGGCAGAAAGTTAATATTTACTACACCAGTGGGAAGTGTAAAAGGAAAAGCAGTTCTACATTGTGTGGGTTTCTTGGAATAACAGCTACAATATGTCCTTGTTCACAATGAGCCAATCAGGGCTGCCCTTGGTATGAGGCTGATGAGGCTCTCCCCCATTGGCTGCCCTGCCCTCTGGGTTAGGAGGCACTGGCTGGTTTATGAACTCAGCAACACAAATTAAATGCTCACTAGCTAAAAAATCCAAGGAAGTCTGTGTTAATGGTTCAGAACAGTGTCTGCTTAAACAATGGAAATATGGTTTCTCTCTGTAGTATTTTCTAATTATATCATGAACGTGTTATTTCTGCATGCATTTGACTGACCTCTTTAATTTCCTAAAGCTTTCATACCTATTGACTTGCTTCATCTCCACAGCAACCTAAGGAGGTAGGCGAAGAGGGAATTGTTATATGAACTGAGATAATGCATGGGAGAATGATTTGCTAATGGCAAAACCATAAAAATTATACCATTAAAATGCTTGTTTTATGGACGAGAAAATGGAGGCCAGAGACACTAAAAATAATCTGCTTCAGATCACATAACACTGGGATGATGGGTTGCAGGACAACTGACTTGCACTTAAAATTGTTTATCAGGTTTTTATACTTACCATTCACTGGTGAAGCTGTAGGCAGTCGATATAAGAAAGGGACTAGTCTTATAGATCAACAGATACAGGGCTAAAGCACTTCAAGAAGCTCATTTGGAGTTACTCAGTTAGCCATTAAAAGAATATGCACTCAATTTTTTTCAAGTATTTTTGGACTAGAGTCTGCCAGAAAATCATGGAGTGCAAAGTGCCCCCAGCACTGTGGCTCAAGTTATCCTATCTAATAAAAGAGTAATATGCAAATTAACCATCACTCCTCTATACCCACCAGCCACACCCACCGGCCAATCAGGAGCGAGTATGCAAATTAACCCAACCAAGATGGATGCGGCCATGGAAAGAGCAGGAGGGAGGCTTGGGTTTCCCCAGCGATGGAGGAAGCCAAGCTTTCCACACACCCTGGCCGGCCCAGGCCTCCACTTAAGGCTACAAAGTTTCAATGATAGAAGCTACATAAAACCAAACAGAAATGGCAGCAGCCACGGAGCAAGCAGAAGGCTTGGCTCTGCTCCAGGCTACAAAGTTTCAATTGTAGAAGATAAATAAACCCCAGATCCCAGGGCCTCCACTTGGGTCACCGGGGGGCGTGGCCTGCCTGCAAACCACCACAGGCCCCTCGCCCAGGCCACCCCACGCCCCATGGGAACCCCCACCCTGATCCAGGACACCCTTCAGGGCAAACCAGCTGGCCCCCACCCATGCACCAGGCCTCTATCCTATCTAATAAAAGAGTAATATGCAGATTGACCATCACTCCAACACACAAGATGGCTGCCCCCATGTGGACACAAGATGGCCAGCAGGGGAGGGCAGTTTGGAGGGACCAGGCCTGCAAGGGAGGGCAGTTGGGGACAATCAAGCCTGCAGGGGAGGTCAGTTAGGGGTGACCAGGCCGGCAGAGGAGGGAAGTTGGGGGCAAACAGGCTGGCAGGGGTGCAGTTAGACATCAATCAGACTGGCAGGGGAGTGGTTAGGGGGTGATCAGGCTGGCAGGCAGAAGTGGTTAGGGCAGGGGTGGGCAAACTTTTTGACTCGGGGCCACAATGGGTTCTTAAACTGGACCGGAGGGCCGGAACAAAAGCATAGATGGAGTGTTTGTGTGAACTAATATAAATTCAAAGTAAAGGAGTGGAGGGGAGAGCAAGAGAACTCTCCACTCTTTCAGCTCCGTGGGCCGGATAGAACAGCCGAACGGGCCGGATCCAGCCCGCGGCTGGGTTAGGGTCAATCAGGAAGGCAGGCAGGGGAGCAATTGGGAGCCAGCAGTCCTGGATTGTGAGAGGGATGTCCGACTGCCCGTTTAGGCCTGATCCCACTGGGATGGGGCCTAAACTGGCAGTCGGACATCCCTCGAGGGGTTCCAGATTGGAGAGGGTGCTGGCTGGGCTGAGGGGACCCCCCGCCCCCGCCCCGTGCACGAATTTCATGCACCAGGCCTCCAGTTATGATATAAAACATAATGACAGCCCAGCCAGGTTTGGATCAGAGATGCAGGGGGAAAGGTTCTGCATTTCATTAGTAAATTCTGGTTCAACTTCCATTCATTAATCTGGTTCTGTGTACTTCTATGTTAAAACTCCATTAACCATTCTTTATCCCTAGTTTCACAATGATTACTTGCTGTAATAGATCAATTGAATTCTTAGAAAAGAACTGGTGTATGACCATCTATTGTAAGCTTTGAACCTCTCATTCCCATATGTTTTCTTCTCTTAACAGCAGTTCAGAACAGATGCTGAAGAAAAGAGAGAACTATTGTTTCAAGTCTTTGGTTTTCATTTCACTTTCTTAACTTTTACTTGCCCTACTCTCTGCGTGACCTCAATTCAGAACATAGAATTGCGAGGGTGCATTGGAAGAAAATTGTACTAGTGGATAATAATTATGAAATAGTAGCATAACACTACTTAGTATTTACTGAACACTTCCTTTTCATCACTTCTAGGGTCCTGTTGAAAGTTTTACATGCACAAACTTGTACATGTTAAGTAATTAGACCCAAGTTACTCACTACTTAGTGCTGATGCCAAAACTTGAATCCATATTTGTCTAGCCCTAATGCCTGTGTATTAACCATTATACTGCTTTTCCTTCTGGCTCAACTTAAAGTCAAAAAGTTCAGGAAGAATCTGAATAATACAGGTCCCAGTGAATGTTGGGTTCCAGGAAACTCTGATTCATTTTAGTAGCCAAGATTTATTTAGAAAATAAAAATAACCACATGGACAGTTTCCTCCACAAAGAAGCAAAGGAAAGCAAGCCAAGGATGAAGGCAAACATCTAACTACTAATGGTGTGCAGTTCTGCTATGTTCAGTGGTGAGGAGGAGCCAGATATCCCACTGTGTGCTAACTTTATACTTTTTCTAGCAAGTTACATATGATTATTGAGCCTCGATTTTCTCATTTGTAAGATGGGGCTAATAATCTTTACATCACAATTTTAATTAAATATTAAAAGTACATACATGCCCCTGCCCTGAAACTCACCTAATTTGTTGTTTTCAAAGAGGCAAGTGTTGGTTATGATAATACCAGGACTGTGGGTGGAGGAAACTGAGAGCCCAGGACCAAGTAAACTTGACCCAAAGGTTAGGCAAGGAAACACAGCTGACAGGGAAATAGCTGAAATTCAGACAGCAAACTCCGGATGTTTGAAACCAGTCTTGAGTTGGTACCAAGTACTTCCCTTTAGGTCATCAAAGTAATAAGATTGAACCTAAGCAGCCAAGAAAGAACCAAGAGCCACATATTTACCAATGGAGGTGGCGAGGCTATTAGCAAGAATTTAGAGCTCAGAACCCAACTAGCTGACAAGATGTGCAAACGAGGGTCAGGAATCTAGGCAAACCTAGAATATAGATTTGTAGCACCTGCCAAAAGGAGATCTTGGGATACAGGTCTGGTTGCTACCTGTCATGGCTCATTGCAAACACTTTTTGTCTAGACACTATTCAATTCCACAGCATATTGGACCCTTAAGTGGCTGTCTCTCGGTGGGAAGGAAATAAACTATTTGAGTTTGTAATACTTTTTGATGGAGGAAGGATACCTGTGTTATGGTCTTAGGACTGCTGCAGGTCCCTAAAATGAGCTGTAGAGGGTCTCAACTCAAATGAATATTTGTTACTTTGAGAAGTAAATGAGGTGATACAGATACCTTTCTTAGCACATAGAAGGTAAAAAATAAATGGTAGATATAAATTATTGTATATAAAATATTGAATAAGAAGATAAAGAGTTAATAATTGAAAAAGTAGAAAACAGGAAATAATTAAGATTATTTTTAGAGTGCAAAACATACTGGTTGTCCTAAAGTTCAAGTAAAGTATTTATCATTATTCCTTTTGATGTTTAAAATTGTACTCTCTTAAAACTGCTTTAGGGCAAAAGTACATGAACTGAAAACAATTACTAAAAATATGTCAAACCTGAAATAGAAATATATCTTCAGCCCTGGTAAGATCCAAGGATTGAATAACTAAGACGATGTTTCTCAAATCCAAGATGAATCAATAAGTTATGATCTGGTAACTTATGTACAAATCACCATTTAGAAAACATTATCAATTAGATATTTAGAAGAGATAAAGGAAATGTGAATCCCAGTACACAATAGGTAGAAAATTGAGGCAGTTTGCTTAATCCTTGCTCTTCCATTTAAAATGATATGTTTATAGATATCCATATGATGAGGCTGCTTTGTATCTGGAGAGCCACAGAACATGAAGGCCAGCGACAGGTGACTAGTGGTAAAGGGCTTGTTAAAACAGTTGTACCCCCCTCCTCAAGGAAAGTAACTGGTTTTAAGGGTCAAGTTTTTGTACTTTTTACACTTGAATCACGTTGAACTATTTTCTGGCTGGGTAATCAGAAAAAGAAAACACCTTAGAACAGTGGAGTGTAGGTGATCACCTGCCTTGATGGCACAAGCCTGAGGTGCAGGTGATCACTCGACTGCCCAATGGTCTCTAGCATTTCTGAGATTCAGTTTCCTTCTCATCTAAAGCACTGAGAGGTTGGGCAAGAAGTAGTGGTTTTCAAAGTGGCTTTACTTGACCCTTTACTTAAAATGAAACCATAAGAAGTCAATGAAATAAAACAAAAATCAATGTAAATACTCTTTTTGAAACATAGTGTGTGCAACCATAGTGCTACTTACCTTCCCTTCCTCCACAGCATGGCTTCTCTTTCCTTCTTCCAACCCCTAAAGTTTCTCAGGACAAAAGCATAGAATTGTCGGCAGAGAATGGTTTTGCAAACACTGTACCAGGTGACCTTTGCTGTTCTTCTGTGCACTGTTGTTGACCTTTCTGAAGAATTTCGATAGGCCACTTACAAAATAAAAACATATATAGTCATCAGCACATTTAAAACTCAAAATATTTAGAATAAAAAAGGGAATGCCTTTTTATCTTGCCATTTAGCAAACATTACCATGAATGATATTACGAAAGCTGAGACACAGGTGCTCTCATTCACTGTTGGTGGGAATGTAAACTCATCTATCCTTTTTGAAACATATTTAATAATACATACCAAAAGCTTTTAAGGCATGTACCTTGTGACTGCAAAATTCCTCTTCTAATAATTTAACTCCAACAAAGTAGATGGGAAAGAATGATGTACAATTGCTTAATTGAGTTAGTTATGATGAGGAAAAGTTGAAACAACCTTAGTTATAACATTATTACAGGATTTAAGTACCATTTAAACACATTATAAAGACACTTTATGCTAAGTGAAATAAGCCAGTCAATGATAGAAAAATACCACATGATCTCACTCATTTGTGGATAATAAAAAACATTATAAACTGATGAACCAAAAGATAGATACAGAGGCAGTAAAGCATCAAACAGACTGTCAAATTACAGCAGGAAGGTTAGGGAGAGGTGGGGGAAATAAGAGATCAACCAAAGGACTTGTATGCATGCATATAGGAGTAACCAACGGATTCAAAACATTGGGGGGTAAGGGCATGTATGGGAGTGGGGTGGGGGGGGCAATGGTAAGATATGTACACATATAATACCTTAATAAAAATATATATAAAGGAAAATAAATAAATAAAATCAGGCTCAAAAAAATAAAATAAAATAAATTAGAAAATTTGAAGAAGTTTCAAAAAAGTAATAAATAGAGGGACTATGAAACCTGATTCTTGCTGGATGCTACTGGAAAAAGACAATGAAAGGCACAAGGTGATGAATCACTAATTTAAGGTGCTGTGTGAAAGCAAGAGTGGCTCTTAAACTGCATATAAATAGACTCTCATCTCCAATAGCTAGAGGGCAAAAAATAGCTAAGGATAAGGCCCAGGACCTAATCATAATGACAGAAAAGCTCCAGAGAATGCTAATCCTTAACTCTAGCAAGAATGCTATGTTCAGAACCTTATTTGCAAAGGTGTTTGACCCTGAGACTTGGGGTGGAGACAGCTGAATCAATGTACTTGAAAATCTTGTATCTCCAGCTTCCCTTTGGAGATTGGACCTGTAGAAATAGACCATGTTTTCCTGTTAAAGTCTAGTATTTCTCCCCTGATTTTTATTTTAAATATATTTTTATTGATTTTAGAGAGGAAGGGAGAAAGAGAGAGAGATAGAAACATCAATGAGAGAGAATCATTGGTAGGTTGCCTCCTGCACACCTCTTACTGGGGATCAAGCTCACAACCCGGGCATGTGCCCTAACCCGGAATGGAACTATGACCTGGTTCATAGGTCAACGCTCAACCACTGAGCCATGCTGGCTGGGCTCCCCTGCTTTAATACAATGCAGAGGCCTCTAGCTCACAAGACAACACACACCCTTTCAGTATTTATCCCCACCTTTCCTACTATCTATCAGAAAAATAACTAGGGTCAAGTTACAACATTGCCCTGCCAGAGGTATACTGGCACTAAATAGAGGATGCTTCAAGGTTAACCAGTGTGTACCAGCAGGAACCTGGAGAATGTGTATGGGACTGGATTCTGAAGCTGCTGAATCAAAGTGGGGAGGTGAAAGGACTTTGGATAAGAGAGAGTTCATCAGTTTGGGAGCACTAAAATATGTTACCCTGTTGAGGACCTTAGTGCTAATCTGCTAACATTCTTGGAAGTTTGAATAGGTGGACAATAGAGCAAGAGAGCAAGTGTTTGGGAGAAAGGTGGGTATGCTGGAAAAGGTACACCATGTAAGGCTGGAAAATATGGCTCACTGTAGGAGAACTTGGAGGAGACCCCACCTACCAAACTGATTAGAGATGCTTTAATGATCGGGGAAGTGGGTACAGGCTGCAGCACTCCTGGGTAGTTCAGTGAATGTCTCTTATAGGGCAGGGGTGACATAGGAGATGATGTTACAGTGTTACAGAATTGGGTTTCCTGATAGCAATGGGGTGATGGTTTTCAGAATAATAATAGATGATGGTTCCTGACCAGATGGCAGAACTTAAACTTTAGAAGCTGTGTAAGTGTAATCCTCATAATTGGCAACAAGGTCTGAAGGGCAGTCAGGGGAATCTGGGCTACAGAGAACCATGGAGATATTATAGAACACTATATTCTGAGGTGCAAGATAAATGGGCAGCCAATAAGAGTATTGTTTCATTTATAAAATTTAGATGCCTAAATAAATCAAAGATTTATTAGATAGTCACCCCAAATAAAACATTATGATAACCCTTGTGCAACTCTTGGACCTTATCCTCATTTTACATCCTGAATCACTGAATGAAGGAAAAGCTGGATCCTCATGAGGGAGCATGTTGTTTGTTATACCATAGCAGATGTATATCATAATCCCCCTAAAACAGCCATTTATACAAGGAAGGGAATAGTACTCAGATATTTTGAGGCCTGTGGACATGAGGTTTAGGTTGATACTTTGGGATCCAAAATATCACCAAGATTCTCTCTCTTACAGAGAAAAGTATATGCGGATTAGATGAAAAATGGAATCCTGGCCCAGCTCTGTCTCATTGGATCTCCATATCCATCTGGTAGTTATTTTTCCAGTCCCCACATATGTATACAATTGGAATGGGTACACTTGATACTTGGCAGAATGCCACCATTGGTTCCTTGTCCTGAAGGGTAAAAGCTAACATAGTAGGGAAGGCTAAATGGAAGCTTTGAAACAGGCTTACCTCCCACCTCTGCCCCTCCCCACAGCCAAAATAATGCATTAAAAAAAAATTACATCCTGAGAGGAACATTAGCGTGAAGTCTGTGGATCAACAAGTACAGTGCCCCTTTGAAGCAGGTTAAGACATCAGAATCTACATTTTAATAAAATGACCAGGTGAGTCCTATGCACATTCAAGCTGAGGGAACACTATCTTTACAATCTATTTCATGCCTTGGTTCATTGAGAGGCTTAGATTATTCTGATGGGCTCACTGAGTATAGGCTCAGAGCATCCTGATTGGTCAGCAGGAGGCCACCCTGCTCTGTTTGAGCTTTGCCTCCTAACTCTCTGTAAACAGGAACTTCTCAATTTTATTTACACATTCAATTTACCTGGAAAGTTTCTTTAAAATATTTGTATTTGGACCCCACCCCGGTCCTATTAGATAAAAATCTGTTGGGTAGAGGCAGAAGTTTTAAGAGCCCTCCAGGTGTCTAAAGGGCAGACAGGGTTGACAATGTAGATGAACAAAGTGAAGAGAGGAAAATAGATGCCAACTGACAGAGATTGTTTTTTAGCAACCTGCCCTACTGTCGAAAGCTGTGGTCTTCGTTGTCATCAGTACCAAATCTGCAGAGTGGTGGTGAAAGGGAGTGAAGTTGGAAATGTGATTTATCTAGCTAGTGTTTGGAGATTGAAGCAGTTACTTTCACTTAATTTCCAGCAAAGGGATTATATTCCAAAGGACTCAGAGCCAGATTTAAAAGCCCAGACAATCAAGTGACTGAATTCTGTTTTGTAAATGAAAGGCAGGCAGGTTGCAAGGACTGTTGCCATTTAAGTCAGGCCTTCCAAGAAGGGTTGAGTGTAAGTAAAACGATCACATGATTTTTTTTTCCTCTGGAAATAATCACCACTTAACTAATTTTAGTCCCAAAGATTAAAATTTCAAAGTCTTTTAATATTTATCAGATAATTTGGAAAACGAATTCCAATTTAATTACAAATTATGAAATAAACTGATGCATCATTATATCTCAAGCTGTGAGATTTTCAACACCATTGCATTCTTTGTAATAGGTTTGAAACTTTGGTGTTGGCTGTCACCTCAGTTTATGTTTGCTTTGGTCTCTGTTAACACTAAGGCTTTGTAAAATCTCTAAAGTATTCTGTTGTTTTTAACGGAAAAATCTGTTTGATTTTAGCTATAGCAAGGTTAAGAATTTACAATGTTAAGCTTGATACTAATATCAATATGATATCCTTTAAATGTATCCAACCCAGTTATTAATTTTATTTTTGATATACTCCCTAAAAAGATAAGGAATAGTTTTCAGTAATACCAGACACACACACAAACACACACACTCAATTATCAATATGCTATTATTTTAATTACCCAACTACAGTCTACAACTCACAAACTCAGTTTATCTTTTCCTATCCTTTTGTTTGGCATTTTTTAAAGAACAAAATATATACTTGTAAACTTTCTCTTTTTCATATTTCATAAATGTAGGGCATCCTTATTAACAAATCATGTCTAATTTATGCCTTTTCTTGGATTACCATAGAAATGAAAACCTTACCTCCTTCCTCCTCCACTCCCCTAAGTCTGTTCTGGCTGCTATAACAAAATACCCTAGACTGGGTGGTTTATAAACAACAGACATTTATTTCTCACAATTCTGGAGGGTGGGAAGTCCTTACCTGGTGCAAGGGGCAAATAATCTCTCTGGGATATATATATATATATTTAATATAAGGATCCTAATGACCCAACCATTGTTCTCATGATCTGATTATCTCCCAAAGGCCCTACTTCTTCATGCCATCACCCTGGGGATTAGGTTCCAATATATAAAACTGGGGGGACAAAAACATTAAGTCTTCGGCATCCTCTTATTTTAAACTTTATATCCATGAAATGTTGCATTTAGTCTGTATACTAGTAACACATCGAACCTTTTAAAAACTTGCAAGGAAATTCAGAAATCATTATTAATAAAAGGGTTCCTCATGCAGACTAGATGTGTGCATTCCCTTCACTAGGAATGAGCCTTAGAAATCACAAATAAGATTTTAATGTGGAATATATTCATTTCAACACCCCCCAAAATTGTTCAAGTTTAGGGTCAATGATTAAAAAGTATATATTGCTCATTCATTTATAGATTATCTGCCCATGTTTCCAAATAACTTACTGATTTTGGCCAATAGTTGCACATGTTATACTTGATATTAACTAGGGTTAAATCAAATAAAGAGTTTTATTTTCACTTTCTAAAGGACCTTCAAGAATCATCCTGATTCTCCTTTAAAATTAGCAGGGAATGGAATTAGCTGCCTAAGATTTTTTTTTTTTCCTATTCTTATGTTGAAAAAAATATATTCTCCTTCTTTATTATATTTTTTTCTGTAGAAGTATGCAGAGAAATGTCACTTCCAGGTACTTACAGTTGCATCAGATTCTCGAAATCATCATATAGAACTTAGTTGAATATTGCATTATTCACATTTTATTATTTTGAATGTGTCATTGTTCATGACAATATTCTATGAAGATGGGAAATGGACAAAAAGACTGTCCTGAATTACCAGAATTTTTTTGTAGATTTTTCAGGATTAGAACCCATAACTCTAAGCCTAGAAAATCTTTGGATTAAGCAACTGTAAAAAGAAATTTGACCTTTAGTTTCATAAACAATACCATGGGCATTAAAAAAGTCTTCTAGATTGTGGGAAAATGATAAAATCTGTGAGTGAAATAGCAAAAATGATCAGCTAATCCAACTAAACTGAAATCATCCAAGACAAACTAATGTGATCAGAGTAATTTGAGCCTCAATCAAAATTGTTGGGGCCTTTTAGAGGATGAATTTCATGGGTCTCTAAGATGATTTTGGTGTATAACTCTATTTTAGATGAACAATTATATGCTTTAAAAATAAACAACTGTACAAACTAAAATTGAAGATCTGTATACTCCTATGTCTAAATACTTGATTCCTTTCTGTATTTCTTTATTTTAATGCTAGTTTTTAATCTACCGCATCCCTTTGTTTGCTTCAAAGTTATCCTCGTGATACCAGTGAAATAAACATCAAAATGTGTTTTTCATTTTCCCCAACTACAATCTTCATTGTTTTCCTTCTTACGTTTTAATTTCAGTCCTCAGAAAAGGAACAATAATACCAGATGACACAAGTTTGGAACCATTCTCTGTCTCTTTATCTAAAGTCAGGTGATTGGCGACAAAATCACTCAT
Organism: Plecotus auritus; assembly: GCF_963455305.1. Lineage (NCBI taxonomy): Eukaryota > Metazoa > Chordata > Mammalia > Chiroptera > Vespertilionidae > Plecotus > Plecotus auritus. The sequence continues at coordinate 61,803,625 of NC_137775.1, forward strand.
GCCAAAGATGAATTGGAGTCCCATAGATGGGGCAGCCCCAGGCAACTTCATAAAGGAAATGAAGTAGGCCTTGATTCTGTCCTACATTTTATAATAGCACGTCTTTATTCCTTAGCCTCATCTAGGCCCAATTCTGCAAACATTTTTTTTTTTTTTTTTGGAATTCTAAAGTATTCACTGAAGATGCTGATAATTAAGATGCTAGATACTACTAAGGGTTGCTTGTTAATGGAGTCTGTTCAGTCTGTACTGTCTTAGACTCCTGGATTGGATCCTGAATCACCTATATGTGGGAGTAAACCAGCACCTTCCAATTATGAAACACAGTGTATCACTTCCCTCACAGAGCCGATGCCATAGTAAAGCAATCTATGAATGAAAACTTCCCACCACAGGTGAAAGGTGCTAGAAATTTTGAGCTTCCTATGCTTTATGGGTTTCTCCATAGTGATTTAAATAACTATTAAACCTTTTAATTTGTTGCCTAGATAGTGGAATGGGAAAGTTTTGGTGATGAAAGCTAGATGGACTTACAGGTCATACACACTATAAAGCTAAAATAGCTCAAGTTTATATAATTAATATGACATAAATGATAAAATATCTTGTTGCTTACTGCACCTCTCATTACAAGTTGTATTACTACAATCTAAAGCAGGGGTGGGCAAACTTTTTGACTCGAGGGCCACAATGGGTTCTTAAACTGGACCGGAGGGCCAGAACAAAAGCATGCATGGAGTGTTTGTGTGAACCAATATAAATTCAAAGTAAACATCATTACATAAAAGGGTACGGTCTTTTTTTTTTATTATTTCAATAGTTTTATTCATTTCAAACATTTTAACAAGAAGAATGTAAACACTAATTATTATAATTTGAAACTTCAAAAAATGGAGGAATCATAGCACAATAACATACCTTATATTGAAGATGGCAAAGGCAAAATAAAATTGCCTAACAAAGGAAAGGTACAAAAGCCTTTCAAATTAAACTTAAATATAATAAAATAATTTAAAACTAAAACAAATAGAAAAGAACAAAATGTGTAAACAGTAAATTAAACATTTTCTTTAGTGCAACTTCCAAATTATGCCCGGGACGTAGATGTAGATGGCAATGTAAACTGGGTTGAAAGGTTTTTGGTCTTTAAAACATCAACTTCAGTGGGAACAGTGTTGTTGGTCTCCTTTGTAGCTAATGCTCTGATACTGTGCTCTCCAGGGGGGTGTCTCCCTACATCACCACGATAACGTGTCTACGCATTCCCAGGGTGATGGCGGGGTACGCGTCCGCGGGCATTACAAGGAGCCTCTGGAAGATTGAGAGGTTGTTCCTTCTACTGAATGGGTGGATATAAATCCGCCCACTCAGAAGAAGGAGCTGCAGCCATGTTTCCCGACGTTGCCATGTTAACACTGCTGCTGGTGAAGGAGCGGAGGGGAGAGCAAGAGAACCCTCCGCTCTTTCGGCTCCGCGGGCCGGATAGAACAGCTGAACGGGCCGGATCTGGCCCGCGGGCCGTAGTTTGCCCACGGCTGGTCTAAAGCATGGTAATATCTGAGCCCAGTCTTGTCATTGTCTGATATTTTAGTATTTAAGTGTTTAATACTGAAAGATTATTAAGGATGAAGAAGCATTGATGTAAGATGATAAAAACTCTTGGTCAATTTCACTATAATATCAAAATCTAATCACATAAGCTTAAATTATTTTCTTTTCTGCTCTTACAGATGTGTAGCAATGGAATTAAACTGACAAATAAATGAGTTACAGACCTGACATGTAGGTGTTACTCAGACCTATCACTATTGGATTGGCTGCTATGAGGAAAGTTTCAGATCTAACAGAGAACACGAGGACAAGCAGAATCCCAGACTTCAGTCCTGGTATAAACCAACAGCATGTCTGACTCAGGCTGGGGAAAAAGCACCTTAAAATCCAGCTCTGGACAGGGCTGGCTGAGAATATACAATGGGCTACATATATAAGCAGGCATCCAATCCAAGAAAGGGGAAGAAACAGGTACATCCTGCATTTCTTGGGTCTGAAATGGAGTTTGGTTGCCAAAGGACCAAAAGAGCTACTTGATGCAGACTCATATATTCTTTGATTGCAGAGCATAATCTTCACAGAGCATGACAGGGAGGCACTATAGCTGTGATGGAAACTTCAAATGATTCTGAATGGCTTCCTAATTAATTATGTCCTGGTTGCAGTCTCCCTGATTGTCTGTGGCCATCTTGTGTGCTAGGCAGTAGGGATCCCAATAAGAAGCAGAGGGGGCTGTGCGTGGTGAATGGAGGGAGACAGTATAATGTGCTGCTTCAAAAGCTTGGGGACAGACTTCCAGGTTCAATTACTGACACCATTCCTTGGCAGTTTTGGGATTTTAGGCACATTACTTTGTCTATTAAAAGCTTCAGTTTTCTCATCTGTGTAATGGAGGTACTAACAGCACAAACCTTACAACATTGTTTTGAAAATGAAATAAGCATATCCACATGTGAGCATTTAGCTCACTGCCAGGCAGCTCTTTATGTGTTAAACTCTCAGGCTTCTGGAATTCTCTCAGTAAAAGAAATCACTGCCAGTAAATAGATGACAAATCTTATAATGTACCACTTCTTTTCTTCTCATATAGTAGTATAATTCTCTATAATAAAATGAAATGGCAAAGATGTAATCAGCGATAGTTAGGTTGTAAAGGGGCCAATTATTCTCAAACATAACGTTAGTATGTCTGAATAAATGGTTTCTGAAGAGAAGAGACTATTTTTTTTTCAGACTATAAGAGAAAGTTTATTTAGAAAGTCACAGAGGTAGACAAAGTGAGTTGTAGAAGATATGGGCTTAGGGAACAAGTTGGGTAGAACTAATGACTGACAATTTGGTGTTGACACATAAGTCGCTCATAAGTTTTGGATTAATCTGAAAGAGACAAGATGGAAAATGTGGGCAGAGTAAGAACAGGTGACTGGGTAGGAGGGGCACGTCTCTGAACAATGTGATTACTTGGATCTGTTTCAGCTCTAAAACTGAAAATCCCCTACAACTTCTGTAAATCTACTTTCTGGCTCTCTTGAACTCCTTATTTCTATATTATAGACTAGAGGCCCAGTGCATGAAATTCGTGCATGGGTGGGGTCCCCAGGCCTGGCCGATGATCAGGGCCTATCGGGGCCATCTCACCCAGTCCCAATTGGGGCTGGGCTGGCCAGGGCCTGTTGGATGGGGGGAGTCATGAGGGGAGGGAACACAGGAGGTTTGCCAGCCAGGGGGAGGGACTGGGGAGGTTGGCTGGCTGTGGGAGGTTGGCTGTGGGAGCACACTGACCACCAGGGGCAGCTCTTACATTGAGCATCTGTCCCCTGGTGGTCAGTGCACATCATAGTGACTGGTTGACCTTCATTCTGGTTGTTCCAGTTGTTCAGTTGGAATGGTCACTTAGGCTTTTATATATTTGGATAAGTTGGTAAGGACAAAGCAATGACCATAGGAAGCAATTGCACTGAGCCCAGATGCTACCACCAGTTTGGTGGGGTAAACCTGGAGAACTTCTTACAACCCTTCTGAGGCTGTATTTAACTGTGAATGGTGTGACACACTCATGATTTACCAGTGATGTTTGCTGGGTAGAGAAGAGCAGGTGCCTAGAAATACATCAGGAAAATGGCATTTTTTGGTATCATTTGAATGGTAGCTTCTCCACTTATTTTTGAGGCACTTGTTACTTTGAGTTAAATATTTAAGAAAGCTACCCTTGTGATAACTCATCTAGAGCACTGGAGTGATTACCATACATTTCTTCCTTGATTATGAGAATGATTAAAATAACAAGGGTACCAAGCACAGAGCTTGGTGAATACTAGTTTCTCAGCTCCTGCTAGGTCCATCAAACCACACAAAGGAGCTTGCAGGTTCACAAGGAGCCTTCCAATATGAGCATCTTTGGCTGGCTCAGACAGTGGTCCAGCCAAGACTTAGTTCTGTGGCCAAGAGGGACTTGGGGAATAAGTAGTAAGAGCGCTGGGGATGTGCTGTGGTAGTATGCTTTTCTTTACAAACTTTCCACTTGGATGGCAAGAAAAAACTATTAGCAGCACCTGAATAGGATGGCCATCTCTTAAATTGGCCTTCATTTTTCTTTTCAGAATGACCAGAAAAGCCCTTTAGTGACAATGATGAGTTAGGATGAATCGTATCAAATGACAATAAAACTTATTTACCAGAATGCCTCTCAGGGTGAATATAACTAGGAAGTTTTAATGAATAGTGAGACCATTGTCCATCCCCTTGACATGTTCCAATGGGAATAGATTGTCCTTGAAGTATAGGTGTGATTAAGTGCACTGGACACTGCAGGTAGGGGGATCATGGAAGAGTGAGGAGCGCAGAATTGCTTAGCTCATTGGACAAACATGATGTGAGAAAAAGACAAGAAGTAGGGCAGCAAGTGGTTTTACAAAAGAGGGGAAAGTGACAGGACATGTCTGAGGCTATCTGAGAAAGGAGATAACACTACATTTTAATATCTCTCTACCCACAAGGTCCTAAAAATAACAAAGGGAGAGTATTTGGCCAAATGCATTCATTCAAAATTCTTTGCCTTTATCCAAATGCCCTGGTCCTCTGGAATGCTTTCCCTCCCTTTTCATCCCTGGCACACTTCCATTCATCCTTTCTGATTCACTGGCCTTTTGAAACCTCTGTGAACCACACTACTCTCCATTATGTTTGACTGTTCCGTCTTCTGTATTTTGTGGGCATCAATGTAATGTATGTCTGAATATCTCCCCAGATGAGCTGTGAGGGCCTTAGGGACAGAGATGGAACCTTATTCATTTTTATACCACCTCCCTTCACCAGCACCGTGCCTGACATTCATGATTAAACACAGTGCTCCACATGGAATTATTTAAATGATGAGAAATTATTTTAAAAATCCATACTGTTTAATGACTGCCAAACTCATTTAATTCACTAAATCTTTTTCAATTTTAATTATACATTGGCTTTTGCTCTTTCTTTTTCTCTCTGTCTCTCTCTCCCTCCCTCCCTCTTTCTTCCTATCCATTTGGAAGAACTTATTTGGAGAGAAGAAAAGATGTTCCTTCCTTCCTTCCTTCCTTTCTTCCTCCCTTCCTTCCTTCCTTCCTTCCTTCTATCCTTCCTTCCTTCTATCCTTCCTTTTTAAACTCAAACAGTATTTCAGTTTTTACAATGTGCCAGGCATTGTGCCAGGCATAGGCAATGGCCTTGCCATAAGGAAGATAATATTTTAATTAGAAAAAAAAAGTAAGCACCCAAATTAAAGTTCTCTGCTGGAGGCAAGCTATAATCAGCTGTTTGAGCACATAGGCGAGCCCCTTCCCTTCCTCTATTCTATAGCTGTTATCATATTTCTACCCAGGTACGTCAAACTTTTTGTGGCACTGGGTAGAACATACCCCAATAAAATAAAGCACCCATTTTGATTCCTAATTGCACTGCAATTTGATTGCCACAGTCTCCTAGCTGGTTTCACATGTCTTTAGGCCTGTCCCTTCATTCAGTCCTACACAAAGAGTGTGAGTCATCCCCTGGAAGTTGTTTTGATCATCTCTCTCCTTCTCTGAACCCTGCAGGATCTCTGAGTTTCTGCTTACGTCAAATCAAAACTGATCATGAGTCACTCTTTATCTAACTGTCCTCCACTTTCATCATAGCCTGATTGTTCTCCCTGCTTAATTCAAGCTGCCTGGCTCCTCATTCAGAGCACACACACGCTGTCTCTCTCCTCCAGGGCATTCACAGCGCCTTCCGCCCACCTGGCATGCTTCCGCTCCTCTCTGCTCTGCCAGTCCCCTTGCTGCTGGCCTCAGAGCCCAGCATAGTCCTCACCTCTCGCTGAAAGGCTTTCTTGCTTTGCCCATGTTTATATCAGTCGTTCCAGCAAATCTCTCCCTACTATCCGCTTCCTCTTTACATGCTACCACTCAGCACTTTTATTCATTCATGTATTCATTTATTTATGTATGCATTGCTTTTGTAAAATACTGGAGATAAAGCTGTGAACAGGTAATCCATGCCCCACTCCCCAGGGGCTTATCTTCTAGTGCAGGAGACAAACACAAAAACATTATTAAGAAACAATAATGATTATTCTGAAGGAAAGGATGCAAAGAGGTTTTTACAGGGCACTTAATTTAGTTGAGCAGAGTTGAGAAGGCTTTTTTTGAAAAATAAATAGGATTTCATCTGTTGAAGAGCTGGGAACAGTTTTGGACTTGTAAACAGCAGATGCAAAGTACCTGATGTGGGAACAGGCTTGGAAGAGTCAAGGAATTGTGAGAAGTCTGGGTGATTGCAACCCAGGCCACAGGAGAACTGGCTCACGCTGGTGTACACCTGTCACAATGCCTTGTCATGAGCTCACAGGCCCCATATCACAAACAATTTCAAAGTCCACCTAATGTTTTCAGTAGCCAGATCCATGTTTTCCAATTTCCCTGAGGATAAGAATCACCTGGGATACTTGTTGAAATCCAGCTTCCCAGGCTCTTTCTTTGGGTATTCTGATTCAAAGATACTGGGGTGGATGGGGCCCTGGAATTTGTATTTTTTAAGCCTTAAACACTTCTGGTGTTTTTTATCATCAGGATTGTTTGGGATTTATCAATTTTTACAATGTTTGGGTAACTCTGAAATGATAATGAAGATCAGGAAATGGACAAATGGCAAACTGTAACATAATAGAATTTCTCAAATCTCCACATGGTTTATCTTTGTTAAAAGCAAACATTACTGGTTGTTGATAGTAACCTGTCTTTGGATGTTGATTACATAAATCTTTGCTTACTCTCCAGTTTGACCATTGACTAGTGAATTCCAACCCTCGCTTCTCATCCGAATCCTCCCTCCACCCCAAGACTCTGTGGCATCTGCTGCTTTTCACAGCTTCCCAGCTGACCCTGAGCCTAGGCAGAGTTGCCAACCACTGCTTTGGGATGTTTGTGGAAGAAGGCAGTATACTGGTAGGCAGTATGTTGTCCTTTCTTCACCTCTCCTTTAGTGTTTCCTACCAGTTCTGCAGCTAGTGTAGGTTCAGGAATCTGGTTGAGCAACAGGTCCACCCTCACTTCCTGCTGTTGATCGCATACTTGTAAAATGCATGTGATCAATTATTATCCACCTCTGCACTCTAAGGACTGACCCCAGAAACACAGTACATTAACCATCTGTCACTGATAGAAGCAATGTGCCACCCAATGGCAGCGATCTGAATACCTAAACTTCCAATTCTTTTTTTCTTAGTATGTTTTTATTGATTTCAGAGATAGGAAGATCAAGCCATAAACATCAATGATGAGAGAGAATCATCAATTGGCTGCCTTCTGTAAGCTCTCTACTAGGGATCGAGCCCATAACCTGAGCATATGCACAGGAATCAAACCATGACCTCCTTGTTCATGGGTCAATGCTCAATCATTGATCCACACCAGCCAGGCAAGCTTCCTATTCTTTACTGGGGAATCATATACAAGTTATTGCATATATCAACCATGTTTTTTATTTTTTTAAGGTAAGGAGTTATTTTAGTTCCTATAATACAAACCACAAGAGGTTAATGGTTCATGAGAAAGCCTTGAACAAAAGATACAATGCATTGGCTCTATTTTATAAAATATAAAAATTTAGAATGAGGAAGGAAGAAATATATCATCTGTCATTTCATGGCTGGGAATGATCCTATCAATTGTAACAGGTTAGGGTGATAGGACCTAGTACTAGAGTCAATGAACTGTGATCACCAGGAAAAATGCCAGATCAACAGGAAGAACATGGTACCCTCAGGGACAGACAATAATCACAATGACAAAGCAAGTGAGGACAATTGGGGTTTAACAAATAGGCAGAGGAAAGCTATGGGAAACTATGGGGCAGTGGCTGGTGATGTTCAGACATTCTTGGGTACAAAAAGACAGTGGGTGCTGGGAATAACTTGGATTACATGCAAGGATCTTATTCCACTGGGCTGGGAAAAGGGGAAAACAATGCTATTCCAAATGGTTTGGAACACTGATCCTATATAATAAAGAGGTAATATGCAAATTGACCATCATACCCTCTCACAAGATGGCCACCCCCATGTAGTCACAAGGTGGCCGCCACAAGATGGCCTGCAGGGAAGGGCAATTGTGGGTGATCAGGCCAGCAGGGGAGGGCAGTTAGGGGCAACCAGGCCGGCAGGGGAGGGCAGTTGGGGGCGATCAGGCTGGCAGGGGAGCAGTTAGGCATCGATCAGGCTGGCAGGAGAGTAGTTAGGGGGTGATCAGGCTGGTAGGCAGAAGTGGTTAGGCAGGCAAGCAGGCAGGCAAGCAGTTAGGAGCCAGCAGTCCCGGACTGTGAGAGAGATGTCCAACTGCCAGTTTAGGCCTGATCCCTATGGCCTAAACCAGCAGTCAGACATCTCCAGAGGGGTTCAAGATTGGAGAGGGTGCAGGCTGGGCTGAGGGACATCCCCCCCCCCAGTGCATGAATTTTGTGCACCGAGCCTCTAGTCAGATTATAATAAGCAGGTAATCCAAAAACAGGTCCATGTGACCATAACTGAGACCCATTCAGCAAGGGTCTCAATTCTGATCCCAACATTAAGATTCACATTTTGCCTCTGTTACAAATGACAAGTGTTTATATATTAACAGCAATTATAACTTGATGTTGATCCCAGTATTTTGGACTTGACTGTCCTAAATTCTTGTGCCTCAGATAAAAATTGTGTATCAAGGTGGGGAATGGAGCTTAAAGTATAAATTTGATGGTCAAGCATCTTTAGCTATGGAAAAGAAAACACATGTAGACAAAATTAAATAGGATGGTTGCAAAGAGATAGGTTGTGTGTTTGAAATCTTGTTAACTATACTGCAACTACCCAACCATGATTTTCTATTGCCTTTCTAGTCAGAAACAGTGATTGACCATTCCTCAGATATGCCCTGCATTTTCCCACCTCAAGACTTTTGATCAAGTTTTACTCTATATTTACAATGTCCTTCTCATCTTTACAAATTCAAATTTTAGGTCTCTTTTGAGACTTAGCTCTTATTCTCCCATCTAGAAATTTCTTTTCTTTTTCTTTTTTGCCAATTGCCACAGCATTTTTTTATCTATTTTCTACTACTTTTACACATAATGCATTCCTGAAAACTTGTTAAAAGACCAAAGGTACTAGAAGTCAAATAACAGGTTTAATTGTTTCATTCTCATTTTGCTAAAATTACTATCATGGTAACATCTAAATATTTATCTCACTCTTTAGTAGGAGGTAGTCTTTGATAATATTGTCTAAGCATTTACTCTTTTACTTAACATTTGAACACATGGTCTATTGTCTTAATTTCATATAACACATAATTTCTAAGTTAACATTATAATTTGAAATTTTTGGCTCACCTGATAATACCTTTTCTTTAATTTTATTAAATGTGAGATCCATAGTTCTTAATTTTAGTTTCTCTACTTTTTAAAATTTTGGCTACTTCTTTATGAAACAGTAAGTCAAAATGCAATTAAATATCATGATAATTGCATTTACAGGCTTTGCTATACAAAAGATGTGGCTGTTGAATTGAACCATTGACTAACATGTAATATCTGTAAGTAATAATTCTTTAACCTTCATCAGAAAGTCTTAATTCAGCTATTATAGTATAGGAGTGACAATGTACAATGTATAAAGAGCAGGTCACACAGAAAATCAAGACCTTTCTCTATAATACATTGTTTTGATTTTTCACTTAGGACTGATTTTTTTGTGGTATATCCTGGTATTATCTAAATGGTTAGTACCCATGCAATGCTAATTATATGTTTCACCCTTGAATACATGCTTTATTTGCCTTACTAAGTTATAAATTCCTTGTATCCACTATAGCATCTAGCACAATGATTTGTGCTAAACAATCCCACGTATATTGGTATGGTACCTAATTATTTTCCAAATACTTTCAGGTATATGATCTCCTCTTCAGGTAATAATATCCCAGAGTCAATACAGGGACCCAGGTATGCTGGATGTCTGTGAGGCCTCAGGTAGAACACATATCTTTGCAATCACAAAATAGAGAAAATGAAAGTGTGGAAGAGGTGACTTGCTCATATTCATGGATTAAAAATTGGTAAAACTGGGGCCTAAATCCAAATTTTCAAGTTATTTTGTACAAGAGAGCTCCACTTATAATTTAAATGTAGGTGTGACTGCATATGTATGTGGCTTATTTGTATTGTAGTTAGTGAACAACTTTCTCTAATATATTTGATACCATGTCAGAACCATTCCTCCCATAACACTTGGGGTTTTCAGAGTCCATCCAGAAGCATGGACCACTGGCCTAGGTGCTCTCTGCCAGTGCCTTTCACTCACACTAGAAGGAAGAGGGGGGAATTATGACATAAGTAGAGTAGTTTGTGGAGGAGTAAAGGAAAATCACAGTTTGGGTATCAGTACTTGCATACATATAAATTCTTACTGGGAAACAACTAAAGTTTGGAACTAGAGAAAAAGAGTTTCAACTACAGCATTTTGTATCGAATGGTGGGAATTCAACATTAAACAAAGCAAATTGAGCAGGTAAGAAAACTAATACTTTTTTTGGAGGGGGTGTTATTAAAGCTTATTGCTGTAAAAAGCTCTAAGAGTGCGTAACATTGGTCATACATAGAGATTTTCTGTCATTCCAGTTCTTTATCTGCTAAAGAGTTTTATCTCTTCTTTGGTTTTCATGGAGTCTTTGAATAGAGAACAATAAGCTCTAACCTCATTGGGTAACTACTAAGTGATACAAGGGTCCCAGAACTGTTTGCTTTTCTGTGTATGTTGAGGAGAGCCCATGAGAACTGATGCCGAAATATGTAAGTCTTGATAGGGGACAAAGCTCTTACAATTTCTCACATTTCTCCTCATGAAAATCTGTACCTAAGTAAATACAGGTACTCTCTGATAAATCCATTTCCTCTAAAACCTGGGCATATTCCAAGAGAGATGGTTTTTATCCAATGTTCTATTCAAAGAGTATTTATTCTGGTTTTTCCCAGTAAAGTAAATATTTATCTTCTGATCAACTATGCTTTGATATATTTTGCCTGTAGTGATATGTAAATGAGAGATAACTGCATTTATCTAAAGTTACAAAGGTTGGTCTTTGATAATTTGGTGACATCAGATGCAAATATTTAGTGACATTTCTTCTTCAGTCAGATACTTTAGAGCAATATGTTTTCATTTTGAAGCATGATCAGTAAACAGAGAGTAACAGGAAATCCTAAAATGGGAACACTCCAGCATTAGAAAATAAAATTTTGCAGTTAGGGAAGCTGAAATATACTTATAGGACCTATAGAAGTACAAAAGGCAAGATTTGGCTACTAAAGATCAAATGGGAACCTATGGAGTGACTAAGAACGCAGCTTTCTTAGGCAGGATTGAAATCTAGTAGATAGTTAGGTAATACTAAAAACTTGGAATTCTTAAGTTTCTTTTCCTCTTGGTAGAGAATACAATCCTCACACATCTGACATAAAGGGAAGCTCCATTTCCAGACATAGAAGAATGCTTGTTTTTTGTTTTCTTGATAGTCTTTCTTTTTATTATTGTTAATCCTACCAGAGGATATTTTTTCCATTGCTTTTTAGAGAGAGTGGAAGGGAGTGGGGAGAGACAGAAAGAGAGAAACATTGGTTGCTCCAACACGTGCCCCCACCAGGACCGGGGATCTAACCAGCAACCAAGGTACATGCCCTTGACTGGAATCAAACCTGGAATCCTTATTCCATGGGCTGATGCTCTACCCATTGAGCCAACCCAGCTAGGGCTCCTGATAGTCTTTAGTATGATTTTCTCTCAACTGATGCTGAGTAGAAGCCAGCATATAAGAATATTTGGTTTACAAAACTTTGATAGCTTCCTATGCTTTATATTTCCTCTCTTGTTGGAAACAAGTTATAAATAAAGATTCGGTGCTGCTTTCCTTATGAAAGCCTGAAGAAGTACCATTGCCTCATTTTATAGGAGAGCAAGACCTCCATGGAATAGTGGGCCTATAATTACTTTGAAAATATGCAGCATATTGTAAGAGCTGGCTTAGAATGTAAAGAAACTTGACTATCAAAACCACATTAACCTAATGAGAAAATACCAGGTATTTGCCATGAGGTATGTCAAAATACAGACATTTCACAGATGAATTTGTTTTTTGTTTGTTTTCTTTTGTTTTTCAGTGCCTATAGTTTCTCAATGCAAGTCTGGTGGGCAAACAACTGTCCTAAAATGTTTAAATATTTCTATCTTGGCTTAAGATGTGATTTGGTTTGAAATAGGACACATGGTATATACACAAAAAATGAAAGTATGCCCGGCCAGTGTGGCTCAATAGTTGAGCATCGACCCATGAACCAAGAGGTCATCAGTTTGATTCCCAGTCAAAGCACATGCCTGGGTTGTGGGCTCAATCCTCAGTAAGGGACATGCAGGAAGCAGCCGATCAATGATTCTCACCATTGATGTTTCTATCTCTCTCTCCCTCTCCCTTCCTCTCTGAAATCAATAAAATATATTTTAAAAAATAAGTGAAAGTAATCTGAACAGCAATATTAATTACATCATACTCATTGACCTCAATGACTTGAAAATACTGATTTTCTCAGCTCAGTGTATATTGTCTTAACATTAAATTTATGGACTTTTGCCGAATGAGCAGAATTCAACTAAAAATAAATAACCAGTGTTTGCCTTGACAGCAATAGTAAGTAAAGCAAGAACTACCAACTGGGTAATGTTTCTTGGCTATATTTCTGGGTTCTGTATCACTGTAGATTTAAAAATTCAAACTTTAGTTCTCTGGATCAACTAAAGCAAGTGTGGCACTGTACTATTCATCACCCAAAAATCTGAATTGCTTTTTGGAATGGCCCCATCTACTTTTCTTGGTATGTGGTTTGCCAAATTAATATTCAAACCACATTTACTTGATCTTTTACGTCTTAGTATTTAAATAATTCAAACTTCACTCAGAGAGTCAGACAAATGATGTGAAGTAAAATAACAAGTGGCCCTAGCAGGTTTGGCTCAGTTGATAGAGCATCGGCCTATGGACTGAAGGGTCCCAGGTTCGGTTCTGGTCAAGGGCACATGCCCAGGTTGTGGGCCCAACCCCCAGTAGGGGGCATGCAGGAGGCAGCCAATCAATGATTTTCTGTCATCATTGGTGTTTCTCTCTCTCCCTCTCCCTTCCTCCTTCCTCTCTGAAATCAATAAAAATATATTTTTAAAGAAGAGAAAAATAACAAGTGGTCCTAGGGCAGAGTGTATGAGAGGTGGGTGAAGGAAAGCAGTTGGGTGGAAATTTAGTTGCAATTTGTCCCAGATCCTTCTAAGTCCTTAGCCATATCTCATATTGGCAACATAGAATATCAGAGCCGAAGCAGTCACTGTTGATTTTCTTGACACAAAATCATCAGAATATTAGCTTTGTATTAGTAATAAACTTTTGCCCTGGCCGGTTTGGCTCAGTGGATAGAGCATCAGCCTGTTGACTGAAGGATTCCAGGTTGATTCCAGTCGAGGGCACCTACCTCAGTTGGAGGCTCCTAGCCCTGGTCAGGGGCATGCGGGAGGCAACCAATTGATGTATTTCTCTCATATCGGTGTTTCTCTCTGTCTTTTCCTCTCCCTTCCATTCTCTCTAAAAATCAATGGGAAAAATATCCTTGGGTGAGGATTAAAATGATGATAATAATAATAAACTTTCAAATTTTTAATAATTTCCAAGGACAATAGTTCTATGCTTTGCTATCATTTCCTTTCAGTGTTGACTCATCCTACATTGGGAAGTTCTTCCTTAAAAACCTTAAAAATAAATGTTAAGAATGGTAGATAAAAGGAAAAAATGTCTTTCTTATATCTGACCAAATTCTCTGTAACTCATATTCCCTTCTCTGATCAAAGTTTCAATAAAGTAAAAGATCAGTTGCTTGGTGTTTTGCTCAAAATAATCCATCCTATCCAAACAATGGCCAAAAGACTATCAGTGATAACCAGTAGATTTATGTTCCTCAACGAATCAGAACTTTTGTTTTTCAGTCCATGTATCTATTTTTATTTCTTTAATAAGATCAATGTTTCATCTTTCTAAACTCTTTCTAATCTCTATCTATATTCTTAAATTTTGAAAATAAAATTGAATCCATTTACATCAGTTTTCAGTGTCAGTTGGTTTTTACTGCTTGTGATACAATTCAATAACCTATAATTTTTCTTAAGTATAAAATGTTAATATAATGAAGGTTCGACTTTAACCCCTTCATTTCTAATGCATCCTAAAACCGTCCTTCTACCAAGAATAATAAGTCGAACATGTGAAGCCCAGTTCATCTTTTCTTTGTCCCTTCTAAAATATTTATCTTTTTATTTTGAGACAATTGTCCTTTTCCATAAACATGGAACACTGGGGAATAATTCTCTTGTTTCTAGAAGATTAAAAGGGCAATACAGAAAATGTGCAGAAAGGGTTTACTCCAGAAAGACATTTGGTTGAGCTTAATAATGGACTTAATCATTTAGTCAACAATTATATACCTTATGCTCACTGCTATATAAAAATTACCTTCCAAATATCATAATTTATTTAAATTATGCTTCTCTGTTGGGAGATAAAGTTTATATTATGGAACTATTTTTATTTGTTTGGGTTTTTTTCTATTACTTTCTAAAATCTTTAAAAATGTTATGATAAATATAACATCTTCAAATAAAAACCTGAAAAAATACTAAAACAGGCAAAGATAAAAATTAAAATTTCACAACAACTAGACATAGTCTATTTTTTCAGTTTTTTGGAACATGTGCACATTCATTATTTGTTTAATCACTTATCAAATGTTCACTGTATGCCAGGTAACTATCATACTGGGTATCCAATGAATGTTTCTCCCTTAACAGAATTTGCAGATGGGAACACAGATGATCAAAAAGAAGAAGAAAAAGCCCTAGCTGGTTTTGCTCAGTGGATAGAGCATCATCCTGTGAACTGAAAGGTCTCAGGTTTAATTCCAGTCAAGGGCAC
This sequence comes from Plecotus auritus, assembly GCF_963455305.1. Lineage (NCBI taxonomy): Eukaryota > Metazoa > Chordata > Mammalia > Chiroptera > Vespertilionidae > Plecotus > Plecotus auritus. The sequence continues at coordinate 61,818,723 of NC_137775.1, forward strand.
ATGCCCGGGTTGTGGGCCCAACCCCCAGTAGGGGGCATGCAGGAGGCAGCCAATCAATGGTTCTTTCTCATCATTGATGTTTCTGTCTCTCTCCCTCTCCCTTCTTCTCTGAAATCAATAAAAATATAATTTAAAAAAGTAAGAAAAAGGTGCACTTAGTAATACTAATTGTGACATTGATATAACATGAACAAACAAACAAGGTGCCATGACTGAGAACAACAGAGTTGGGATGGTTAAGGAGGTGTCATAAGGGAGGTAACAGTTAAGATGAGGACTAGAAGATGAGAAGACAAGAGCCATGAGGTCAACAGGAAAAACAGCATTCTAGGCAATGGAAAAACATGACCTGGTTCCATAAAGAAATGTGAACATTTGCCTTTGATTCTGTGAATTCTGTAATGCCTGTTAATAGCTATTTGATTCCCTAGACCTGATCTTCCCAACCTGTCACTGGTGCTTTTCTAGCTACTGGTAGATGCTGACAGTATTGAGAATGTTTTGATCACTTGATCACTGGATCCAGCTTCAGTCCACTCTGGTGAAATATGCCTGTTGTCATAAAGATATACATCAACAGAATTCACAAGCTCTTGTGGAGATGGTGGAAGATAAGTCATACAGTTAAAAGTTGAGAGAAGAAATTGTTCTGAAGTCACCACAGTTCTTTATTTCAATGCTGTACCATGAATGCTGCCTATCTAAAAGTTACATTTTTCAAATAAATTAAAGCTAGTATGTAGATGCAATTTACTCTAATATATAAACAGAAATAACTTACTATTCTTTAATTTGTAGAGGAAGGTATGATAGCAGAGTAAAATAGGCTTTCTCAAAAATAAATAAAAAAAGAATACAATTTTGGAAAATAAGTTGAGGTGGAGAGAATTGTTTAGCTTTTTACCTTGCCTTTTATATCTAAAGAGACATAGTTATCTGTGAGGTACCGGCATTCTACATCCCCTTTTAAAATTAGATCAGAACAGAGCAAACACTCATGTTGCATCTTAAGGAAATACAAGTGAGGAACTGCACCTTAAAATGTAAGGCCTACATTCCTTCAGGTCCCAGGAAGTTTTGTGAAGTGACATGACAATTGAGTCACTTGAAAGCCAGAATTCCAGATGCTTGACAAGGGGAATGCTGTGTGAAGACACCCAACTAACATTCAAGCTTCAGCTTGTGAGGTGGTTTATTCAGCATAAACATTTTCTGTGGGTCAGAGCAAATGCTGTTTTAGTGCTTCAAATCAAACACACTCTGAGGTTTAGAGATGAAAAAATAAATATTTGCAAACAGTGGCTGAATCAGGCAGACTATTCACTCTAGTTCTCTTTGAGGATTTTTAAATCTTCTATTTTATTACTATTTCTGAATTTACCAATAAAAATAGTCACCTTGGCCACCAAGAAGGGACTTTATAGAAGGAGCTATTATGCAGTTCTGTGAATGTTAATAGAAGAGACTTAACGCCAAAGAGGGTCCTTCAGAGTCCCCACATCTTTTTATTGTAATCCTTACCTGAGGACCCTGACCAGGGATTGAACCCAAAACCCAGGTTTGTGCCCTGACTTGGAATGGAGCCCTCAACCTTTCAGTACACAGGACAACACTCAACCAACGGAGCCACTCTGGCCGGGCTAAATTCCCCACATCTTAACATATGGTCCCTTCCCATTTGGCTGTCAGTCATTAGAAAGATTATTGCTCCTATAGAAAGGGTTTAATGAAGAATAGAGAAATTGCTTACAATTATTAGTAAAATTCATACTTGATTTAAATATTATAAAAATGTATTACCCAGTATATTTTGAAAATATAAAATGTCTGTATTAAAGTTGTATAACTTTTTAATGTATGGCAATGAACTTTTAAAACAAGTTAGAGCAATATAAAGGCTTTCTCATTTATTTAATCATTTTGAATTAAATACCTATATGCCTCACACTCATGTTTATTCTTTTAGGAGGACTTTTCTTTTAGGATGTATTTTTTATTTACTTTCACTTCTTTTTTGGAACCTATTTCAGGGTAAGGTTACCCATGAAGGAAGGATGGAAAGAATATACAAAATGATTTGAGACTGGGAACTTTACCTCACAGAGTCTTTTTGAAATTGATGGATGGGTGTATGGGTACAGGAAACAAAAAACATACTCAGTTTAACACAGAGTATTATGGAGCCTAAAATTATGACTGAATACTCTTTGTGGAATTCTGATTAGGGCAAAACTTCCCTGTTCAAAATCCTTAGATTCCTGAATTAAACATTATCCCAATTATATGGCTTATTCCCAAGGAATACATCTCTAATATGCACATGTGTGAAGGTAGCTCACTTTTGGGTTTAGGACTTCAAATTCCTTTCTCTTTACATTATTCAAGATTCTGTTTTCTCACTGTTTGTATGTACAAAAGAATATAGAATGCAGAATGTGAAAAACTGGTGCAGACTGAGGCCTCGGAGCACGTTAGGCTAGCCACAATTTGTGTGATGTGTGATAAGCTAACAGGCTTCCCAGGTCTCTCTTAGAAGGCCTTTTGTATTCCTTTGCTCCATGTATTACTCAGGGCTTTCCAGAGAACAGAACTGGAGACAATAATTTTGCATTATATATAATGAGATTTATTATAAGAAATTGGCTCATGCAGTTATGGAGAATGAGAAGTCCAAGATCGACAGTCAGCAAACTGGAAATCCAGGAGAGGCGATGGTGTAGTTCCAGTCCTAGTCCAAATCGACAGGCAAGAGAAGACCCACATTTCTGTTCAAAGACGAGAGAGAGAGAGAGAGAGAGAGAGAGAGAGAGAGAGAGAGAGAGAGAGAGAGAGAGAATGGAGAGAATGTCCTTACTTATTCAAGGCATTAAGGACATTTTGGAGGACAATCTGCCTTCCTCAATCTATGGGTTCCAATGTAAATCTCATCCAGAAACACCCTGACAGAAACGCCTAGAATAATGTTTCACCAAATATCTGGCACCTCATGGTCAAGTTGATGCAAAGTTAGCTATCACACCCCTTGACTTTTAAACAGTTTAAGTAGACTTAGGCTTCAGTTAGGCACCAATGCTATACACTTATTTTTAAAACTGGTTAAAGCTGGGCTGCGGAAATCAGCTTAAATTTGAGGCCCAAATCTAGATTCTTACATTTAAACTTAAATCTAAATCTTTTACCCCTGAGGGGAGAGACTAAAGCTAACACTCATCTGGCCAGCAGCAGACGGAATTGTCACCTGACTTCTGCCAACCAAGCCCCAAACTGGGGAACAGGCAGAGGTGAGTGTATGGATGTGGCTCAGAAGATTGTGCCCTAGGGCCTGAATCGCAGCTCCTGGGATTGCATAAAGTATTCATTGGGAGGTTTCAGAAGGATCTACTGATCCTATTTTTAGAAAAATACACTGTATTCGTTGGAAACTACTCTGAGTTTTATGTTACCTCCTCTTTCTCTGTTTTAAAAGGAAACTCCATTATTGTATAATTTACATACAATAAACTACACCCATTTTAAGTGTATAATTCAATGAGTTTTGACCAAGGTAACCACTCACCACAATGGAGACACAGATTTCCATCACCTCAAAAACTCTTCTGTGAACCCTCCACCCTACCCCTGAGCTCTCTAGGCTTGTCGTGATTTACTTTGTACAGATTAGCTTGCATTTTCTAGAACTTAATATAAATGGAATCACACAATATGCATTCTGTGCGTGGCCTCTTTACTCAGCATAATTTTGAAATGTATCATTTTTGCATTTATCAGTAATGCGTTCCTTTCTACTGCTGAACAGTATCTAGTTATGTAAATTATTGCAATTTGTGTGTCCATTGACCTGTGGATGGGCATTTGAGATTTTTGCTAGTTTCTCGATTTGAAAAAAAGCTACTATGAATATTCTACATACATTATACATATACATTTCTGTTGAGTAAATACCTAGGAGTGGAATTGCTGCTTCATAAGATAAGTTTATATTTAACTTTATCAGAAACTCTCAAATTATTCTCCAAAGTAGCTATAACATTTTTCATTCCCAACAAAAGCATAGGAAAGTTCTAGTAGCTCCAAATCCATGGCAACATTTGGTATTGCCAGTCATTTTTATTTTAGTTATTCTAATGGATATGTAGTGATATCTGATGTTTTGACTTGTATGTTCCTGATGAATAACAATGTGCATCTTTTCATGTACTAAGTTTATCAAGTATTTTATAGTTCATGCTTTCTTTGTTCTAGTTCTTAAGTCTCTGCCTGAACATTTTCCCCTGCCACCTTGATATAGTAAGATTGCAATTTTCCATGGGGAGCACTTTAGGGAAAAAAGCCCAGAAACACATTTATTACCTGTTGCAATAGCAGTTTCATAAGAGCAAACTCTCCTGCTGGTTCTGTCTTTTAGGTGCTTTTAATTGCCCTTAAATAGTTACTTTTAAATTTTGTTTAGCTTTTGTAAACATAAAGTGACATTATGATTGGGTTGGTACAAAGATAAATAAGCTAGTCATTGGATAATTATTTTCTTAGTGTGTGAGCAAGAAAAGAAACAGGAATCATTATAGTGAGCAAATACTTTAGGAGCAAATACTTTAGAGAAGAAACGGGAAATTTTCTTCCTTTAATTAATTTATTTTCCACTGGGCCAATATTCAAAAGAGAGAAATAAAGTTGTCACTAAATTCATAGTTTTATGGGTAATGGGAAGATTTTTTTCTTCCTTCCTTCTTCATTATAATGCTCCCCTTACACACACACCACCACCACCACCACCACCACCACCACCACCACCACCACCACCACTCCCTTCTGGTGCTTTGTTGTACCATCACGTTGTGATGTTTTAGGAGGCATATAGTAAGTCATATTACATAAGAAGTATGGTAGCACAAAAAATATCTTTATAATTAGTATAAACTATTGGCTTAGCTTTTTTGGTGACTGAGTAAAAATAGCATTTTTGTCCCTAAGGGAGAAACTTTTAAGAAATAGAGAAACTGTGCCATCTCACAACTGCCCCCACCATCCATTTAAAATGACCATCTCCCATTCCCACAACCAGTTTTGTTACCTGGTCCTTTGGGTTCACAACAGTCACAGAGCCAAGGACCTTTAGATAAGCTCTGAGAAGATCTTACACTACACAAATATAGTAGAGGGTCAGCAGCCCAGAGATTAAACTAGCAATTTTCTTTTCTTCAGTAAGAGAAATTGACAGCTGCCTCAGGCACAGAAAAGGATTTGTCTTGTGCTAGGAAGGTCCACAGAAGCATGATGTTCCTTACCCCTCAAGAACAGGGCAATGAGACACCATTTCTATTGTCCTGAGAATAAGGACTCTCTTTACAAGAACTTTGCATCTAATTCTTTGAACCTGAAATCACCCAGGGAATTAAAGATCAGAGCAGGCCAGAGTGGGCCACAAGGAATGCCAGCGTGGACGGTCTGGATGCAGGGTCACTCTCATGAACCTCAGCAAGTAAACCCCTCAATCTGGACCACAGTGACCCTCTTCAGGGGTCCTCAAACTTTTTAAACAGGGGGCCAGTTCACTGTCCCTCAGACCGTTGGAGGGCCGGACTATAGTTTAAAAAAAAAACTATGAACAAATTCCTCTGCGCACTGCGGGCCCGAGACGAGTCGGCTGCTAAGCAGGACAGGCAGCAGCAACCGGCAGGCCGGATAAATGTCCTTGGCGGGCCGTAGTTTGAGGACCCCTGCTACATGAATGACATTCAAGCTTTAAGTTCAGGTCAATGTTTTCTGTTGTGAAATGTGCCCCTCCCACAGTGCAACATTAGCTTTCGTGTCTGAATTTTTCCTTGTTGCTTACAATACACACTTGATGTTCTAGAAGAGATACTCAAATTACTAGCTTTACTTCACCTTAGTGTTTATGATATTACCTGCAATAATTTTGACTAAATGGTGACATAATAAGACTTGAGTAATTTAATAAAATGTAAATAGAACAACTAAACAGGACTTTTGGAAGACATACAGCTTTCTTCTATCCTAAAAAAAAACATCATGAAGGCTAGCATATAATTTGTCATTTAAAGTTTCAAATGCTGTGTGAACATCACTAAATCTTGTCAGACAGGAAGCAAATGACTCTTTTATTGACATTAGCCAAAAAGAAAAAAAAAAACTCAAATCTTAAGTCCTCTCCATATTTATAGAGCAGATAATTGTTTTATTAATGCTAATAATGTTAATAAAATATTCAACATATTTGGTTACTTACGATAAGCCTCTTAGTGTTCTAAGCAATTAGAGACGTTATACACAAACATTCATTAACTAAACCCTCAGAATAATTCTAAGAGGTATATTTTACATGTCCAGAAATAAGGTTCATCTCACATTTCTTTGTTAACTGAATAGTTCTTTTCAACCTAATTGCATGATCATTTTCTTTGCAGCATATAAAAACCTTTGTATAGAGTACATGTGTATATTTTGAAGGTGCTTCATCATATATCTACATAGTCATAAGTCCCACCTGGATTTACTGTTAAATACAGAGGTGGGGCAAAAGTAGGTTTACAATTGTTCATATAGAAAATAATACAACAGTAAATAAATAATAATACAAGAATAAACTCTGTTTCACATACTCACAACTGTAAACCTAGTTTTTCCTACTCCTGTATATAAAAAGAAGAATAAAATAAATTAAATTTTTCAGTTCTTCCCTTGAAAGATTCCAAACACTCATGCTGCCAATACAGTTGCAAATAAACTTTCCATTAAATGATAGGTTAAAAGCTCTGAAATTCATTGTTATCACCCATAAGCAGCTTAACAGAACTAAGAAAATATATTTTCTGTAAAGCTTAGTCTAAGAGCAGGAAAAATAAGTGAATATTTCATCTGATAGAGTTGACGAGGGCCCAAACCATCACATATTCTCAATATTTTCACCATGCCCTAAAGTTGTGACATCCTGTCAATCTTGAGGGTGTATCTTTGGAAATCTTCTGCTATCTGTGAAGTCCTAAAGAGCATTGTGTGGTATTATTTTACATCTTGACATTTATACTTGTAAGATTTGGTAGCTGTTTTCAAGCAGAGGACTGATCTTTAAGACTATCAGCCACATAATTTGTTCATTTTACAAACATTTATTGAACTCCTATTATATTCTGGACATATTCTTCAGTGAGCTCATAACCATATAAATAAAAACTTGCAACTTGAGGGAACAAAAAATAAAATTGGTTTTGAAATCACATATTATGTGGGGTTAGAATATAAAAACAATATTTAAGGCAAGATAGTTTATATTATGAAAATTATCCTCGAAAATTCCTAAAGTAGCTGTCAGGTTGGAGACTTACATACTGTTTCCCAATGAATCTAAACCAGCCTGCTTTTCTTCATGCATTCAGAAAAGATTGTTGTTTCTCAGTTGGGTATCAAATGAAGTAGTCCCCTTGCATCAGCTGCCAAGTGTTATGAAATACAGTTACATTTTAAAAGTTGCATCACATTCAGCAATGCAGGATGCCCATCTATGAGGGGCAATTAGGAGGAGAAACCTACCAAAAGAGAGCAGATTCAAGTCTTCCATGTCATTGTTACTATGGTGCTTATACTCAAGTAAATGATAGGTGGTTCACTTGTTATTTAAATTCTCTGTGTGTGTGTGTCTCTCTCCGTGTCTCTGTCTCTGTCTCTGTTGCTCTCTATCTTTTGCATGTATCCTACATAATAAAGAGGTAATATGCAAATTGACCATCACACCCTTGCACAAGATGGTCACCCCCATGTGGTCAAAAGATGGCAGCCATAAGATGGCCACCAGGGGAGGGCAGTTAGGGGTGACCGAGCCAGCAGGGGAGGGCAGTTGGGGGTGATCGGGCCGGCAGGGGAGGGCAGTTGAGGATGACCAGGCCTGCAGGGGAGGGCAGTTAGGGGCGGCCAGGTCAGCAGAGGAGCGCAGTTGGGGGCAACCAGGCCTGCAGGGGAGGGCAGTTAGGGGTGACCGGGCTGGCAGGGGAGGGCTGTTGGGGGTGACTGGGCTGGCAGGGGAGGGCAGTTGAGGGCAATTGGGCTGGCAGGGGAGCAGTTAGGCATCAATCAGGCTGGCAGTGGAGTGGTTAGGGGGCTATCAAGTAGGCAGGTGAGCGGTTGGGAGCCAGCAGTCCTGGATTGTGAGAGGGATGTCCTACTGCCGGTTTAGGGGATTGGGCCTAAACAGGCAGTCGGACATCCCCCGAGGGGGTCCCAGATTGGAGACGGTACAGGCTGGGCTGAGGGACACCCCCCCCCCCCAGTGCACAAATTTTGTACACCAGGCCTCTAATACTAGTATAACTAAATTGGAGCAAGTGAAAACTCAGTGGGAATGTCTAGAAAGGTTCCGAAGCAGAGGCAATAGTGATGCCTGATCTGCATTTTGAAAAAATGAATAGGAATTTAGTAGATTGTTAATGTGGAAATTCCAGGAAGCAAATAGCATGAGAAAAATCATGGAAGAAAGTTTCTGGTGTATTAATGAAAGTAGGCGGTCTCTATGGCAATAGGATGAAACTGAAAGATAGCAGTGACATGAAGAATGACTGGTGGGAAGACAATAACAAAAGCAGGGACTTTGGGACAACCAGACATTAAGCAAGGAGAGCTGAGGGAACTGGGCCCAGGGGTTTACTCCCAGGAACTTCCTAGTTCCAGAACTGAGGCAAGACCCCCACCTAGTGTACTTTCCAGTTCTCCAAACTCTGCCACTTTTATTCTTTCTTCCTTTATGTCTTCATCACTAGTTCTACCTAATGAAACCTCAGATTTATTTATTTTTCAAACTAAATATGTTATTTATCATTATGTTAACTTTTTAGAATTATGTTTTATTTATAAACAGTTTTGTCAATGATATGTCATTAGCTCTCACTCTGAAAACTATTAGTATGAGTTACCCTTCACAACACTTCTTTTATAAACAAAAAGTGGAGTTTTAGTTTGGGCACATGAGCACCTCCCACCCTCAATTTTTAAATGATATGTGTAAGTTCTTATTTTTAACATCTTTGCCAACTCTGGATATTATTGTGACAATCTGGTAGGAAAAAGATTCCTTCTTAGTCTAATTTGCATTCTTCCATTATGATAATTTTTGTCATTTTTCCATGTTTATGACCTTTGGCTGTCTACTTTCACAACATATTCGTGTTCTTACCCATTTTTATTGGAGTATTTATCTTTTTTGTTATTGAGTTATAACACCCCTTTAAACAATATAAATCATCATTCTCTTTCATCTTTGTTTCAAGTATATATTCAAACTTATTATTTGCCTTTAAATTTTTTTATGTTGTTTTAAGATATATAGGGTTGTGGTTTTTTTTGTAATTATTTTATAATTCCCCGCCCCCTCTTTTTTTGTTAATCCTCACCTGAGGATATTTTTCCATTGATTTTTAGAGAGAGTGTAGAGGGCCCCCTGGGAAGGCACATGGGCATTCTTTAATTATTGTCAGCTGAACCCAGTGGCATCAGCAAAGCCACACCCTGGGAATGCGCCTTGCAAAAAGGGCAAGGGTGTTGTCAGTTTGACCTTCATTTCAGCCCATGGTGTGGGGAAGTGGGTTTTGATATCTAAATCCAGCCTAGCACCAGGAAAGCTCAGGGCCTACTCAAGAATGCAAATAATCTCCTTTTGTCTTGACCTTTTGGTGAAACTTCCTGGTATTTGGGATATAAAATAAACTCACTGGATTGGCTCTGGGTCACTGTCTCTCCATCAGAAGAGGGCAGCGGTCCACCTGGCCCCAGCTTTTCTTTCTATCTCTGTGTCTTGTCTCTTTCTTTTATTTCTCAACCCCCAGCCGTCTCTACTCAGGAATTGTACCCACTCTCTAGCCGCGCTGGATGCGGAAAAGAGAGAAAATAGTTACAGAGAGTGGAAGGGAGAGGGAAAGGCAGAGAGAGAGAAACATGGATGCAAGAGACACATTGATTGGTTGCCTATTGCATGTCCCCGGCCAGGGTAAGAGATCAATTGAACCTGCAATGTAGGTACAAGCCCTTGACCAGAATCGAACCTGGGATCCTTCTGTCCAAGGGCCGATGCTCTATCCACTGAGCCAAACGGGCTAGGGCCATTGTTCCCTTTTTATTTTTTTATTTTTATTTTTTTTTTTTTGTGTGTGTGTGTTATACCTTTTCCCAGCTGAAAATTATACAACCCATCTGGATCAGAAAGAAGGCAGGAACATGGATAAAATTGTTATTATAGTTCTTTTTTTACAAATAAACTCTTCTTGAAAATCAAGAGACCAGAGAGAGGGTCAGGCTGATACTCTCCCATTTGGAATGTGGAGCAATTGATTCAGCAAGTTCTCACTGTGGTGTCTAAGACCATGCATGATCTGGTACCCAGCTCCCTCTCAAATTCTCTTCATCACCACTCTTCCCCTCTTTCCAAAACAACCCATGCTATTGTTTTGCCTGAAATGCCTGTATCCCAGTAATCACATGCACACTCTTTCCTCAAATGTCATGGCTTCAACAGATCCAACCTTCACCAATTTCCCTAAAATAGAAATCTTACTTTCTATCTCTCACTCTGTATTTTAAATTTAGTATGAGAAAGTATGTTACTTTTTATTTATTTGCCACCTTCCTTACCAGAAGGTAAAGTTACACAAGTCTAAGGACATAGTCTGTTTTGTTCACTGGTAAATCACCACTATAGGATGGTACTACACTCAATTGCATTTTTTGAATAAAAAAATGTAGGGGCACATGATTAACTTGAGTTTAAGGGATGCTAGAGTTGCTCTATTATCCTATGAGGTCTTTTTGTTTAATAAGCAAGCTATTTAATATTATCAAATACTATTTTGTAATCTTACACAATAATCTGCTTTTGACCTCTTTTTTTTAATAAATTGTGTTATTTTCACAAATATTACATCAATCATACATTTCAAAGAGAAACTATGCTTGGTCACACTATATTAATTTTTAAAATAATATTTTGAGTTCAATTTAACAGTATTGTCTTTTATTTAGATTTTTCTCCTCTATTTTCTTAAGTGTATTGGTAACTTAAATATTATTGTGTCATCAATATCAGGGTTAGTATAGCTTTGAAATGTATTACAAAACTTCCTACCTTGTTTAATGCTTTTAAAATGTGTTTTTAAAAATTACATTTTTATCAAAAGTACACAGGCACATATTCAAATTGCAAGGAAGGGCTTTTAGTAAAATTCACAGATCTCCTTTTTTACCCCTCCTCTCTCTGAGTCTTGTGTCCTGGGTGCATCCCCTTTTAGCCATTTCTGTTTCAGTGTTTCTCAAAGTTTCTTCCATATTCCAGAAGACTACTCCTTTATTTGTTAACTGAGATATTATCCATTGACTGTTGAGGACTTTGCCACATGTATGACCTTCCATCACCCTGCACCCCCTCTTCCCAGAGTGTTGTGGTATCTGTCTTGTTCCAAAACACATGCATTTTTGAACCATGGACCTCTGTTTCTTTTCTGTCAGCCATGGACAGCATCTCAAGTCCTCATTCTTGAAGATATTTTTTTTAATTTAAAGATTTTTTTTTTTATTGATTTCAGAGAGGAAGAAAGAGGGAGAGAGAAACATCAATGAAGAGAGAAAATTATCAATCACTACCTCCTGCACGACCCCTACTGGGGATCAAGCCACCAACTCGGACATGTGCCCTCACCTGGAATGGGACAGTGACCTCCTGGTTCATAGGTTGACACTCAACCTGAGCTACACTGGTCAAGCTCAAGGCCTCTACTCTTATAATAAGTGTATTAGTACTCATCCTGCATTTCCTTGCCCCCTTCTCTCTACATCTCAGTCTCTAATTTTAAAATTTTATTTTCATTTTTGTTCAAGTTATACATTAGATTTATAATATTCATTATGCAAACTAACAGTTCACTGTTATCTTCTTCTTAATTTCCCCTTTTGGAAGCCACTGCTTTTGACTGCTTCTTGGCTCTCTTGGCCGATTCATTTATTTTCACCCAAACCTCTAAATAACTTAACTGCCTTGCTGCTTCATAATTTTTCCATTTCAACTGTCCATGAATTATAATGGGGATTGAGGTCCTTTTCATTCCCCTGCTCTTACTCCATAAAATATGCCCCATCTATCTTCCCAATACTGTGAGATTAATATTCATTTACTCTATTTTGCTATGAAAACACCCGCAACAGAACTATGTAGAAAATTAAGATTACTTATCCTTTCCAAAATGCTTTTTATGTCTCTGTAGTTATTAATGATGCTGAGTGTCTTTGTTTACTTAGTTTTCTGTGTGCTTACTAATTAAAAACCAAATTATCCACATGTTTTCTAAATTCCCTCTCAAAAGAAATAGATGTACAAAGTCATCTCATGGGTTTCAACTTCTTAAAGCAAATCTTTCCCTGAAATTCCAGACTTCCTTCCTCTCTGTTCTTCTCCCCTGTACATCTGGGCATTTCCTCTGCCTATCATTTGTAACATAGCTTTGGGTTTCTGTATCTCATGCCTTCATTTTCCCTAGTTTACTTTCTCTCTCTCTCTCTCTTTCTTTATTGATTAAGGTATTACATATGTGTCCTTATCCCTCCATTAGAGGCCCGGTGCACAAAATTTGTGCACAGGGAGGGGGTTGTCCATCAGCCCAGCCTGCACCCTCTCCAATCTGGGACCCCTCGAGGGATGTCTGACTGCCCATTTAGGCCCGATCCCAGTAGGACTGGGCTTAAATGGGCAGTCAGACATCCCTCCACAATCCAGGACTGCTGGCTCCCAACTGCTCGCCTGCCTGTCTTCCTGATTGCCCCTAACCGCTTCTGCCTGCCAGCCTGATCACGCCCTAACCACTCCACTGCCAGCCTGATTTATACCTAACTGCTCCCCTGCCTGCCCGATTGCCCCTAACTGCCCTCCCCTGCCAGCCTGGTCACCCCTAACTGCCCTCCCCTGCCAGCCTCATTGCCCCTAACTGCTTTCCCCTGATTGTCTGATTCCCCCCCCCCAACTACCCTCCCCTGTAAGCCTGGACCCCCCCAACTGCCCTCCCCTGCAGGCTTGGTCCTCCCCAACTGCTCTCCCCTGAAGGCCTGGGTCCCACCGCAACTGCACTTCCCTGCAGGCTTGATTGCCCCCAACTGCCCTCCCTTGCAGGCCTGATCACCCACAACTGCCCTCCCCTGCTGGCCTGATCACCCACAACTGCCCTCCCTTGCAGGCCTGGTCCCTCCCAACTGCCCTCCCCTGCTGGCCATCTTGTGGCAGCCATCTTATGTCCACATGGGGGCAGCCATCTTGTGTTGGAGTGATGGTCAATTTGCATATTACTCTTTTATTAGCTAGGATTGCCCCCCCACCCCCCACTCATGCCCTCACTCCCCTGGTGTCGGTGTCCATTGGTTATGCTTATGTGCATGCATACAAGTCCTTTGGTTGATCTCTCTCCCTTACCCCCACCCTAGTTTACTTTCTTTCTTTGTAAAAGAGCACATATTCCAGTACCTTCCTGAGAAACTTTCATGGCAAACAATTTAGAAAACCAACTTTTGACTTTTATTTGTAACAACAACAACAAAATCCAAAGTTACAGAACAGTTGCAAGGACAAGAATACTACAAAAGACACTCATATACCTTCTACCCAGATTCACCTATTGTTACCTTACCTCTTTTGCTTTATTATTTGTTCTGTGTGGGTGGTATTTCATGGGAGGCTCATAAAGCCAGGGTCCTGGCCCCTGTTGTATGCCCAGTACCTAGACCAGTGTCTGCCACATAGTAGGAGCTCAATAAATATCTGTTACAGGAATGAATAAATGAACATTTACTATAGCTATATCACATTGTATTATGATTATTAGCTTATCATCTTTTATCCTATTGGATAAAGGTTTATTATTTTGTTCCTGTTCCGTAAACTACTGCTCTTCTCTGCTGTACTTTTTCAGTTTGTGTCTTTCAGTCTTTCTCTTTCATGTTGCTGACTTTCCTCATATATTTGATGACTGTGGGCTATCCATTCATATTTTTAGGAATAAAGTAACAGAGAGGCTGACTGAGGCCTAATGTATCTGGACAAGTTGTGATCTGGACAAGTTGCACTTGCCTCAGCATGTCAGGCTGGGCTTGTTCCTCTAAACTGGATGATCTCCAAGTGTTTCAACAAAGAGGGCTTTAAGGCAAGAATATCTATCCTAGCTGCCCTTTTTCTCCCAGAGAACTGTGCTAGCATATTCTCTCTCTCCCTTCCTCCCTCTCTCTCTTTTCTCCTCCTCTTTCTCTTTTTCTCTCCTGTCATTCTTTCTTTCTAAAACTTCGGTTATAGTAATTCCTGACTCCAAACTCTTCTATATGTTCAGGTAATGGGGATGGAGGAAGGATGTCGAAGAATCAATTTGTACATATTTTAAATGTTAATTAGGGTGGCTATAAATAGCACCACAGTGCCTTCCAACCATGACTTGTACCGTCTCTGCTCTTCCAAGCAGGTGGACTCTTCCCTTGCCCCACTGGTAATCACATAATCACTGTCCTTCTTCTAGAAATATGTTGAAAAGCCATATCGGCTTTTCGTTTCCCTACATTTGGTGTGTAGTTTTAGGTATATGCTTTCTGCATTCCTTTATTCTAATTTAATGTAATATCTGGAAAGAGAGTAAGCTAACATCTATATATTCAGGCTCATGGCTTGGCTTGGAAATGCAGAAATTATAGCCTGGACATTATTTGTTTTTTAACATTGAAAAGAAATGTGGAAGGGGCAATAGAGGGTAGCAGTGAGAAGTGAGGCTATTTGGAGGGAGGGTAATTAAAATTTGGAATATGTAAAAATTGATTCTTTACCCACCCAACCTTAAAACTATCCATTATTTTGAGGGATTTATTGACCAAACTTAAAATTCCTTGGTCTTTAGCCTTTTTTAGCTTTTGGTGATTTACATTTTTCTACAGAGTTCATCAATCTTTAATACCTTAAAGTAAGATAGCCAAACATAATTTCCTTTTAAACTTTATGAATATCTTTTGTTTTAATTTTATTTTTTTCCACAACCACTTATTCCCCCTATACCCTCTTCCACCTCCACCCCCCCCCCCCCAATCATATAACCTTTCACATTTCTAATCATGGGTATCTATAGTTTCTATGTTTAGTTTATTTTTGCGAATAACTAAGAATTTTTATTTACCAATTATTTCACTTTTGCATTTTTAAACTTCAACTCCCTGCATCTCAGTTTCCTCATCTTTAAAATAATGTCATGCCCTGACCGGTTTGGCTCAGTGGATAGAGCGTCGGCCTGCGGACTAAAGGGTCCCAGGTTCGATTCCGATCAAGGGCATGTACTTTGGTTGCAGGAACATCCCCAGTAGGGGGCGTGCAGGAGGCAGCTGATCGATGTTTCTCTCTCATCAATGTTTCTAACTCTCTATCCCTCTCCCTTCCTCTCTGTAAAAAATCAATAAAATATATTTTAAAAAAGTAATAAAATAAAATAATGTCATTAGTAGTATCTTTTACATTGGGTGGTAAAAGATTAAATTAAATCCCACCTACAAAGAAACCAGAAGAGTGAAACTAGAAGAGCAAACTCAAATATTAGCTGCTATTTATTTCTCCTGTTTATCCTGTGTTTATTTTCTTGTTCTAGTCTTAATTTATTGAGTTGGATATTTAGCTAATTTATTTTTATTTCTTCTTGTTGAATCATGAAAGTTAGTATTTCTTTCCTGAGAGTAGTTTTGGCTGCATCTCAAAATTTTTTATGTGAAACATTTTTCATTATTGTTATTTTTAAAATATTCTTTGATTATAGGTTTTAGCTCTTTCTGTTTTAGGAAGTGGCTTCATTAAACCATAAAGTTCAATGACAAACCAGCAAGGAGCCAGCTTTCTGTTAGGCACGGTTGAGTTTGCCTGGATGTTTCCTTACTCAGCTGATTCTGATTTACAGCACCAACTGGAATTCTTCCAAGGGTTTTCTGACCTTTGCTTCTCAAAAATGGGAAAATCAATTGGACGTTTCCTCACCTCACTGCTGTTTGTTTGTGAGGCTATAGTGCTTGCTTAAGAAAGTGAGTTGTTTCCCTCGCTGGTTTGGCTCAGTGGATAGAGTGTAGGCCTGTGAATTGAAGGGTCCTGGGTTTGATTCTGGTCAAGGGCACATGTCGGGGTTGAGGGCTCAATCCCCAATGGGGGCATGCAGGAGGCAGCCCATCAGTGATTCTCATCATTTATGACTCTATCTCTCTCTCCCTCTCCCTTCCTCTCTGAAATCAATAAAAAAAATATATATATTAGAAAAAAAAGAAAGCGAGTTGCTTCTAAATATCTCTATTCAACCAGGTTTTACTTGCATTCTATAAAGCAGAAATTTCTTGAATTTTATGGCCTATTGCTTGCACTTTACCCAGTTTTCAGTGCTATTGGAGTATAATTATAGTAATAATTATAATTATTACTAGCTATGTTTTTACTATTTTGTTTATTTTTGTTAGTTATAGCCAAATGAGTTTGAATATTTGTGCTCATTGACATATTTTTAAGAAGTCTGATGGATATTTAAAAACCAATTAACTGCCATATATTTTTTTTTGTATGTACTTTCAAACCTATTGGGCAAGCTGTGACCACAGTTAGTGTTGTTTGTTTTTATGTAATTTTATGAAATATTTTGCTATGTAAATTCTATAAAAAGAAGAATTAGTGTTTTAAAGAATATATCAGATTTCTTTTACATATTTCTAAAATTAATTTAATCTGTATTCCATATTTTATACTTTTAAGTATACTACAAAGAATAATTTTTTAAAAATAATGTTTTGGATGATTTTTTAAATTTGTTTAAAAATGAACAGAAACTTAAAAGTTATTTGCCAATTGAATTATATGCCAACTTTCTATCCTATATAATAAAAGGCTAATATGCAAATTGAGTAAACAGCAGAATGACCGGTCGCTATGACGCGCACTAACCACCAGGGAGTAGGAGCTCAATGCAGGAGCTGCCCCCTGGTGGTAAGTGCACTCCCACAGGGGGAGCACTGCTCAGCCAGAACCCAGGCCACAGCTGGCAAGCACAGAGGTGGTGGCGGGAGCCTCTCCCATCTCCACAGCAGACAGACATCCCCTGAGGGGTCCTGACTGTGAGAGGGCACAGGCATGGCTGAGGAACCTCCCCCCCTCCACCCTGTCCCCCCTCTCCCCCCAGGGCACAAATGTCGTGCACCGGGCCTCTAGTAGTTTTATATTGTGTTCACACTGGTCAGAATCAATAGTTGTGCTAGGTAAAAAATATGTCTCAGATTTCTACCAATGGCCTTCATTGCAAATTGTCTATACCCTAGTTTTCATGTTTGTAAAAACCATTTGCAGAGGCAAGCTAGAAACTATCTAGTAATCAAACCCCAGCAATTAGTTTATAACCCAAACAAAACCTTTTGCATGAAAAAGCTTTAAAGAAAAAAGCACCTACAAATAATTTGGGATCCTGTCCTTAAGTACCTGGAAACTAGAAGTCTGAAGTTTTATCCCTTTCTGCAAAAGGCTTATGAGGTCTCCTTGTGGAATTCCTCGGTTTCTCTATGTGTGTGTTTTTTCTTCATGTGACTTCAATGATAAGGAACATATTTCTGTGTGAGTTTTCACATTTCTAAAGTAAAAGTTCTTCTTGTATGTTTATCCCTTCCCTCTGGTCATCTGTTCCCTCATCATCTTACATCTTTGAAAAGAAAATGACTGTGTGTATGTGTGTGAATATCTCAAATCACTTATATTGTTCAGTTAGAAAAAAATAAATCTGAGTCTGGTAACAGTAGTAAAAGACCAACCAAAGCCATTTAGAATAGTTTCCAACTCAGAGGTGCATAATAAACATGAGGCTTGCTTGAATAGAGTACAGCCACATTCCTACGTCCCTTTCAAGAACCACTGTATCTGAATCTCTGGGGTTTGGCTCAGGGACCTGTAATTTTCAAAGGCTTTCTAGGTGACTGTGAAACAGGTAATCTATAGATCTTAAGTATGAGTAACACTGAGTGGAAAGGGAGAGCTGGTCCATTATAACAAGAACTTAAAGTGGCTTTGTTACTTTAGCTGTACAATGAATTTAAAAGCAAATTTCAAAAGAGACGCGGATTTATTTATTTAATTTCTCTCTGCCCAATAAAGTAGTATTAAAATCCATCTGAAGAAAAAAACTTTTCTTGATTGAATCCTAGAAGAAATTTATCACGGGGATTCTTACAAAAGGAACAATGTCCAAGGTTTTAATTTTACCTCTATAAAAGCTGAGAGCATAACATTAAATTTTAATCTTTAGAAGACATTTCTGCAAAGAGCTGAGGTAATCTAGGAACATTGCTTTCTCATGATATAATTCTTAAAACAGCGATGAAATGGCTATTTATCCTTTAAACCAACTCTTTCAAATATCAACCAAGTTTTAGGCAAAGACAAAATAGCCGACTATGAACTCTTTCCCAGGGCCAAGAATACCAAAATCCTTTGTCATGGATTAGAAAAAAAAAAAAAAAAAGTGCCATAGATCTTAGGTCCCAGAAATACAGATGGCAAAGTTGATGTCATGAACATTTGAGGTCTCTGGGTCTACATAGAAGGAAGACATGCAGATAGTGCCCAACCCTGACTTTGCTACAGTCCATTTTGTAGCTCTGTCTATCCTTATGTTCAGCTTCCTACGTTTAGGATTTTTGTTTGTTGGTTTGTTTTTTTAGAAATGTTCCCAAGGGGTCTGATGTTCTGTCAGGATATGGAGGTGAGGCTAACTGCAGCTTCTCCCCTCCCTGACTGCCCTCTGTCAAGGTTGTTCAGAACTGAGAATTTGTCAGGAGAAAAAGAACTTGAAGGACCTGTGTTCCTTAATAGGAGTTTATCAGATCCCTGACAACCTGAGGCACATGCCCAACTCATGTTGAAATAAAGCTGAATTTGAATTTGACCATCAACTTTATTTCTTTTTATTTCCTTTATGGCCTCTTATATCAAGCTCCATAACCCAGAAAGCAACAGAAGTTTCACACTTAGAAGGAAATAAAATATGATCCTGAATTTGATAAAGAGAATAAGCAGTTTGCTTGGACTCTCTTATAATTTGTTCAATGAATTAGTTCTCTCCATAATAGGTAGTTTCAGTGTTGGTGATGATGGGTTACCTAGCTGCAAATGGAACATCAAAGGGAGTGTTACAGAAAACCAGAGAAGAACCAATCAATACTCAGAGAGATGGAGTTACATTTATTACGCACGGGTCCAGAGGAAAATGTCTCTCAAATTCTGGGCCCCAACATGGAGGAATTTTCCCTATTTATATGTTTTTACCTTCTTTGTCTCCCAAATATGGGGTGTTTCCGGCCCCTTTTGCAAGTTCTTAAAGAGCCCCTATGTGCTGGGTCCTTGAGACCTCAACCAAGGGCCTGGCCTGGTGCCAGCACTGATAATTTTGTCCAGGGAAGGTTTAATGGCCTCTCTGAAGTGGGAGCAGTCTCATTTTCCTTATTATTTAAGCAAGCAAACCTTTACAGAAACCAAATAGCAGGGTTAAAATTTCAAACAGCAGTTTTTATACAAGATGGATACTTCATTCCCCACTGGTTTTATGTACATGAGTCAAATCATTGACTCTTGGTCATTGTCAAGAAGGGAGTTATATTTACCCCTGAGGACTATAATTTTAATTTTCTTCCTAATAAAGTTAGTGGGCCTGCTTATAAGATAAGGGCCCAGAATGAGGGCCAGGAGTAATCTTTAGAGAGTCCGAAAAGTCCTGGACTCTCTATTTTTCCTGGGCTGTCTTAAGCCGGGTGTGATGAAGCCACGTTGGGATTCCGTTGACCTTGACTGCCGTGGAAGTAGTCCTTTCCAGTTAGGAGTCAGTCCTTGGGTGGCAAATTTCTTTACCCAAACAGAGTCACCACGGTGGAAGGGATGAACCGGATCAGAAGTTGGTACAGGCAGAGCATCTCAGATGTGCTTCTGGATTGCTTTCTGGGTAGACTGTAAAGCCTGTAAGAACTTGAATAAAGTCTGGTTATGGATTTCAGCTTTTCTAGATTGGGTAGATTAGGATCTGGAAGAGTCACTAGAATCTGTAGAGGCCCCACTGGTTTTAGGGCAGCCTCCCAGGCAGCTTCATCTGTGGCCCAGTTCCCTCTTCCTTCTGTGGAGACCCCTTACCTTGTAAATAGCACTATGTACATGAGCCATTGTAAATGCGTACCTGCTATCAGTATAAATTGTTACTGATTTTTCTTTGGTCTACCAGAGAGCCTGAAACTGGGTGACTCGGGTGTTTGACATCCAGTGCTCTAGTGTGTTCTAGAGTAAAGCCTCGACCTCATGTGGGGCAGTTAGGATTAGTTACTGCCCTTGGTTTAACTTATTTGCTTTTTCGATAAGCATAGCTGTGGCTGCTACCACCTGGAGGCAAGTATGTCATCCAAATGCAAAGGGGACAAGTCTTTTGGACAAATAGGCTACTGGCCTTTTCTAAGGGCTGAGACTTTGGGTGAATACTTCTTTGGCTATGCCCCTTGTCTCACATATATAGAGGTGGAAAGACTTAGTTACATCTGGTAGCACTAGTTGGCCCATCGTCCTTACTGTGCTCATGTCTGTCTAACTGCCTAATATATTACCTCAAGGATCCTGGCTCTGAATTCTTTTAGGGAAAATGGACGTTGAATTTCTTCTGTAACTGCTTCGTGCTGAGGAGGGACGGAGTTTTCCCTCAGAGCCAAGAGATCCTTGCTGTCTGTCAGAGGGACGATGAGGCCTGGGCACAGAAGGAGGTGGGCTTGTGACCTGGCAGAGACAAACTGTAACAAATGGTCTGGTGGAAGGGAAAGAAAACATTTCAGTTTTAATAACCTCTATTGAAATAGAATTTTTCTCCTCAAAATTACCTCTGTGTTTATTAAAAGAGCCAAATCAAGACCAATTTACCTATTGTATTTTTTGCATAAACACAACAAGAATGGTAACTAACTACCTTTGCCAGAATTTCATGATTGAACCTTAGTGTGCCCCGTAGGGCTAGGAAGCTAAGCCATCCAGCTGCCATCCGGCCTGCCTGCAGTATCTGCTGAGTTAGGTGAATCCCTCACCTGCACTGACTCCACCTGGGCCCATGCCCTCGGTTTTAAGGCCTATCTCAGTAGCCGTCCTACTTGTCACAGCCTAGAGTGCATGGGGGTTCTGCAGGGATGCAGAGGCGTCCTTATTGCTCCCCTTCTACTCTGACCAACCACCAGTGATGGTAGGGCATGGGCCTGACGCTCCAGCGCCAGCCATTTTCAGGGCTCCCAAGCAGGATACCAGGCTGTTCCTTGGCACTCTTATTGGCTTCAAGTCTTCAGAGTTCAGACAGGGCTCTTTAAAACATGACACTCCAGTCAAAGTTTCCGGTCAATAAAACCACTATTAGAAACTGGTCTTATTGAATTTATGTAAAGAAATGTATTGCCATGATTTATTAAGCATTGCCAAATTTCAGAGGAATTATATAAGGAGAAAAATATACTGACCTGCTTTAAGATCTTCTGATTTTCCTTGTTAGTCCTTTCTATGGGTTCTTCAGAGTAATATAACTGTCTTCAAATGATAAGGAGAAATTCAAAACGTGTCTATATTCAAGTAGACAATTATAGCTGTCCTTGTAGTAGGGTTCCCCCTACTTGACTTGTCCTTAAAATTTCATGTGGTCTCTGGGAGGGATGACATGCCCTCTGAGAAAGGACTAAGGGAGCTTTATTGCTTTACAGCATCTCACATGTCACAGGGCCTCATGGAGTCTGTAATTCCTGTAACAAAGGGCTGGTACTCACCACTTCCCTCTGTTCCAAACAGGCCTTCCCCAGTTTCCTAAAGTTGAGGTTTGTGCCACACCTGACATGGGTATGGCCACACAGGCCTGCAAGACAGTATACAGGCTGCCAACTGTCTTTCAATAGAGACCAAAACCATATTGGTATTTTCCTTGCCCATTTGGGCACCTGCCCTTTTGGCAACTGCATTCAAATCTGTAAGGTTAATGCAATACTATTAACACAATGAAGTACAATATTGGCACTGTGGCCACCTTAGGTAGCCAAATCTTCTGCTACCATATATGACACATGGTAGAGCTATACAAATATCTTAGGGAAGTGCCTAAGGTCTATTCTTGACCTTCCCACACAAAGCAAAATTGTCTTTGTCTTTCTGGAGTCATGTCCATGAAGACGCAGGCATCATCTAAGTCTATTATACAGTTTTCTGCAGGCCACTGTCAGGGCTGTGCATGGTGGCCAGTTCTTCTTTCTAGCCACAAACACAGCCTGTCTAATTTCCCTAAAATTTATTCTGGCACAGGAGAAAGTTGTTTTGCTGTAAACAGGCAGCTTAACCCCTACATAACTGGGCCTGGACATCTGCCTAGAAAGCCGTAATTTATAAATTTAACATGTGGCCTTAGGTCCTTCCAACCCAACAGGGTCTCTGCCATCCCTCAGTCAGACTCCTCCTCTCTTGGAGAATCTCAAAGTCCTGAAGGCTCCTGGGTCCATGGATAGTGCCTTTTCTTTGCTCTTTGACTTTAAGCTGCCAGTCCAAAACAGCCAGAGTTGCAGTTAGAAACAGCTTTGCATACTGCAAAGAGCTTCTGTGGCAGTGGCTTGGGTATTAGGCCCCTTGTCTTCCCGCCAGTCCCCTTTGTGGCAGAGCAGCGACCAGGCCTCTCCCAAGGGAGTGCACTGGAAGGGGATCTCAGCCCCTCCTCTTCCAGCAGCAACAGGTACTGAACCCTTTCAGTACATTTGCAAACAGGGAGCTTTCACTAGCTCTATCTGCTGCTTTTACAGATCCCGGGCCTGCTTCTCTATTCCTGGGGCTGCAGGAAGGCTAGTAGCAGTCACTGGCTTCTGGTTTAACTGTTGCAGCCAGCAAGCCAAAGGCCTAAGCCTTGTATTGCTTGTTGTAAAATGCTCATTACTCACTGGGCAGCAGAGGGGCAGCTAGATTAATTATGCTTGCAGAAAACTTGCGACCTTGAATCTAGTGAAGTTCTGATAAGACATCTGGACCAGACCCCTATGCCAGCAGAGAGGTCTGCAGCCAGTAAAAATCAACAAAAACCTATCTCTCCCTGCTTTATAATTAACTGCCAACACCCTCCCTCCCCCCTTTTCTGCATTAACCATTTACTCTGTCCTGAAACAAGGCAATGGTCTGAGTTCCTGTATATTTAGGCTTTTTACATTTAAGGATACTTTTTTCTTTCTGTAACCGTTGTTTTCCCTCATAGATTTTTCCTCTTTACTCTAAGCCCCTAGAGTATCTTAAATCCTCCTCCTTTACCACTCTTGATTTCTCCGACCATTCCCGCTCCCAGGCCAGTTGTTTGTCTCCCTTTCCGATTGTGAGTCAGAGGAAGACAATTCCTACAGAGGGAAGAGATAGAAACAGTGGGAGTTTCAGAGAAAACTACAGACTACCGGTGTAGTAGTCCTCCCTTTCAAAGGCTGAGGTCCAACCTGTGGAGAAAAATGACTCTTAGTCAGCCTGGAAAGATAGCGGATGAGGATAAGTGTGTGTAGGGAGATTTCTTGAGAACTGAAAGCCTGGATGGCCTCCTGAAAGAAAAGATCTTTAATCCAGTTACAGATGCTATTAGAATCAGGATGAGAGAGGAAGGGAAAGACCAGGTTATGTCCTCTATGAGGATCCTAATAACTGAAAACAGCAAGTCAAACAAAACACACAACTACGAAGACAACAGACTACACAAGACATACAACCAGGGTTAACGGGGTCCATAGACAGTTAATAATAACTTCAGCCTTAGTTCCACCTCAGGTGGCTCACATTGGACTATGATGTCCCAGGCAGGGATAGGGCCTGTAAATCTCTCCGCCCTGTGGAGCTGTAAGCCCTGCCCCTGGAAGTCTCTGACCAACAAAAGAGATAAGAAAGCCATAAATAAAAGTTCTTGGTTCTTTGAAATGTCACAAATTTATACCTTTAAATTAACCCTAGGACTTTAAAATTTCAATTTAATACAGTAAATTCACAAATCAGAGCAAACTGAAACCCTTACTTATACAAAATTAGAGAGAAATTTTTATTAGCTAAGTGGGCTGATTCCCTCTCTCACAGAGAGCAAAAGACTCTGAGAAAAAGAAAATCTCAGCAGCTGCTAAAGACGTTTGCATTCCATCACAGCAGGTCCGCCCTATCTTTAAACAAATTAAACAATAGAAAGAGTAGAAAGAAATAACAAATACTCTCCTGTGTACAGCCAGAAGGCACAAAGTGGTTTTCACTTCACACAGACCAGTTAATGAGCAGATAATTATGCCAAGACAGACAAACATCCGTACTCACACTCTCTCAGTAGACTACCCCAGACTGGAGCTGAGCAGATAAACGAAACAATGCCCAACTCCCCAGATGGGCTGGGGGGCACTCCCAGTACCCATGCCCCAGAACAGAATTCTCGACCAATGTCTTGATGAGAACCTACCGGAGGAGTTAAGACTGCATCCAGTCCCCCTTCTCAGTAGCAAATTGGCTAGTCCCACACAAACAAACAGCAGGTGAACTCATAATTCCTTAATCGAATCTGAATTCATTCACCTCCAGAGTCCCACATTTATATACTAGCTAGTCCGAGTTTTTGACTTCTACCAGATATTTACCCAGAGTTTAAACAGTCCACCTGATTCCTGATTAATTTGCCTGAGGAAGCCGTATGGCTTCCGGGGAGGCGATCAAGCTCCCCCTTCCACTCACTTGGAGTGGGCTGAAATGACAGGGCCCCTACCTTACCGATTCTGTCCACAGGTCCAGAAGTGTCCATCCACTCTCTCCAGATGCCGGCCGGGTCCTGGACTGAGGTTGGGGAACACCCAGAGTCCCCCGGTTCAATTCTGCTAAATCAGCAGAGCGGCACCTCCCGGAGGCCTATCCGGCTCCCCCGGGCCCCAAACCTGGTCCACTCACCAGAAGCTAAAAAGCCAAGCATGCATTGGTTTTCCCAGAATCTCAGGGAACCAATAATGTTACAGAAAACAGGAGAAGAACCAAGCAATACTCAGAGAGATGGAGTTACATTTATTACGCATGGGTCCAGAGGAAAATGTCTCTCAAATTCTGGGCCCCAACATGGAGGAATTTTCCCTATTTATATGTTTTTACCTTCTTTGTCTCCCAAATATGGGGTGTTTCTGGCCCCTTTTGCAAGTTCTTAAAGAGCCTCTATGTGCTGGGGCCTTGAGACCTCAACCAAGGGCCTGGCCTGGTGCCAGCACTGATAATTTTGTCTGGGGAAAGTTTAATTGCCTCTCTGAAGTGGGAGTAGTCTCATTTTCCGTATTATTTAAGCAAGCAACCTTTACAGAAGCCAAATAGCAGGGTTAAAATTTCAAACAGCAGTTTTTATATAAGATGGATACTTCAGGAGAAGCTGACTGGATTTATGTGGTGATCTTTTGCTTTATGTGCAGATATCAAATCATTACATTATACACCTGAAACTAATATAATGTCATGTCAATGATATCTCATTTAAAAATTTTAATGCAAAGGAAGAATAGTATTATATCTAAAGAGTTAAATACCAGCAGGCTCTTATTATAAATTTAAAATTATATATTCCTTAAAACCTTATAATATGTTCAAGTAACCTGTAGAAAGTTCACATGTTTGGTTGAAGGCTTAACTTCACTCGCTAACTAGGAAGAGAAAAATATTTGCTCCATTATAAGGAAGAAGCCATGCCAGTTCAAATTGCTGCTTAAAATTGAAACAAGATTTTAGTTTGCTTTATTTTCTAGTTATAGTTACCATTAAGACAAAGAATATGTAAGGAAACGTTTTTTATGTCTTCCTAATATATAGACCATCTTTTTGGAGACTTACAAGTTTAAAGTTTTCATGTAAATTTGATTTTCCCCAATTTTTCTTTATTTCCACCTTAAATACTTGTCAAAGTAAAGATTCCTATATACAAGTCCCAGAATATTGTATTTCTTTCATTTTAAAATCATTTACCTGTTTTTAAAGTAATCCAGGAGAAATATGTATTATTGATTCTTTCTTTGAAGTCTCTTAAAGCTAGATGAAAAATCCCGGAGAGGTAATTTTAGAAACACTGTCGATAACACCCTTGTGTCTGGCCATGTATGTCCTATAAAAGGATAAATGAGTCATGCAAATACATTCCATTAGTGACCTTGTTATAAATTCCATTCTTACCACATTCACGAGAAAGCCCTAATTTTAAAATGCCTTAAGATGGATACTATCCTCAAAAATGCACACAGAAGTCATACATGAGGCTAATAATCTGATATGTACAGGGTTTATTTGGTTCAACCAGGGTTTTCTGTGTCTATTTTCAAAATGTACCAAGTGCAGAGGGAGGAAAAAAGAAAGAAAGAAATTTATTCAGCAGCCAAAACTCCCTTTCAGCAATGCTCACTTTCTCAACAAAGTGATCTGCCAAGTTCAAGTTGCTGGGGTTTGTTAGCAACGTTGACACTCATTGCCTACTTCTAAAGCTGTGTCCAGGCACTTTTTTTTCCCTAGCCTTTACTAGTATAAGAAGGTGCCATCATTAAGTCCTCAAAACCCTTTTACAAGAGGTTAAATCTGATTTTTACATCAGTTTGAGTTCAGATGTAAATGTACTGAATCAGATGGTGGTGATGTCTTGGTTCTTAGCCTAGTTCTGAAACCTGCTGATTTGCCACTATTCAAAACTGCTGTAGGGGTTTGTGCCACTGAGTTGAGGTCTGTAGGCTCAAGCAGAACATAATCCCAAGCTCTTCGTCTTGGCTCTTCTGTAACAGAAGTGAGGCAGAATACCTGATCCCAGCACAGACAAGTCATGAATATACAGCCCAGGCCCAGATGCAGGTTCATCCATCCTGTGGACTTGATCTCAATGCTTTCACCTGCCGTCTTGTTTCTGGCCCCTTTGGTAACATTTGTATGCAGTGCAATTCATCAGTGCAACAAATATTGTATTGCATTTTTGTGGGTTCACCAGTTTTGGTTCCAAATTGGTATAAAGCTGCTGAGCAAATATCAAGAAAAGCAGAGTCGAAGCAAATACGAACACTGCGGGGCAACTCATTTCAGGCAGATAGCCCAATTAGAGGATTTGGCTACTATCTATAGATAAATAGGGATATAAAGCAAATGAAACTCTAATCACATTTTTAGGCATTTTTTGTTATATTGATGGAAGTTTCTCTTTGATCATTAACTTCGAGTGTCCCCCCACATCCCGCATGGTTCAGGGTTCAGGCTCTGGAGGAGGCTGCACACAAATGAAAGAGACAAGACAAGAAAATACTAATTTGGGAATTGGGGGCCAGGCGGAAGCCCAAGAGAGGACTTCGCTTTGCTCTGGCCTTTCTATCCCTTTTATTCAGGTTTGGGATCCACCTATAGCCCTTAGGCAGGAAATTTCCAGTAACAGGCAAACTATCTTATCAGTAAGGATTTACATAAGACTAAAAGGTGGAAGTTGCTTCAGCTACCTTTGTCTCAACCAGACAATGGGTGTATGGCTCTGACCCTTGCCAGAGCCTCAAGGTTGACCAGCCTTCCGGGACTCCTTGTCCACCCCTTTCTGCTAGTGAAGGCAATGGGCAGCTTCCAACAATTAACAACTGCATTATTTTTCTGATTTATTACCAAAGCTTCTGATTTGGATAGCTCTTCATGGGTTTTTGCTTTTCATCTATGCTAAGAGGACAAAGGTCAATGTAAATAAATTCATCTGAAATGAATTCTTACTATTAGCTCAACTGACCCATTGCTTGATGGGTAGGAGTCTCTCATAGCTGCAAAAATAGAGGTCAGGCACAGACACCAGGGAAAGGTTGGAATGGCGTTTCAGTGTTTCAGAAGATGGGAGGCTTAGCCCTTCTCATTGTTTAAGGGGAATAATAACTGAAGCACTATTTATTTTATCATTAGCAATATTTGAAATAGCTGATAATTTCTATGGCATTATGCATTTTTAAAAAGCAAATAGGTGGCTTGAAACCAATTCTGCTTCATATAAGCATTTTTCATAGCACCTGGTGTGTGTTCTAAGCTAAATCCAATTATATGCCTTAGAAAAGGGGGCAAAAAATGGTCTGTCCTATTGTAATGGGCATAGGTAAGTTTAAATCCTCCAGCTGTTTAAGGCACATAGATGAAATTTTAAAGAATTAATATAACTAAAGGAAAAATAAAGAAATCGGTAGATAAATAAAATCAACACCAGGTATTGGTATTCTCAAAGGGTTTGCTGGATAGTATGCTACCTTTCATTATATCTCTTCTTAAAATACGAGCTACTTTCAGAAGGTCTTTTTTCCTTTTGTCTTTTCTAGGCTCTAGCTTCTTAGACTGTAGGTGAGAGTGCTATACCTCAATGGTAATGATTTGGGGACATTTTACTGATTGACTTTATTATCAGGGATGTGTGGACTGAGAATCCATATTAATCTGAGATAAAGGAAAGGAGACACTCACCTCTGCCCATATAAAATATTCTTAAGTTTATTTGCTGTCTCTTGCCTTCAGTGTGAGCCAACTTAATCTGAAATTCAAACTCATGGTATGGTTGTGTCTCTCCTTAAAATAATTTTTGAAAAAAGAAAAAGTCTGAATTCATTAAGCTGCTCATTTAAAGAATAGCTTGCTACTTGAAAAACTAATCTGATTAAACTCTGTGAGTTCAGTAAATACAGTGAATGCCAATAATTTGGACTCATTTAAATTCAGAACAAATTTTTATTTTTTTTATTTTTTATTTTATTGATTTTTTACAGAGAGGAAAGAAGAGGGATAGAGAGTTAGAAATATCGATGAGAGAGAAACATCGATCAGCTGCCTCTTGCACACCCCCTACTGGGGATGTGCCCGCAACCAAGTTATGTGCCCTTGACCGGAATCGAACCTGGGACCTTTCAGTCCACAGGCCGACGCTCTATCCACTGAGCCAAACCGGTTTTGGCAAATTCAGAACAAATTTTAATGACCAATTCTTTGAAAAATATTTAATCATATTGCTACACCAGACACTGGTGTAGGTACAAGGCATACAGTGATCACAAGGTGGACCCTGCTTTCATGGGCCTGCCATGATTTGTCAAAAAACTTAACTTTTAAATTAAGACTGTGTTTGAGGAGGACATTGCAATAACTTTCTAGGCAGGATAAAAAGCATGTGCAAAGAACAATGATATTAATGATCATGACATAAATAGGAGAGTGTGATGAGATGTTTGTGCAGCTGGATTATAGAGAATGAGGTTAGAGCTGTGGAGTGGGCCATCATGACAAATGTAAGCAGAGTAGCTAGCAGGGAACCAAAGATGGTTGTTAAGCCTGGAAGCAATGTTGTTTAGTTTATTGTTGTACAGATGACTTTCTCAGTCATGTAGATAATATATTTGGAGGAACTGAAAAGACCAGTTAGAAAATGTTGCAATAGTCAGGGGAGAGAAGATGAGTGCCTAAAGCCCTAAACTATGGCAGCAGTAAGAATAGTCATGACTCATCCCTATATAGTACTATTCCTAAGTGCCATGTATTTATAATTTGTGTGAGTCAGTAATGTTTGAAATACTCATTTTCTATGTGTTGCATCTTGGTCACTTTGTTTTAATATTTTTGAATAACTTAGACAAACTTTTATAGATAATATGATTTTATTAACTAAATATAACTATAAAATATGTGAATTATTACTAAATATAGTAAAAATCAGAACAGTCATAAAAGGCAATATGACTGTTCGATATCTTTTAGTATCTGCAAGCAAGTTTCCCCTTCTTACTCACCTTTTCAAAATGTTTTAGAACATCTTGCCCATTATCATGGCATATGAACTTTAAAGTCATTTCATCGAGTTCCAAAAACAATCTTTCTGGAATTTTTATTAGGCTCATATTAAACCTAAAATTAATTTGGTTAGATGATATCTGCAAAATATTCAACCTTACTTTCTAAGAACTTGGCACATTCCTCAATTATTAAAAGATTCTATCTCCTAAAGTACAGTTTTACAGCTTTTCCCAACAAGCCTCTAAAGAAAGCTAATCTTAGATGTTTTAGGATTACGGTTGCTGTTGTGAGATGGGTCTTACTGATCATTGCTAAAATAGGAGATAACTATTGATGTTTGTATGGTTTATAACCAACAAATTTGCAAAATTATTTTTATTAATTCTAAAGGCTTTTACTTGATTTTGTGGGTGATGGTGGGCTTCTAGCACCTTGATATAGTTTTTAAAGTTAAATTACTAATTTCTACCAGTATTTTATACCAGGATGGGCACCTTTATTTAGTTCCTGATTTTAATGAAATCTTAAGTGTTTGAACACATTCCTGTTGTTTTTTTGTGTTGTTTGTGTGTGTGTGTGTGTGTGTGTGTGTGTGTGTGTGTGTGTGTAGGCATGAGGCTGATATACTTTGACCAATTGATATGTTTTATCACAGTATAAGATTTCTGAATTTTAATCCAAACATTATACCGGAGATAAATTATACTTAGCAGTGGTTGTTATTTTTCTTAAGTCTTTACTCTTTTGACTCAAGGTTGAACCTTGAATTAAGTCATGCAAATATCCTGTTTCATTGGTTTAATTTTCTTGGAGTTTTTAGTTTAGTTGAATATTTTCATTCTCAAAGGCTAAAATATTCTGTACTATTTCTTTAAATAAGTTAAAAAGGGTCCATAATTATTCATTTTACAAGAACTTTTGTGTGTATTTTTTTTTAAATCTCAGGAACTTGCATGAAAGTATTTTTCTTCTTCTGGCAAATACAACCATATAGATCTTGTTCTCATTCTTATAAGGACTGTTAAAAATCTTGATGACATTTGCTTTAATTTGTTTAAGTCATGGTTTTGCTATAGAGTGTTAAGCTTCTAATTTAGTTATTTTTTCAAATTAGAATAGTAAAGGGTAGGGTTTAAAGTCTTGAGCTTACTAAATTGTCTGAATTTAAGTCCTGGCTCTGCTTCTTACCAGCTGTGAGACTTTAGAAAGTTACTTGACTATTCTGGGCCCAGTCTCCTTATATGTAATGGGAATAAGGTACTATGCATAAGGTTATTGAAAGAATGAAATAAATTAAGACATGAGACTGATAGAACAGTAGTTTGACATTGTAAATGCTAATAAATGTGGCCAATTTTACAACTTTCCTTTAAAAGCCTGTAGCCTAGTCATGTCAAATTTTATAAAAAATGGGGCAATATAAGGTTTGACAATATATAGATTGGATATGACATAAGGTAAGAATCCCTACCTTTCTCTCCTCCAAGATTATTTACTTGTAAATGGGAGAAATTAAGGATTGGAACTAGTAAGAGAGAATACTTGGAGGAATACAAGGAGAAAAATAAAACAGAACCATTGTTGGCTCTGTTTCTCAATATCTCCTAAATCCCCATTTCATTATTCTTGGCTAGATGTAAGGGCAAACAAGGCATCCATCTTGCATTTCTATTTTCTAATTCCATTTCCTTCTTATGCTTGCAGTTAATTTCAAGTGGACACCTTGTGCCCAATCTTCCCAGACTCCCAAATGTGTCTAAAGGTTGCTGTGATCCAGAGAGCTATGTGGAAGACATTTGCTATCTGCAAAACTATGGCCGACAAAGTAGAATAGCTCTGTAAAAAGTCTAGAACCTAGGGCCTTTATAGAATCTGTTTTTACAAAATGATGCTTGCCCTGGCTCAGTGAGTAGAGCATCAGCCTGAGGACTAAAGGGTCCCAGGTTCAATTCCAGTCAAGGGCACATGCCCAGGTTGCGGGCTTGATCCCCAGGATCCCTAGGAGGCAGCCGGTTAATGATTCTCTCTCATTCTCTCTCTCTCTCTCTCTCTCTCTCTCTCTCTCTCTCTCTCTCTCTCTCTTTCTCCATTCCTCTTTGAAATAAATAAAAACATATTTTTTAAAAATGGTGCTTTAATTTTTTCTAATTAAATTAGATGATAAATGTTATTTTGATTTTAGTATCTTCATTCTTTAATGAACAACTTTGGAGAAAATGTCTGCATTTGCTTTACTTTATTTTTTTTGTAATTAATGGCTACAGAAAATGCTTTTATGGTGACCTTAGAATACAAATGAGAACATTTGTAGAATGTTTATTATGCCAGGCACCTTTCTGTGTGTTTTACATATAGCAACTCATTCAATCTTTGCAGCAACTCAGTGAAGTAGGTGCTATTATTTTTATTCCCATTTCATATATTAACAAATGGAAACACAGAGAGATTAAATAATTTTCCAAAGGGGAAAAAAGCTAGCAATTGGCAGCACTAGGTTCAAACCCAAGATTGGTGCTATTGGTAGCCATGATTGGAGAAAGAAAGAGATGAAGAAGACATGCAGAAAGAAGCAGAGATCCTCAGGGCTAGCCAGAAATTTTCCTTGTATTCTATGAGACACTCAAATATTACTGTGAGTCATATGCAGATTTTTTCAGATTGCTCCTGTGTATTTAGAATCCACCTTTTTGTTGTTGTTGTTGTATACTTTCTTAATTTCTGGCACTGTAAGATGCTCCAGAAATATCTTATATTTTCTTTACCTTATCCCTAGAATCAGCCATTCTCTAAGGAGCTCTGCTTCCTTATTTTGGATGGAGAGTAGTATTTAGAAACCAAGATCTGGACCTGGATATTCTCCTAAAATGTCACTATTTCTAGGCCTTATCAGCATACAGAACTAAAAAAATATATGTGTATATATAGAAGAACCCATGTACAGACACACACATACACACAAATGTATTTATTTTTATGTATATTACAGCAATAAAAAGAGCCAGATTTAGCATAATTTAAAAGATTGTATATAACACCTTCTTCATGAAGGGTTGGTAAAGACATTGATTATTATTTGTAACTAGAGGCCCAGTGCATGAAAATTTGTGCACTGGGGGGGGTGGTCCCTTAGCCTGGCCTGCCCCCTCTCACAGTCCGGGAGCCCTCAGGGGATGTCCTACTGATGGCTTAAGCCCGCTCTCCACAGGATGCAGGCCTAAGCCACAGTCTGGCCTCCCTCTGCAGGAGGTGACCGGGATGATCAAGGGGAAGGCGCTGCCCCCATCATCCTGCTGCTGCTGCCACTGCTGGCCACAGCAGCTGCCTGAGCCCTGGACCTCGCAGCCGCCAGGGCTCACGGCTGCCTGAGTCCATGGCTGCCTGAGCCCAAGGCTGCCTGAGCCCTGGGCCTTGCAGCTGCTGTGGCTTTGTCCAGATGGACGTCCGGAAGACGTCCCACCTAATTAGCATGTAACCCTTTTATTAGTATAGATAACATCAATATATTTTTCCTAAAGATCAATTAAATAGTATATACTTCTCTCTTACAATTCTACTAGAGGCCCAGTGCACACAATTCATGCACAGGTAGGATCCCTAGGCTTGGCCAGCGATCAGAGCCAATCAGGGTCAGTTAGGTTCCCCACCTCCCTGACTCCCTGCCTCCTCCTTCTCTCACTCCCTCAGCACCCTGCTGCCTCTGGTTGCCTGCCAGTGTTCCATGCCACCCCCTGGTGGTCAGCACACGTGATAGATAGTGATCGAACTCCCGTTCTCCCGGTTGAACTCCCAAGGGGACACTTTGCATATTAGCCTTTTATATATATAGATGTCCTTATAGTTGGAAGAATTATATCATTATAGATGTGTCATTAAAGTTTAGAGCAGGGGTGGGCAAACTTTTTGACTCGAGGGCCACAATGGGTTCTTAAACTGGACCGGAGGGCCAGAACAAAAGCATGGATGGAGTGTTTGTGTGAACTAATATAAATTCAAAGTAAAGGAGCGGAGGGGAGAGCAAGAGAACCCTCCACTCTTTCGGCTCCGTGGGCCGGATAGAACAGCTGAACGGGCCGGATCCGGCCTGCGGGCTGTAGTTTGCCCACGGCTGGTTTAGAGTGTTGGCTAGCCATTAAAATGTATTTTTCAACTCATGATGTGATGTAAGATGTTTAAAATTATAGTCAATTTGAAAGTAGCAATTATATTTGAACTTTTATTTTAAAATTATTTAGAAAAATCAAGTCTCACATCCAATATCAGGAATCCAGTGTTATTGTGATTGCCCTTTGGAGCTGAGTGATCCTGTGGCCTTGCAAAAGCCTGCAAGAAAAATCAGTTGTTGTTTTTGTAGAACAAGGAAGACAACTGATTAATACTTAAGAGACTTCATTTGTATTAACTTAGATTAAATTTGGATACATTCAAATCCATAGACAAAGCAGTTGATCCAAAATATGTGACAAAACTTCAACAGAGTAAGAGCAACAACAACACTGACAAGTTATGTTCTCTGTGCTTAAATATAATCCCTTGAATCTCTTGGAAGCATACAATACAATGTCATGTGCTTGGATTTAGAGTTCTAGCAGTAAACAGAGATGGAAGACTAGCCAGGACATGTTCATCAAAATTATATTTGTCTGGCTGATGTTACCAAGTGTGTTCAATATATCAATTCTTACTGTAACATCAGTTGACAACTCTAAAGTCACAGAAAATGCTTGCTTTTGCAAGGATGGAGATGGGGGAAGACTAATGTCAACTTGTCAGTTTTCTCACTCTACAAAAATATAAATATTAGGACAGAGAATTCAACTGTTGGTAATACATGAGAGTCATGCTATTCATACAAGTGCAGTAGCTTTTCTAAATTCTCTGGAAAAAATAATCTGGATGAGTCTGGCCTTATTTTCCCAACAAGCTTTTAGGCACTGATAAAGCAGAGGGCTATAAAAAGGAAGGGGAAGGATATTGTTTAGCATCTGCCAAATGCCAAGTAGTAGGATGGGTCCTTCATAGATTATTAATTCAATAACTCCTCCCATGTACACTGTAATGTAGGTATTTTGAAAAAACTAAGTCTGAATTTGAAAAGAAAACTTACCACCCGTAAGTGCTGGAATTGGTAACCTAATACAGTCTCAGTCTATCTCCAAAGAGTTTGATCTATATATACTGTCATGTTGTTGGGAAAATATTCTTTTTAATATTAACTAAGAAAAAATATAAATAAGAAGGAAATCTTCCACCAAGAGATATCAAACAACTTATGTTAAAGTCAAAAGGAATGTTCTTTTCCAAGTATTCTCTGATTTAGATTCTACCAATAAGTATGAAATGCAGCCTCTGCTTCATGATTTTTATAACAAATGACATAATTAGATTCTCTTTCTATGAACAATCTATGTATAAATCAACCATTTAAATTTTCTGTTTAGCTCATCACAAAGACCAGCATGGTGTGAATTCTGGAAAACAGTCAGTAAGTGGGCCTGCCACTTATGACACAATACAATTAATTTGATGAGAATCAGATGTTACTCTCCTATGTCTACCTATTACACACCTGCCTGAAAATTTAAAAACCAAGTAATACATATGATCACATCGCATAAATACACTAATTTTATTTATAACATTGTCTAAAATAAATTGAATATTGGCTACTGTTGCCTTATTCTAGTAGACACTGGAAACCAAATGCACTTCTTGATCTTTCAAAACATTTATTCTGATTGAGAGAGACAGCAAATAAACAAATATTGACGGGATGGTGTTCTTTTAAGGCCATTGCTCAGAATCTCCATCTGTGAGAAGTTGATTTTGGGCAGAGATCCTTAAAAAAGTGAGAGGGTGAGCATGTTCATATTTGGAGGGAAGGAACACCAAGCAGAAGGAATTCCAGGTGCAAATGCTCTGAGAGGAGTGTGCTTGGTGTGTTAAAGGTACAGCAAAGAGACAACATGACTGGAACAGAGTGAGCAGGAAGGAATATTGTAGAGGATGAAATTGCAGGATGAAATTGTAGAAGTATGTAGGCTGTGGTAAAAATCTGAGATTTTAAGTGTGATGGGGATTTTAACCATGAGGGAGTTTTATGTAGGAGAGTAACTTAATCTGACACTCCAGCTACTATATTAAAATCAGTCAGAGGAGGACAATTGTGGAAGCATGGAAAGTAATTAGGATGCTGTTGAAATAACCATGATATTATATGAACTTCTACCTAACCAAAGTAAAACATTAATTATGTGGAAATTTGTGTTTTAAATCATCTAAATCCTTTTTAAAAGTATTTACAATTTTGAAATTCCTTGCTTTTTTTAAAAAAAAAAAAAAACTCTATAGATTTTACTGAGAACAGGGAATTCAACAGATATCAGCTGATAGCAAGGTTTCACAATGAATTTTTGAAGCATTTGCTAACCAAGTGCTATAAGGACTGTGGCATTTACACATGCTTGTGAAAAATCCTTCTCAGGAAATAATATGACAAAGAGAAATGTAACGTTTCTGAGCCCTTGGCAGCATGGTCTTCGCATAGGCAAACACAGGATCCCTCATTCTCCTCTTCGGAGCCTTCAGTTTGTACATCCTTCTCAGAGATGTTGGCAAGTGGTTCTCAGCTAGATTACAAATCTTCAGATGTAAAGTGATATAATTCTTACTATGCCAGGATACCTTCAGTGAGTCATCAGGTTTTATGGGGTAGCTTATGAACTATAGGCACCTGTGTAGATCCTAATGAATTAAAGGGGCTGATGAGAGGGATTCTAGATTGGACACTCCTTCCTCTGCAGTGTATTGTCATCAGAATTAAGGATAGGCAGCTGGTTGGTACAGTAGGAAGAGGTGAAATATTGTTGAACTACTATTGGGCCCAGATTTGCCTCTTCTGGTAGAAATTCTGTGATAATTATTCAAACTGTGGACACTAAAATAGTATGTCAGTAAAAATCAAACACAGCCAAAACCGGTTTGGCTCAGTGGATAGAGCGTTGGCCTGCGGCCTGAGGGGTCCCGGGTTCGATTCCGGTCAAGGGCATGTACCTTGGTTGCGGGCACATCCCCAGTAGGGGGTGTGAAGGAGGCAGCTGATCAATGCTTCTCTCTCATTGATGTTTCTAACTCTCTATCCCTCTCCCTTCCTCTCTGTAAAAAATCAATAAAATATATATTTAAAAAAAAATCAAACACAGCTGACAAATCCTATCCAATAAAAGAGTAATATGCAAATTAACCATCACTCTGCTACGCCCACCAGCCACGCCCACCAGCCAATCAGAGCAAATATGCAAATAAACCCAACCAAGATGGCTAGGGCCACAGAGAGCAGGAGGGAGGCTTCGGTTTCCCTGGCAATGGAGGAAGCCAAGCTTTCCGCCTGCCCTTGCCGGCCTAGGCCTCCACTCAAGGCTACAAAGTTTCAATGATAGAAGATACATAAACCCAAACAGAAATGGCAGCAGCCACGGATCTGGAAAGAGCAGGAGGCTAGGGTTGCCCGGGCGATGGAGGAAGCCAAGCTTTCCACACACCCTGGCCCACCCAGGCCTCCGCTTAAAGCTACAAAGTTTCAGTTACATAAATCCAAAAAAAAATGGCTGCCCCCACGGAGCAAGCAGAAGGCTTGGCTCCGCTCCAGGCTACAAAGTTTCAATTGTAGAAGATAAATAAACCCCAGATACCAGGGCCTCCGCTTGGGTCGCCAGGGGGCGTGGCCGGCCTGCAAACCACCACAGGCCCCTCGCTCAGGCCACCCCACGCCCCAAGGGAACCCCCACCCTGATCTGGGACATCCTTCAGGGCAAACCAGCTGGCCCCCACCCATGCACCAGGCCTCTATCCTAGCTAATAAAAGAGTAATATGCAGATTGACCATCACTCCAACACACAAGATGGCTGCCCCCATGTGGTCAAAGATCCTGCCCCCATGTGGACACAAGATGGCCACCACAAGATGGCCAGCAGGGGAGGGCAGTTGAGAGGGACCAGGCCTGCAAGGGAGGGCAGTTGGGGGTGATCAAGCCTGCAGGGGAGGGCAGTTAGGGGTGACCAAGCTGGCAGAGGAGGGAAGTTGGGGGCGACCAGGCCTGCAAGGGAGGGCAGTTGTGGGCTATCAGGCCAGCAGGGGAGGGCAGTTAGGGGTGACCAAGCCAGCAGAGGAGGGAAGTTGGGGGCGACCAGGCCTGCAAGGAAAGGCAGTTGGGAGGGACCCAGGCCTACAGGGGAGGGCAGTTAGGGGTGACCAGGCCTGCAGGGGAGGGCAGTTAGGGGTGACCAGGCCTGCAGGAGAAGGCAGTTAGGGGCAAACAGGCTGGCAGGGGAGCAGTTAGGCATCAATCAGGCTGGCAGGGGAGTGGTTAGGGGTGATCAGGCTGGCAGGCAGAAGCGGTTAGGAGCAATCAGGAAGGTATGCAGGCGAGCAGTTGGGAGCCAGCAGTCCTGGATTGTGAGAGGGATGTCCGACTGCCTGTTTAGGCCCGATCCTAAACAGGCAGTCAGACATCCCTCGAGGGGTCCCACATTGGAGAGGATGCAGGTTGGGCTGAGGGACACCCCCCACCCCCCAGTGCATGAATTTCGTGCACCGGGCCTCTAGTAACAATTATAAAAGTCAACTTGTGGCACTGTGAATCTGTGTAGCATACAAAGAAAGAATATCCAATGTTCCATGCCTGCCACAAGGGAATTGGAAAGAGCCCAGAAAAGTTCATTTCAGACACTACAACTACATAATTAGCTGTGTCTCTGAGTGTGCTTTAATACTCTCCCTCCTGCCTGGCCTCACACTGGTGCAGAGGCAGCTTATGAGGCCACCTCTTCCCAGTGTTCCACATTTACAGGAGACAAAAATCCCCTACCCATGCCCTTTTCCTCTCAAGATAGTTAATCCTCACTCAGTCTGACCTAAGTCATAAGGGTGAATAAGTAATCCAATAAATAATGTCTCATTCCCGACTATCCTTTGAGCTTCTTCTCCCATAACCCTCCTAAGCCAGAAGGATAGAATTTTCTCTTATCACTTACTTTGAAGTTCTACATTCTTGACAAAGACTCATTATTGTTAAGCCTTGAGAAGCAGTGAAGAGAGACAGATCTTGGCTTGCTAATGAGTAGACCTACTATACTTGTAATTAGCCTCTCCAGTTTCCACAGGTTTATATATTTAAAAATCATTATAAAAGCAATAATGATTCTTCCCCACCCTCTCAATATTGGTTGTGGTCCATTTCATCTATTTGTGTTAACAGATTCTGGGTAGTATCTCTGGAGTAGGGCATGTTTGAATAGAATAAGTAAAAGAAAAGAAATATCACAAGAAAGAATAAAGATTAACTTGCCTGTGTGTGTGTTGTGCTGTTTCAGTATTGAACTACAGCTGGTAGAACTACAGAGCTCAGAAGGTCACCTATATGTATGCTGACTGGGTCAACACTGCAAAATAAATGTTTACTAAGTGTTTCAATCAATAATAATCTTTGGCACCCTGTTGTTGTTTTTTCAAGAAATGCCATAACTAATTAAATTTCCACTGATTTTATACCTTAAAAAGACTAATTGGGATATTTATGAGTTTTGGAGGGGAGGGGAGTAGTGAGTGAGAATTTGGTTCTGAAATGTAACATAATCT
The DNA here is from genome assembly GCF_963455305.1 of Plecotus auritus. Lineage (NCBI taxonomy): Eukaryota > Metazoa > Chordata > Mammalia > Chiroptera > Vespertilionidae > Plecotus > Plecotus auritus. The sequence continues at coordinate 61,858,202 of NC_137775.1, forward strand.
CATTTTGAAGGATTAAATCTTTAACTAGTATTCTCCAAATACAAATGAAGATAGTCTTTGACTCCTAGTTCTGAACTCCAGAATAGGGAGGGGTTGGGTAAGGTCCAAGTTTAGGGAAAAATGCATGAGAGAGAAAGGTATTGAATTTGAGGAGGCTCAATAAGTTCCACTCCAGTTTTCCACCAATTGATAAATGAGGCTCAAAGTTAATTTTATACTGATAAGGGTGATATTGGAGAATCTGACTTAGCTCACAATAGCATTAGCTTCTTATCATGAAGCACACATCAACTTATTCCCTGAATCAGGCAAGCATTGCTGACCAACATAAGCTTCTCTGTGTACAGCTTGAAGGTCATACACCTTAGAGGAGGGGAGCTCTCTGTTGGCAGCTTGACTTTCAGGAAGTCCGGAAAGTCTCCATATGCTCAGTTTCTCTCTCTAAAGGTACAGCTGCAGATACAGTTCCTCCTCCTTCTCTACTGACATTCCCTTCACATGAAAGGAAATATTAGGAGTCTGGAAAAATTGTTCCCCACCCACTGTAAGTACACTGTTGTAATTGATTCTACCCTTTTTGTTGAAATTTCTACCTTCATATGAAAGTTTAACCCATGGCCCTCCCCATGAATATCACATAATACAAGGAGATGGGGGTAAAAGGTCAGCTGATAATAGGTGAAAAGGCAGAGAATGGAGGCGGATAAGACAAAGGCCCTAACCGGTTTGGCTCAGTGGATAGAGCATCGGCCTGTGGACTCAAGGATCCCAGGTTCGATTCCGGTCAAGGGCATGTACCTTGGTTGCGGGCACATCTCCAGTAGGGGGTGTGCAGGAGGCAGCTGATCGATGTGTCTCTCTCGTCGATGTTTCTAACTATCTCTCTCCCTTCCTCTTTGTAAAAAATCAATAAAATATATTTTTAAAAAAAGACAAAGATGGGTAGAGTGCTAAGCTTTTATTTAGATACTAGAGGCCAAGTGCATGAAATTCGTGCATGGAGGAGCGGGGAGGGGTCCCTCAGCCCAGCCTTCACCCTCTCACAATCCAGGACCACTGGCTCCTAACTGCTCACCTGCCTTCCTGCTGATGGCCCGTAACCACTCGCCTGCCAGCCTGATTGCCCCTAACCACTTGCCTGCCTGCCTGATCACCCCTAACCACTCTGCCTGCCTGCCTGATCACCTCTAACCACCTCTGCCTTGGCCCCCGCTGCTGCGGCTTCGTCCAGAAGAACATCCAGAATGACGTCTGGAAGGTCGTTCGGTTGTCTGGTCTAATTAGTATATTATGCTTTTATTATTATAGATATTTGTTTTTCTTTTATATTTTGAATGATAAGATGGCATATGGCCATTATAAACTCATGATTCTAAAGAAGAGAATTAATGTTGAAAATGAAAAAAATTCTTATGACACCTTGATTATACTTCTTAAAATTTATTCCTCTGGATAAAGTAGGACAATATTGTGGCATTAAATAAATCCTCTGAAATGTAATCAAATTGTGAGGATATTTTTCTTCTTGCCAAAATGATTAGGGTGTGATGCGTCCTGATAACCAGCTGTTGGGAATAAGTTCAGTTTTCCTGAAGGGTGGTCCACAGAACCAAGGATTCTTTTCTGCATTCTTTGAGGACTTAAAAATCTATGAATCTACATATGCCAAGATTTTATTTAGAAAATAGACTGATGTAGAGGTCACATAAATTCTATTAAATTGTCATATTAACAGCCTTGATCATTATGCAGTTCAAGGGAAGAAAGCTAAAGACTTTTTGGTTGTTCTTGTTTGTTAATAAAAGGGACTTTTTAAATGGACTTATGCAATTATCTTGAACATATTTTACAAAGTCTGGAAAACATAATGTTAGTATTGAAACCATACATAGAACCAATGAAGCATAATAGACCATATGCTTCAGTTTCTTGATTGGAGATGAATTAATTTTTAAGCAATTATTATATATTTAGCACTTAATGTGACATTTCCTAGTTTTAGTTGTTTTTGTGTAAAATTAGATTTATATGGAAATATATTATTCAACACAAATTGTAAGTAAGAAGAATTATTGTAATGCATTGAAAAATCAGTAACAGAGTTCATTGGAAATTAAACAGATAATTCCTAGAGAATGAATAGCAGATTGAAACCAGAGTCTGGTTTAGGGAACATGTGGAAAAAGGATAAAGTAGAACTGAAACATAGAGGTGATTTTATGGCTCATCTTTATGGAGCGACTCTGGGTTCATTGGGGATAGATGTGATAACTTGACAAAAACCAAGCAGGCTCTGATGGGTGGCCTTAAGTCACAGCCTGACAATTAGTTAACTACACAGGGATAATTTGAGCTATGATTTATAACAGATGATAGCAGAATTACTAAACTTTTTAATAAAAAAGTCTATATTTATTAGGAGATACCACTTTTTAACCCAAAGTTAAAAGCAGAATAGATTTTATTTTTGGTTAAAGAATGTCCTGTGGGCTTCACTCATATTATATTCCTCTTCTCTTCTTACTCATGATTCTATACCAGATTGTGCTGCATGTTTTGTTTTTCTTCAAAGTTGAATTGACTCTGGCAAATATGGGTGTCCTCTCATTTAATTTGTGAGGAAAATGAACACCAAAATTTATTTCATTAAGTGGGACAATAAGGCTGGATTATAAGATAGTCTCTTTTCTTCACCAAGTATCTTCCGGTGTTTTTAAAATCTTTTGTCATTGGAGGGAAAAACTAATTGGTTCAATCCATTGCTTTCTGCTTTTTGGATAAAAGTATATAATTGACTTGCTCTTTTATTTTCCAATCAGTTGACTGGGGTCAATTTTTTTGGAGACACACCTTACGCTGAATAGTTTTCCTAAACCAATGCAATAAGCATTTGAATCTGGAATGTATGGAATTTGATTATTTACAGAGTGGCTTTATATCTAGAGCAGTACAAAGAGTTTCCTAAATTCTTCACTTGGTTGTGTGGACATCTCTATCAAATAATTTGTAAAAACACTATGATTTTGGTATTATAACTTTGTTTTTATATTGTTGGTTGTGAGGGTGATCCAACTGCAGTTTTTGCCCTGTTATTGAGCATTGAATTGATCCTGCTGATTTGGCTGCCTCCCATTCCTCCCTCACCTCCCCATGTACCTAAATCACTAGAAAAGGATATGCCTATAGATTGGAATGTGGTTCTTCAGCCCAAAGTACCAGAGTAATTGTGCCTCTTTTTCATAATCGCTATGATTTGTTGACCTGCCTGTTATCATTAAGATGACAATTAAAATCTCTGCTTTCCCTGTGTTTTGGAGACACCACTTCCCACTGACACCAAGCCATCAAGTTACATATACTCAGCATATTTGGAAAGTGCGGTAAATGATGCAGCAGCTTGTAGTTCTACATAAATGTCAGATTCCTGAAAATCCAGCCACATCATACCTCATGGCTTATCTTCACAATCAGCCTTTGCTGATTCCTGTTCCAGCCTGTTCCAGATGGTAACATTATGTAACCGAACTAACTGAGGCCACGCTGCCCCTCTCCATTTGCCAATGATGAGGTCATAGATCAGTAAATTAGAAGTCCTCCCAGCACCAGTGCATCTGTTGAGGTGTAGACTGCCTGCTATAATCCCAAGACCCTCTGAACCATCAGTTCATTGATCTCTCTCAACTCCACATCAGAAGGCATTTGGATTCAGTTTTGCCTGCACTCTGCCCAAGTCCATAAGCTTTTTTAGTGGGAAGCCTCTTTTGAATACTATTGTGGATGGCCAGGCCACTTTGAACCCCACTGACTACTAGACCTTCTCCTTCCTGCTTTAAACAATGCCCCATCTCCATCAGTTGACTAAGCTGCACCCCATTTAATTTCTTTTCAGTATTTAATCACCAGGAACTGGGATCCAATCAGTCCTGATATTTCTGTTTTCTGCTTGGAAAGAAGTCCTGAGGTGAGTGGACTTAAAATTTACTTTTCAATTTATTTTCTCCTGTACTTCTAAAATTGTCTAATCTTTAACTAGTCCAGATAATATCTCCTCTGCCACTCTGGCTCCTACCTCACTATCCCTCCACTTGTTCCCAAAGCTAGTTCCTGGACTGATTTTGCTATTCCTTTCTTTAAAATTATTCAGATTTTTGGCCCTTCCCCCACTTCACTATTTAACCCATTTCCCTAAAACCCAAGAGTCTTCCGAACTATTTCTGCATGAATGAAACTTTCCCAGAGGGCTTGAACATCCTCTGTGGCTGTGTAGTCCATACCAACACTTGACTGAAAACTTAAATGGGAAAAGAGCAATTTACTGCCTCCTTGCTCTGATCTTTGCACAGGGTCAGGCAGTTTACCAGGCTAACTTCTGCTGAGTGGGTCTCTTTCTTACCAGAACTTTCTCTGTTAGTGCCAAAGCACAGGGGATTATTGAGGAAGTGGGAAGACCAGTCCTAAGTTCTACCTATTACTTTGGGCCTATTGTCAGGCCCATTTTCTGTGAGTTGGACCTGATTTACTTCTCAACATTCATTTTTTGAGGGACTCTACGAATGCTGAGAATTAATTTGCTTTATATTTGACAATCCCCATGTCTTTGCATTCATTTCTAAAGTCTTACCATCAAGCATTATTCCTGAATCTTCTGTGCCATTGCTCAGACAAGCTCTCTGACATGGCATTGTTGTTTGAGTCCTGAGCTTTGGTCATTTGCCTAATTCCCTGGACTCTGAGTCACTTCTCTTCTACCAGTTCACCAGTCCTGGGTATAGTCTAACAGTTAGACTCTAACTCACTGTTTTTCCAAAACTCTACTAATGATCAAGTGAAATTAAACTCAGAGTAAATACTTCTTCTTCCATAGTAGCAAAATTTAACAGACACAGTACATCTGTTTCCATTAATCAAAATAGATGAAGTTAGGTAATACTATGTCTTTCATTTTATTTTATTGGGAACAAGCTCTGTACGAGGCAGCCAAATGATGGCTTTAAGAAATTCCAGAAAACGGCTACTGCTCACAGCCTGGGAATTCCTAGCAAACCTAATACATCAAGGGATGCAACTATGCACACATAATTGCACAGATCTCTTTACAAGATTTTGTAATGCATTTCCTAAATTGATATCATTTGGCAATAGCTATGAATTTATAACAAACCAAAAAGGGTTACAATTATGAATTACGGGTTTGCTCCTAAGGATCCCACAGAAAAACTGAAAACTCAGAACCCTATTTAAAGCAGAATTTCAACAATCATTTTTTCCATATTTCAGACCAAATACATTTTTTGTCTCAAAACTATATAATAATGGTGTTTTAAGGCTTACTCAAATAGCCACAAAAGCCTTTGAACAGATGTATGGTTCCAATTAGCCATTATAAACTATCACAGAAATTGAATTGATTTCTTTTATTGGTAATGAATACCTTGTATGAAGTTAGTAATAAAAGGTGTACAGACCATCCTACTTAAGTAGGTCATACATTCTGGTTTTCTTTGTCTATTCCTTTTCATTATCATATTTATCAAGTTGTATGTATATTTTTTTCTGTCTTCATCACTACATTGTAACTTATGAGCTTCATGATACCTTGATTATTTTATTCACCAATGTATGCTCAACACCTATGCCTGTCACTGTGTTAGGTGCTGAATAAATATTTGAACATGGTATATTATAATCATCCAGTAAGTATTTCATTGTAATAAACTTAAATGGGATTATGTACACTTGATCTCCAGACATAAGTCAGAGATAGTTAATTGAAATAAATGTAGGTTATCTATACTAATGATAGCTTAGGTGGTGTCACGCCCTCACGTTGTCACAAAATGGCTGTCACAAGATGGCTGTGTGCACAGCAGAGTCGTGGCCTGGTAGCTGCTCTACCTGGTGAGGCCTGGGGGTCCCGCAGCTCTGTGAGGCACGGATCGGCCTAAACCGGCAGTCAGACATCCCCCAAGAGGTCCCAGATTGGAGAGGGTTTAGGCTGGGCTGAAGGACACCCCGCCCTGTACGAATTTCTTGCACTGGGCCTCTAGTCTATATATATAAAAGGCTAATATGCAAAGTGTCCCCTCAGGAGTTCAACCAGGAGACTGGGAGTTTGATTGCTCTCTGAGACATGTGCTGACCACAAGGGGATGGCGCAGAACAAAGGAAGGCCCTGGCTGCTAGCCGGAAGGCCCCTATTGGCCCTGATCACCAGTCAGGCCTAGGGACCCTACCCATGCATGAATTTCATGCACCGGGCCTCTAGTGTGAAAAAAAAAAAAAAAAATATATATATATATATATATATATATATATATATAGTGAATCCTATATAATAAAAGCCTAATATGCTAAGTGTCTGGTCATCTGGTTATCCGTTCAACCAATCAAAGCATAATATACAAATGATATGCTAAGGCCACTCAACCGCTTGCTATGACATGCACTGACCACCAGGAGGCAGACAACCAACCAGTCAACCAGTTGCTATGACGTGCACTGACCACCATGGGGCAGACGCTCCGACTGGTAAGTTAGCTTGCTGCTGGGGTCCAGCCGATCAGGACTGAGTGAGACAGGCCAACATGCCCTGGAGCCCTCCCACAGTCCCTCCCTGGCTGGCCAACCTCCTGTGTCCCTCCCCAGCCCGATCATGCACCAGTGGAATTCCTCAGCCTGGCCTGTGCCCTCTCGCAATCCAAAACCCCTTGGGGGATGTTGGAGAGCTGGTTTCAACCCAATTCCACAGGCCAGGCTGAGGGACCCCACTGGTGCATGAATTTGTGCACGAGGCCTCTAGTATAATCATTACAACACTGTAATATTACTGTGGTACTTCTAAATAATTTCTACACCCTCATATATATTTCACAGAAATTCTATGATTCATACATATATGAACAAGTAGAAATTATTTGGCAAGTAATACCTTGGTGTATTTATTTTTTATAATAAATAGCTTTGTTTCTTTATTATTGAGTTAATTGGGGTGACATTGGTTAATAAAATTATGTAGGTTTCAGGTATACAATTCTATAATACAGTATCTGTATATTGTATTGTGTGTCCACCACCCCAAGTCAAATCTCATCCCATCACCATTTAATTATTCCCCCTTTTCCCTTTTCTACTTTCCCCCAACCCCCTGTTTCCTCTGGTAATCACTGTTGCCTGTGTCTATAAGTTTCTGTGAGTTTCTTTTTTTTGCTTAATCCCTTCACCTTTTTCACCCAGCCCTGCAAACCCCATTCTCTCTCACAGCTGTCAGTCTGTTCTCTATGACTCTGTTTTTATTTATTTATTTTGTTAGTTTATTTTGTTCATTAAATTCTACATATGAGTGATATCATATGGTACTTGTCTTTCTCTAACTGGCTTATTTCACTTAGTGTAATGCTCTCTAGGTCCATCCATGCTGTCACAAAGGGTATGATTTCCTTTCTTCTTTTTACTTCCCACTAGTATTCTATTGTGTAACTGTACCATGACTTTCTTTTTTTAAAAAAAATATATGTATATATTTTTTTTATTGATTTCAGAGAGGAAGGGAAAGGGAGAGAGAGACAGAAACATCAATGATGAGAGAGAATCATTGATTGACTGCCTCCTATACACCCCACACTGGGGATCCAGTCCACAACCCCGGCATGGGTCCTGACCTGGAATCAAACCGTGAACTCCTGGTTCATAGGTCGACACTCAACCACTGAGCCACGCCAGCTGGGCTGTACTATGGTTTTTCATCCACTCATCCACTGATGGACAATTGGGCTGCTTCCGAATCTTGGCTATTGTAAATAACACTGCAATGAACATAAGGGTGCAAATATTCTTTCCAATTAGTTTTCTGAGTTTCTTCAGATACATTCCCGGAAGTGGAATTGCTGGGTCATAAAGTAGTTTCATTTTTAACTTTTTGAGTTAACTCTATACTGCTTTCCACAATGGCTGCACCCATCTGCATTCCCAACAACAGTGCATGAGGGTTCCCTTTTCTCCACATCCTCACCAACACTTCTGTTTGTAGATTTTTTTGATGGTAGGCATTCTGACAGGCATGAGGTGATATCTCATTGTGGTTTTAGTTGGCATTTCTCTGTTGATTAGTGACCTTGAGCATCTTTTCATATGTCTATTGGTCGTCTGTATGTCCTCTCTAAAGAAGTGTCTATTCAGGTCCTTTGCCCATTTTTTTTTATTGGATTGTTGTTGTTTTTTTGGTGTTGAGTTTTGTAAGTCTCCATAGATTTTGGATATTAGCCCCTTCTCTGATGTATCATTGGCGAATATGTTCTCCCATTCAATGGGCTGTTTTTTCATTTTGTTGATGGCTTCCTTTGATGTGCAAAAACTTTTTAGTTGGATGTAGTTTCATTTATTTATTTTTTCTTTTGTTTCCCTTGCCCAAGGTGATATTACTATGAGAAATTTCCAAAATTTTACTGCCTATCTTTTCTTCTAGGATTTTTATGGTTTTGAGTCTAACATTTAAATCTTTAATTCATTTTGATTTTATTCTTGTGTATATTATAAGAAGGTGGTTTAGTTTCTTTTTTTGCACATATCTGTCCAATTTTCCATTTATTGAATAGATTATTTAGCCCATTGTATGTTTTTGCCTCCTTTGTCAAATGTTAATTGACTATAAAAGCATAGGCTCTCTATTCTGTTCCATTGATCCGAATGACTGTTTTTATGCCAATACCATGCTGTTATGATAACTAGATCTTAAAAATATTTTTAAAATCTGAAAATTTGCCAATAATAATTCATGTGAATAATATTTCCTTACCAGAATAACAGGTCTGTTACATTTGAGGATGGCATAGTGCTTGGAAGGAAAGTTTAAATATTAGGGTCAAATCATTGTTCATTTTGTGAACTGAATTATCCAGGACAAAACAATAAAATTTTATCAGTAAATGCATTTACATTTTAAAAAATGTAAATGTATTTACATTTTTTAAAATGAAAAGACTTGGTATAGACTGGGGAAGATTTGGTTAAATACCAGCATGTTGTTGGTGTGTGTGGTAAGGAAGATACTTAAAAGATTTAGCAGACTCTGAGTTCTATGTGAATATTATTGTGATCATTGCAATAAATAAATAAATAAATAAATAAATAAATAAATAAATGAAATTTTAGGTTGTATTATAAAAAATAGTGTCCAGAACAAACTATATGATAATCTAGCTGTCCAGCCACATGTAGGATCTCCAGTTTAGTTTGTAGAACCACATTGTAAGAGACACAGGTAAACACGCACTTCTCTAGAAGCAAACACAGTGAGGAGCAGGGCAGAACTTCAAAGTATCACTGGGAAGAATGTTTGCTGAATCCAAGGACATAGGCATGAGCGTCACCTTCAATTCTATGAAGGGTCTATTCTGTAGGTCTAGACCTGGCCTTGGTAATGGGGCACCAGAGAGCAGATCCAGAACCAGCTGTGAGACTTAGAAAGTGGAAGTATTTGGCTCAACCTAAGGAAAAGCTTTTCAGCAAAAATAATCAAAGTATTGGAATAGGATGCTTTTTATTTGAGCTTCATGAATCCTGACATCTTCAAAGAGAGGGTAGAAGTCAGTGAAGAAATTCATTTAATTACCTAGGAGACTCAACTATAATGTTCTAAAATTGAGTAAACAGCTAACACAATGAATCCTTTAAGCCTTAAGTGGTTTTTATTAAAAATCATGGCCTTTTTCCCTTAAGTCCTGCTCATTTTATCTTATTATTTTGGTAATTTTCTTCCACCCACTAGAGTATGTTTATCTTTCCTTTTACTGAGTTTAATGAAAGCATGACCAATAATCTCAAAGGCCCGTCATTTATTTATTTATTTGTTTTTAAATATACTTTTTATTGGTTTCAGAGAGGGAGAGAGAGGAAAAGAGAGATAGAAACATCAATGATGAGAGAGAATAATTAATTGGCTCCTTCCTTCATGCCCTCTACTGGGGATGGAGCCCACAACTGGGCATGTGTCTTGAATGGCAATCAAACCATGACACCCTGGTTCACAGGTCCACACTCAACCACTGAGTCAGGCAGGCCAGGCTCAATGTGTGTCATTTAAACAAGAGTAGAACCATATCATTTAATGAAAAGGGTAACATGTTGACCTAAGAGTTACTGTTGATACTCTCCACTGTTTAATAGGACTTCCCAGCCTTCCACCTCCTCCTCATTTTATAGGAGTCATGCAAGTGCAATCTGATCATCTGAAGTGGGTTAAAAGAGTGAATGAATACCTGCTGATCAAACAGCTTGTGAGGCACTCACTTATGATCTGTTGTTCCAGTGACTAAGTGGGGCTTTCGCTTTCAATGGCCTCTGGCTACAGAGTCAGGTAAAAGTCATCTTCCAATAGTTATAGCAACAAGATTGGTTGTGGGGGTGGGTGGGGGTTTGAGATTTGATGCTGCTTGGGTGACCTTGGTTAGTTTCATAAAGAGGCATAGCAGGAGAACAGACTATCAATCTTAGAGGGAAGGCGGGGGTTTGTGGGTGCCTGAGAAGAGATCAACCAAAAAACTAGTATGCATATATGCATAACACATGGACACAGACAATAGGGAGCTGAGGCCTGGGGCAGGAGCAGCTGTGGGTTAGAAGGGGTCATTGGGGGTGGGGGGAAGGGGACATATGTAATACGTTTAACAATAAATATTTTAAAAAATAGAAATGAACCTATAAAAAATAAAGAGCCATAACAGAAAACTTAGAAAATTAAGATTTTGTGTTTATATCTTTCAGAGACTCTCAAATGGATATTCATAGAAGAATTATTGAAAGAAACTGACTTATTTGAAAATTGCAGATTTCTCAGTCTCACTTCCAGCTATTTTAACTCAATGAGTCAAGGATTGGGCATAGGAAATCTGTCTTTTTAATAAGCACCCCAGGTGAAGCCCAGTCACAGAGTTTGCACACCTCACATTGAAAACAATTACTGGCTTAGACAAAAATTCTTTCTCTTTATATTTTTCAGGTTGGAATTGAGAACCAGTCACTAGGGCAAAGGGCTATATGGCAAATGTTAATGTGTGTGTGTGTGTGTGTGTGTATGTGTGTGTGTGTGTGTGTGTCCACGTGTGGGGTGTTCATTTAAGCATTTGAAATATGTTTTGTGGACTACTATAGGTAAAATAAATTATTAAACACTGGGAAATAGGGGAAAGTAGGAAAAAAGGTAGAATAGTGTTGAATTCCAAACTTCAATAAAAAATAACTCAGTAGGATAAGGTCACAGAGTTTGCTCAGGGGTCGAGTGTCAAACATTTATGAAATAATTTACAGCAGAATGGCCTGCACAGTTTGCTTAGGAGTTAACATCTATGAGCCAGAATGTCAGGCCATTATTCTTGCTATTGCACTGCTAGCTTTACCAAGACAAGGGCACACATTGCTATTCAAGTGACATACTGCTCCACTGCTACCAGTGAGCTTAGGAAACAGATGATATTAAGAGGAAAATGATCACATAATGTTTGACAGCTTTTCTGCACTGATTGCCTCTGTAGATTTTGGTGAGGTGTTCACTCACCTCCTCTCAATTTTTACTGCAATAGCTACATTTAATAATGCAAGATCACAAAGGTGATTTGCTCCTTTTTTTTCATTTACATGTAAACGAGAAGGCTGTTGATAGAATTACGGTCAATAACCATTTTTTCTTCATGTTGCTATGCTTTTGCTTTCAAGTCTGAGAGGGAAATTATATGAGAACTTCAGTCTGAATGATGTCACTCAAGGTAATCTGGATACCAAGAAACAAACAAAACAGACCGAATAAAAGCAGCCTGAAGTTCATCGGGTTTATTTTGCCTCCACCTGCTCTCAGAGAGACAAGTTTGCAATGCTTGACTGCAGTTTCCTATTTACAGGAATGGATTAGAGACAGAAATCATCTTCAGGCCTTAATCCCAGGGAAACTAGAAAAACAACTTCTTATAAAGCTGTTTATAGGGTAACAGATATGAAGGTGTGTTTCGGATCAGACATGGCATAAATAACTTTTAAAAACAGAGTATTTCATTAAGCAAGTCAAAGTGAGAATTAGAAACTTAAGACTCTGTCTAAAGTAAAATACTAGGAATAATGAGCACTTCCAGCATTGCCTCATTCATTCATTTCTTCCTTGTGCTGTACTGGGTAGGATTGCTATAGTTCTCATTGCCCTGCAGGAGTTCTTAGTCTACTTAGAGGAGAAACATGCACAGTGCCTGCAGTAGATGCTGCGCCAGCTGCAGTCACCACTTTTCCACAAGAGCCCACAGCTCCCTATTCCTTGTGGGAGACCTGCTGAAATACTCCTTGCCATCTATTCTTTTGGGTATGGTGGTCATTTTACAACTTTATTGAATCTTAACTTTTAAAACTTAGCTTATCAGATAATTCTTTGGCTTAGTTCATTCTCTTTCATTCTGTCTGTAAAGTTCCTTCCTTTGGAACGGTTAAATGCATTTTTAGTTCTTCTCCTAAAGTGTTAGCTTCTTTTAAAAAGCACCTCTATTTTTCTCTTAAAATAATAATATTATAAAACATTAAAGTTATATTAATATCACTATTAGAGTTTTGGTTTTATAAAAGAGGTAAAAAGTAGATCACCGGGAGAATTAAAAGAACCCTAATAGGTGAAGCAACATTTGAACTCAGCTTTGAAGAGGAGGTAGTATTCCAAAAGCAACGGATGGATAGACCCAGAATGGCTTAGCAAGAGAAACACATACAAATGATGAAATAACTAAAGAAGAAAATGAATTGTTTAGGGAAGGTGAGACAAACCACTGTTTTCATTTACACATTTCTAGGACCAGTCCAATACAGAATTAAGTATTAACCTGGTAAGTTGTTATTTACATTGCTGTTATTTTATTCCTCAATTTTTCTTTAAAAACAAACAAACAAAACAACACAGGAAAGTTATTTTTATTATCCATCCGCTCACTTCTAATTCCATTCTACCTTAAATCTCATCTCCCATCCTATTTAATATAAAAGAATAATATGCAAATTAACCATCCCTCTGCTACACGCACAAGCCACGCTCACAAGCCATGCCCACAAAGCCACGCCCACCAGTCAATCAGGAGCGAATATGTAAATAAACCCAACCAAGATGGCTAGGGCTACAGAGAGCAGGAGGGAGGCTTGGGTTTCCCTGGCAATGGAGGAAGCCAAGCTTTCCACCTGCCCTTGCCGGCCTAGGCCTCCACTCAAGGCTACAAAGTTTCAATTATAGAAGATACATAAATCCCAATAGAAATGGCTGCTGCCACAGAGCAAGCAGAATGCTTGGCTCCATTCCAGGCTACAAAGTTTCAATTGTAGAAGATAAATAAACCCCAGATACCAGGGCCTCTGCTTGGATCGCCAGGGGACGTGGCCGGCCTGCAAACCACCACAGGCCCCTCACCCAGGCCGCCCCACACCCCAAGGGAACCCCCACCCTGATCCGGGGCACCCTTCAGGGCAAACCAGCTGGCCCCCACCCGTGCACCAGGCCTCTATCCTATCTTATAAAAGAGTAATATGCAGATTGACCATCACTCCAACACACAAGATGGCTGCCCCCATGTGATCAAAGATTCTGCCCCCATGTGGACACAAGATGGCCACCACAAGATGGCCAGCAAAGGAGGGCAGTTGGGAGGGAACAGGCCTGCAAGGGAGGGCAGTTGGGGGTGATCAAGCCTGCAGGAGAGGGCAGTTAGGGGTGATCAGGCCTGCGGGGGAGGGCAGTTAGCGGCAATCAGACTGGCAGGGGAGCAGTTAGGCATTATCAGGCTGGCAGGGGAGTGGTTAGGGGGTGATCAGGCTGGCAGGCAGAAGCGGTTAGGGGCAATCAGGAAGGCAGGCAGGCAAGCAGTTGGGAGCCAGCAGTCCTGGATTGTGAGAGGGGTCCCAGATTGGAGAGGGTGCAGGCTGGGCTGAGGGACACCCCCCCTGCACAAATTTTGTGCACCAGGCCTCTAGTTTTATGATAATTTGCCTACTTAACAGACAGAATTATTAATATGACTAAACGGGGTACCTTAGGCAAATGAATCATGAATATTTCATTGAGCTAAAGGAGGCAAAGGTCACACCATTTCTCCCCAGTGAAACAACAGCCTAGGAAAGTCTTTGCCACCTTTTGCTGTTCTAAAGGAATCAGTCCACTAATATCCTCAGCATTATGGACATGTTTCTTCCTGAAGGAAAGACTAACTTCCAGTCAGCTCTTCTCTGTTTCCACTAGAAGAAGAGACTAACTCCATTTGGAATGAACAGTATTTATTTGAGTGAACTGTAGTCATGTTGGATTCAAAAGTGTTCTTTATCAATAAATACTTTGATTATTGTCAGGACTTTCCCAGGATTACAATGACATTTCTCTAGAAATGCTGTTTTTTCTGTGTCTAATTTAAGATAACTTTTAGATTTCTTCTTTGGCCAATTGTTAAAAATTAGTCAAGATTAGCGGTAAAAGAGAATTTATAGAATAATTTAAGATAGTCAAGTTTAAAAAATATTAATCCTTAGTTACATAAAATTTACCATAGAATTTTAATGTATAAAACAAAAAGAGTAACATTATTAGTATCACTCTTTTATAAATTCAATGTCTAAAATTTATTGTAAAGTCAGTAAAAACAAAAAAAGTTAGATAAAATAAATATTGTAATCATCACAATTCCTTTCCACTTGTTCATTATAAAAGTATATGTAGGAACATACATTTAAAGCCAAATTCCTGAAAATCTCAGGATATTTTTTGATCAGATTGAAATGGCAGGTCATGCTTTCTTTTGAGATCAATATAAAGAAAGATAATGCAACAGTACTATTCAATGCCTCGATTGGCTCTGGCATATTACAACTAGAAAAATACATACTTAGGCGTGTTGCTTTGATTTTCTTTTCAGCTATTATATATGTAGGGGTGTGTGTGTGTGTGTGTGTGTGTGTGTGTGTGTGTGTGTGTGTATGTTGGTAGCTTTGCATAAAGCACCTACATGAAATCTTATAGTTACGTAGAATTTGGTTGGAAAGCATTATTTTTCCTCCATATCAGAAAAAAAGAAAATAAGACCCAGAGAAGTGACTCATTCTAGGTCATTCCACAATCTACTGACAGAGAAATAATTAGAACCTATATTGACTGACTCCCATTGCTGTGTTCTTTCAATGATTCCCCAATGCCTCTCCCATCTTATTATTGTAATTATTGATGTTATTTTTATTAATATTGTATTATGGTAAAGAAATAATGATCCTTAAACATTAGCACTTTCTAACTCTTATTCTGAGTTAGAAAGGAATACCACCATTCTTTCGTATTTATTCCTTTGTAAAACATGTATTTTTCAAGTTAAACCAAGATTCTTATCATAATTTTTTATCCAAATTTACTATATCTCTATTACTTAGAGGACTACAGATTATTTTAAATGCTGGACAAGTGGCCCAGTCAGTGTTGCTCAGTGGTTAAGCATTGACCCATGAACCAGGAGGTCATGGTTCAATTCCCGGTCAGGGCACATGCCTAGATTATGGGCTCAGTCCCCAGTAGGGAGTGTGCAGGAGGCAGTAGATCAATGATTCTCTCTCATCATTGATGTTTCTATCTCTCTCTCTCTCTCTCTCTCCCTTCCTCTCTATGAAATCAATAAAAACATATTTTTTTAAAAATTCTTGATGAGTGAGTTAATTGCTTGATAGACACAATGAGCCAACATTATATCCATTCATTTTCTATGTTCTTGAACTTTAGTCTATCTATCCTCACAATCAGGAAAATGTGCACCACATGTAAAGCATTTTCCATTGTACTTAAAGATGTTGGCTTTGTGACTCATCCAAGTCTTCAACTTTCTTTGAATTTACCCTGAAACCACCACAAGCACCTATTAAGTATCCCTCAGCACTACTGAATTTGCAGTCAAAGTGGAAATATGATGCTTTCTCTGGGCTTGACTAGCAAAAGGAAAATTCATAAAGTAAAAATAAAATTGTACTTTGGCTTCTTTAATGAATGTAAGCAATGCATACTGAGTTTGTAATTAAAATACTTTCTGTCATTTTGGGGATCTTAATGTTGAATGATGTCTGTGCTATATTTATAATCACTTTCCTTCCCATTAATAACAAAGCATTTCCAATTGGAAATGAGTGTGGCCATAACTTTTGCTTGTTCGTATTTGAGATCCCAGAATCTAAGTATTTTTCTCTCTGGCTCTCCATATTACAATTTCATTACTGTTCTGTCTGCTTTGGGAAAATAGTCTTGTTCATATATATGCTTAATTTTTAGAAAAAAATGTGAAATAAAAAAAAAGTATATCATATAAGAAGGATTGTAATGCTTTGGAGGCATTTACAATTTTTAAAGAAGACATGAAGTATTTTTGTGTGAGACAATGAGTTAGAATTTAAGGGGACTCAGTTTTTTTTAGCTGCCACGTGGATTTGTTGCTTTCAAACTAAGTTACATTTAGGACTGGGATTCCATGAACCAGCTCTAGTAGACATTTGAAAGACATGACCAACATAATTTTTTCTATTCTGTTCACCTTTACATGTGTTATTTCTATAAGCTGAAAAATAACACCCGAAGTTTTCATGACTTAACAGTATTGAGCCTAGTTAGTGTACAGATAAAAACTGAACCTGATACAATGTTCTGTGGAACATCTTGAGTCTCAAAGAAAGTGAAATGGTTCCTTTCCTCTTAATGTCTTTTCCTATATATAAAGGGTAAGACAGCATGTCCCATGGAAAAAGAATGAAAGCCTAAAACTTTATTCATGGGGGGAAAATGTATATATGAACATTCCTCTTTGCTTTTTTTTTAACTCTTACTGATAGATTATTACTTAAGACTGGTATATTTGTTATGCTGTATTTCAATTTTATTATGAAAGTTTACTCAATAGACTGTGTGTTGTTGTTTTTATTAAATGGACAATTCAGCTAAGTTCAACTGGATCTTTATTTATCCAAAATCAGATTTATTTCCTCTACTGAAGTTTTAAAAAAATATTTAAAGTATATTTGATTAGGCCCTGGCCAGGTAGCTCAGTTGGGTTAGAGCATTGTCCCAATAAGCAAAGGTTACAGGTTCATTCCCTGGTCAGGGCACATACAAGAAGCAACCGATGAATGCAGAAGTAAAACAAATCGATGTTTCTCTCTCTAAGAAATCAATCAATAAATTTTAAAAATAAAGTATCTTTGATTATGGTTTGTAGTAAAAAATTTAAAAATTTGATATATGCCATCATTTGATGGATTTTATGATCACTCTCTGTTTATATTATTTATTTTTGTAGTCTTTATAACTCCTATTCAGAGGGTTGTCATCAGGTAAAGGGTTATAAATGCACTGAGAAAAAATCCTATATAATAAAAGACAAACATCAACCAAATGGCGGAAAAACCGGTTGCTATGATGCACACTGACCACCAGGGGGCAGATGCTCAACGCAGGAACTGCCCCCTGGTGGTCAGTGCACTCCCACAGGGGGAATGCCTCTCAGCCCAAAGCCGGGCTCACGGCTGGCGAGCGCAGCGGCGGTGGCGGGAGCCTCTCCTGCCTCTGCGGCAGTGCTAAGGACATCTGACTGACGGCTTAGGCCTGCTCCCTCTGAAGCGGGCCTAAACTATCAGAGGGACATTCCCCAAGAGCTCCCGGACTGCGAGAGGATGCAGGCCGGGCTGAGGGCCCCCCTGCGCTGAGTTCACGAATTTCATGCACTGGGCCTCTAGTAAATAGATAAAAATGTTAATTTTTTTTCCCAAATGTGGTTACAGAAAATTTTAAAGAAAAAATCTTTTTTGATTATACAGTTTTTAAAATATGTTTTTATTGATTTTTAAATAGAGAGGAAGGGAGAGGGAGAGAGAGATAGAAACATTGTTGAGAAAGACACATCAATCGACTGCCTGCTGCATGCCCCACACTGGGGATCGAGCCCACAATCTGGACATGTGTCTGGGAATCAAACCCAGTACCTCTTGGTCCATGGGATGATACTCAAATATTGAGCCATATCAGCCAAGCTGATTATACATTTTTTTCTATGAAATATGTAATCCTTTATCCAAAAAAAAAAAAAATGTATCAATTGATTGCATTTATTGGCTCATTATAGGTAGAACATAGGCAAAGAGAGACAGAATTAAGAATGAAAATTAAGCCCAGCCAGTGTGGTTCAGTGGTTGAGCATTGACCTATGAAACAAGGGTCACGGACCAATTCCTGGTCAGGGCATATGCAGGGGTTGCAGGCTGTAGTGGGCGGGGGGGGGTGGGGGGGGGAGGCAGCCGACCAATGATTCTCTCTCATTATTGATGTTTCTATCTCCCTTTCTCTCTCCCTTCCTCTCTGAAATCAATAAGAAAATTAATAAATAAATAAAATGTTTACCAGAGAGTCAACATTAAAGAAGAAAGAAACTTAAGTATGGTGGCTCCTACTTTTATTTTAAACTTTGAATGATATCTTTGTTAATTAACTTTTTAAAAAATATATTTTTATTGATTTCAGAGAGGAAGGAAGAGGGAGAGATAGAAACATCAATAATGAGAGAGTAGCATTGATCAGTTGCCTTCTGCATGTCCCCTACCTGGGATCGAGCTTGCAACCCGGGCATGTGCCCTTGATCGGAATCGAATCCAGGACCCTTCATTCCACAGGCCAACATTCTATCCACTGAGTCAAATCAGGTAGGGCTGTTAGTTAACTTTTATTTATTTATTTATTTATTTATTTATTTATTTATTTATTTATTTATTTAAATATATTTTATTGATTTTTTACAGAGAGGAAGGAAGAGTGATAGATAGTCAGAAACATCGATGGGAGAGAAACATCGATCAGCTGTCTCTTGCACACCTCCTACTGGGGATGTGCCCGCAACCAAGTTACATGCCCTTGATCGGAATCGAACCTGGGACCTTTCAGTCCGCAGGCTGACACTCTATCCACTGAGCCAAACCGGTTTTGGCTGTTAGTTAACTTTTAACTCCCACCTGTGTGTTTTTTCCAGGTGCTGCTGTAATTCACCTGGCCACTGAGAGCCTAGAAGGGTCTGCCTACAATCCACAATCAAGATTCTTAGTATGACGGAGTCACTGTTTCAGAGGTAAGACAGTGTGTTCATCCCTCACTGGATGCACAAATTGTGGTTTCTTGATGACACACTTTTTATAACCTTCTAATTGTATTTGAGGCAGTTTCAATGGAGACATTAAATTACAACTTTCTAAGTCTTTCGATCATCAAGGGCAAGTCCTTCTCTATGCCCTAAAACATAAAGTTAGTTAAAGGGTAAAAACATTATTTTCAGACAGAGAAGGAATTCAGGAATCTTGTGTACATTGCACATTCTACCTTTATTGCAATCTATACAATTATTTTTTTCTCTGAAAGGATTATGTCTGTTTAAAAATAATAATTATACATTATCAATCCCATTTGTTTCCTATGTAAAAGAAGAAGAGTTCCATGTCAAAGCTCAGCCATCTCTGTTCCAATGAGGGTCCTCTGAGGTTTCCCCAATAATAGTAGGAATGCTCTGCCTTGGGTACCCAATGCTCACTAACTTTGATGTCCCTGAATGAGAGTTATCAAAGTCTGCACTGATACTTCATTTAATTGCCCAGGGCTTCCTGTTAAGAAGTTATCTTGCAGCCCCACCTGGCACACAGTGCTGTGTTATCCCATGGCACTTATTAGTCCTCTCTTTGTTGGGAAGAGTTAGTGATTACATTCAGGTTGAGTACAAAGGCCGAGTTGGAAGTCAACTGGGTTCATGTCCTAGCTTGGTCACCTCCTATACATGCCTGTGTCAGTTACTAAACCCCTCTAAACTTTTATTTCCTTGTTATTAAAATGGGGATAGTGCCCTAATCTGTTTGGCTCAGTGGATAGAGCGTCGGCCTGTGGACTGAAGGGTCCCAGGTTCGATTCCAGTCAAGGGCATGTACCTTGGTTGCGGGCACATCCCCAGTAGGGGGTGTGCAGGAGGCAGCTATTCAATGTTTCTCTCTCATCGATGTTTCTAATTCTCTATCCCTCTCCTTTCCTCTCTGTAAAAAAATCAATAAAATATATTAAAAAAATGAAAAAAAAATGGAGATAGTGCCTGCCTCTGATACAATGAGGGGGAATTATGGCCTAAAGTTTTTCAAGTATTTATTTGCATAAGAATCACTTGCTAGATTCTGATCCTGAAAATGTGGGGAGGGAGTTGATACTCTTCATTTTTAACAGGCTCACAATTGACTCCTAATACTGCTGGTTCATGGATTACACTTTGAGTGATAGCAAGATTGTAAGTGAAGACTAATATACAGATAATGGCCAACCATCCTATCTAATAAAAGAGCAATATGCAAATTAACCACTCTGCTACACCCACAAGCCACACCCACCAGCCAATCAGGAGCAAGTATGCAAATTAACCCAACCAAGATGGCTGCAGCCACGAAGCTAGCAGGAGGGTTATGTTTCCCCAGCGAAGGAGGAAGCCAAGCTTTCCGCACACCCTGGCAGGCCCAGGCCTCCACTCCAGGATACAAAGTTTCAATTATAGAAGATAAATAAATCCCAACAAAAATGGCAGCAGCCACGAAGCTGGAGAGAGCAGGAGGCTTGAGTTGCCCCCGGTGATGGAGGAAGCCAACCTTCCACAGCCCTGGCCTGCCTTGGCCTCCGCTGAAGGCTACAAAGTTTCAATTATAGAAGGAAAATAAATCCCAACAAAAATGGCTCCAGCCACAGAGCAAGCAGGAGGTTTGGCTCCACTCAAGGCTACAAAGTTTCAATTATAGAAGATAAATAAATCCCAGATACCAGGGCCTCCACTTGGGTCACCGGGGGACATGGCTGGCCTGCAAACCACCACAGGCCCCTCGCCCAGGCCGCCCCATGCCCCAAGGGAACCCCCACCCTGATCCAGGACACCCTTCAGGGCAAACCAGCTGGCCCCCACCAGTGCACCAGGCCTCTATCCTATCTAATAAAAGAGTGATATGCAAATTAACCATCACTCCAACACACAAGATGGCTGCCCCCATGTGGACACAAGATGACCACCACAAGATGGCCAGCAGGGGAGGGCAGTTGAGGGACCAGGCCTGCAAGGGAGGTCAGTTGGGGGTGATCAGGCCTGCAGGGGAGGGCAGTTAGGGGTGACCAGGCTGGCAGAGGAAGGAAGTTGGGGGTGACTGGGCCTGCAGTGAAGGGCAGTTGGGGGGGACCCAGGCCTTCAGGGGAGGGCAGTTAGGGGTGACCAGGCCTGCAGGGGAGGGCAGTTAGGGGCAAACAGGCTGGCAGGGGAGCAGTTAGGCATCAATCAGGCTGGCAGGGAGTGGTTAGGGGGTGATCAGGCTGGCAGGCAGAAGCGGTTAGGGGCAATCAGGAAGGCAGGCAGGCAAGCAGTTGGGAGCCAGCAGTCCTGGATTGTGAGAGGGATCCCAGATTGGAAAGGGTGTAGGCCGAGCTGAGGGACACCCCTCCCCCCCGTGCATGAATTTTGTGCACCAGGCCACTAGTATATAAAATAGAACTGAATCACTAACTGCAGCAACCTGCCCAGGAAGCCACACTTTATCTTTGAAAATAAGCCCAGGAACTAGCCTGCTGAGTCATACCTGTAGGAAGTCAGCCTGCTATCTCTAGTAATAATTCAGGAAGCCAAACAATAACTTCTATAACAATGAGACCAAAAAGGTCAAGACTTTATTAATAATGAAAATCTTTTCTAATTTTTCCCCCCACTTCCAATTTAGGGCCTACCAGAGAAAAACAAATATGCACCCCTAAACAATTACAGAGGGGTTAGTTAGCCCACCTATAGCTTCCTCAGGCCAAGAGCCTCCAATCTGGCACACCTGAGCCTTCCCTGTTTTCTACAATGAAGATCTTCCGCTCCTTTGCCTGCCTTCAAATCTTGCCTAAGTGCAAGTGGTGGTGGCTGACTCTGTAACATGCTGTGGGTAAGTAGTCTTTGCTTGTTCTCATTTCGTTGGTCTTTGTTTATTTCTACATAAGCAGAATATGAAAAGTGACTGTTATTTAGTGAGGCTCAGCAAATTGTAGCCTTAGGCTTTTTGAAGAGAGTGGAGTAGAGGCTTCTCTCCTCACCCCAGAGGAGGTCTTCATCCTTCAACTTTTCACTTTCTACTTCCCCAGAAAGGTGGTGTCATTAAAGTTCATGCACACCCTGCCTAGTTCTCCTTTATAGTAATATCTTCTCTTGAATTGGAAGAAGCTTGACTATTTGTCTTTTGGCTTAATCCTCTCCCTCCCTTCATTTAAGTTGCAAAGAAGCCCAGCCGATCACCAGATCACCAATTAACTTCTTCCTCCTTCCCTCTAACAACTGTGGTTGTGAGTGGAAGATGTCTTCCACCCAGGGGAAGGCAAGGTAATTTCTTATTAGTGACCCAACATTTTAATCTCTTCATTATCCTGTCCCATATGACCTGGCCCAAAGGTGGTAAAAGGATCAGATTTAGGTTGCAGCTGGAAGAAAAGGAGGGAGAGAACCTCCTTAAATCTAAATCATATACTCTGTTTCAGGTTTAAGGATGGCAGTATCTGGTATCTGAGTTTGGGTCACTTCTCAACAAAATTCAGGTGACATCTTGCTTTATTCTACCATTTACCCTATATTTATATCCCCCTTGGGAAATACACTTGGTGGAGTAGTGAGAAGGCAAGGGAAGATTTAGAAATTCTTGGCTTTTTTAGTTTAGCATCCCCCCAATAGCATTCAGATCCCACATTCCTTTTCCTACTGATAATTTAGAACATAAATAGAGAAAGACAAGTATCACATAATCTCATTCATATGTGGAATCTAATGAACAAAATAAACTGGTGAACAAAATGGATCCAGAGACATAGAAGCATGGAACAGACTATGGAATCTTAGAGGGAAAGCGGAGGTGGGTGGGTGGGAAGAGATCAAAGTATTTGTATGCATATATGCATAATCCATGGACACAGACAATAGGGTGGTGAAGGCCTGGGGCAGGGGACAAGAGTGGGCTAGAAGGGGTCAATGGGGAAAGAAGAGGGACATATGTAATATTTTCAACAATAAAGATTTAATTATAAAATAAAACATAATTAGGAATAAAGATGATTACCCGAGAGTTATTTTGACAGGGGAATATATAGATCATCCAACAAGGAACAGAAGAAGGGTGACTCAGATTTCTAACAGTTCAGGCCCAAATTAAAATTCCATGGCCCACAATGGAATTTGCAATCTATTTGGCACAGTAAGAAGAAAAATATATAAATGGCTATGAAAAGTAATATTTCAAACATAAACATAAGTGGAAATGGTTGCCAAGCATCTGAATTATTAGAAATGTGTTTATTTTAAACATCTTCACAAAAAGGAGAAATATATTTTAGAGTTTTTATCTTTACCAAGCATTTTCCCCATATTCTTGAGTAATTTCAGCTTCTGCCTTTTATTGGTGGATTGACTTATAAAGAGAAGAGAGGAAGGACGGAGAGAGATAAAGAGAGAAAGAGAAAGACCGAGAGAGAAAGAGAGAGAGAGAGAGAAGAGAGAGAGAGATCTATTTGTTGTTCCACTTATTTATGCATTCATTGGTTGCTTCTTATATGTGCCATGACAGGGGATCTAACCAAGTCAAGGCTAAGCTTCTCTCTTGATAGCAGCTTTTTAGTATACTTTGTTATTTGATGTAGTAAAAAATATATGATAGTTCAATGCATATATTTTGTACATGCTTTTCAAGTTATTTACACTTTCCTAGAGGCTGTCCAATTAAATAGAAGAGCATCTGAGATATTTTTAAGGAGTATCTCCCTATTTTCTTCATAGTACAAAGAAATTTAAAGGGTTCTACTAAAAGCTGTGATTTAGGAGAGGATTGGCATTGTTGTAGAACTTCTTTAAAATACCATGTCTCAGGCTTCTCTGAGGCAGACTCTGATTCAGTAGTTCTGGAAAGGGGCCCTTGAACCTGTATTTTTAAAAGCTCTGTAAGTGACTATGCTGCCTGCCAGGTTTGGCTTCATAGTTTCAATTAGATGGATGCCAACTGGCATTATTAAAATGCTTCTGGGTTGGAAAAGTCTGCAGTCCTCTGTAAAAGCAGAACAATTTAATTCAACAACATTTATTAAACACACGTTCATGTGTGCTGCAGACACAAAAGTAAACAACACAGGTTTTGTTCTCAATTGGCTTAGGAACTAGAGAAGAGAATAGAGAAAAAGAGAGACAGAGAGACAGAGGAAAGGAGAGAGAGAGAGAGGGAGAGAGAAAAAAAAAAGGGAGAGAAGGAATGAACGGACTTACCTGCAGAGTGTGGCAAAATAACAGTGAATGTCATTGGAATTAATAGAACAAGAAAAGAAGAAAAATTTAGAGAAGATAACGTTGCATCTAACTTGGGGCCTTACAAGAAATTAGGTAGAGTGGTTCTCAACTACTGTGTTGAGCAATGTGTGGGGCAATTGTAGTTGTGGTTGTGGGGCTGTGATTAGCATTTAGCAGCGGTGGAGTGCTCCTGCATGAGGTGTCCACAGCACTTCTGTGAAAAATCCTGCATGGGTTGATGAAATGGAAAAGAAGTTAAGATCTTTGTCAATCACAAGCACAAGGAAATGTGAGATGAGAATATTGGCTTGGATCACTATTGTGCTTCCCTGTTTAACAAGATCAATAACAGAAAAAAATTAAGTTGTATGGAGGGTTTTAGATGACAGATTTTTAGTAGTCTGATAATTGAATACATGCCATGATTTTAATTGGAAAGTTTAGAATTGATACTAGTGACAGTGAAAGCACTAAAATGGAATCATGTTTTATTAGGAAGCAGCCTGTAGGTCCACAAAAACTAAGTATTAACCTATTGCTTTATCACTCTAATGTTTACTATCTCATGAGCAGTATAGAGTCCTTTTGAGAATGTTCTTAAAACTATTGATTTTTTTTCAAGCTTTTTCCCCCAAGCCAGTGGTTGGCAAACTGTGGTTCACGAGCCACATGCAGCTCTTTGGCCCCTTGAGTGTGGCTCTTGCACAAAATACCACGGCCTGGGCGAGTCTATTTTGAAGAAGTGGTATTAGAAGAAGTATAAGTTTAAAAAATTTGGCTCTCAAAAGAAATTTCAATCGTTGTACTGTTGATATTTGGCTCTGTTGACTAATGAGTTTGCCGACCACTGCCCCAAACCAATAGCATTTCTGAAATAGTGCTTTCTTTGTTCAGCTATATATGAAACTATTATCTTTGTCAACCCTATTTCCAGAATCCCTGAACAAAACAGTTAACTGGTAGTTTTCCTACTAAATTGGAAATCAAGATGGTAGGGTTATAACTTTTGAGGCCATCTAGATGGTGGGAGTGGATATTCTATTAAAAACAGTCCTCAGAGAGCATAAGGAACATTTCACTAAGTATTTATTAAGAATAACTCACAAGATATAGAGCTAGTCCTTTTAAAATTGCATCTGGCTCAATTTTTTTTTTCAGGGTTGTCAACAAAACTTTATTCACTGGAAACTGAGCCATAAGACCCCTCAGGGAACTGCATGCCCCTGGCCCTGGCCCCACTGTGTTTGGACCCCAGTGGAATGTGCACAGTCTGCCCTCCTCAGTGCCAGGGAGAGGCAAACAGAAGGGGAATGCCATTTTCCTCTGTGACGTGGGGAATGAAAGGACAGGAATAGAAATCTGGTTCTCTCTCCTGAGGCTCCAGTGGAGCTGGGATGTGAGGGTTCATGGTCGCAAAGCCAGATGCAGCTACACACACACACACACAGGGATAAACTTCTGACCCCAGCTGCTGGACGAGGTTGGGAGGGAGCTTCAGAAGATCATTGCAGGCAAAAGTGGTAGCTCTAAGGGCATCTGCAAGACATTTTCTGGCTAAAAGCAAAGGTTCAAGATCATTGCAAGGCCCTTGAGTTGCCAAAATACCCAAATAACACTGATGTGTTGTGGCTACAGAAGCTAGGAAGAGGACCTGCAAACCCCCAACAACAGCAAAAAAACCCCCAAAAAAACAAACAAACAAACAAACAAAAAAAAACAGAAGCAGAGGAGGAGCCCCAGAGGCTGGCATCTGGGTGGGCCTTGGCAAGCTGGAGGGGAGGCCACAACAGTCTCAGGGCATGACATAGTGACACGCCACCCTCAGCATCGCAGGGACCTACTGAGTAAAGAGAAGCTGCTATCCTGCCCCCACCCAGGTCACTGTCTTCCAGGGTGTCCCATCTCAATGTCCTGGATGTATGGCTTGGAGGCTTGCCATGACAGCCACAGGGCAAAAGGCGATTCAGGCCAGGACCCGGAGGTCAGGTGTGAATGCTGTCCTAGCACAGGTGGCTGTGTGGTGCGTGCAGCTGGAGGAGGGGCAGGGAGGGAGTTCTCAGAGGTAGACGTTGAGGGTCTGTAGAATGCCCGGCAGCAGAGCGGGCAGTTGCGGTGGTAGACGGGGTGGCGCATCAGGATTTCGGGGCAGGCCTGGCAGAGGCACAGGTGCCGACAGGGCAGCAGCAGCACTGTCTTGTTCTGGTCCTGGCAGATGACACACTTCCGTTTCTCTTGCTCCCTCAGCAACTTCCATGGGTCCTGCCCGGCTATAGGCTCCTCATTGAGCCTCTCCCTGCTCCAGGCAGTGGTCACTCTGGCCATTCTACCTTCTTCCTCTTCTGCCTCTGATCTGGGCCCTGCTTCTGGAAGAATGTCCTGTTGCAAGGTCCTGGCTGCAGGCACCCTTCTAGGGCCACCCTGGGGAGCCCCAGGTGCCCCTCCCCAATTCGGCCAGCTTGCCAGCTGTAGGCTGCGGCTCCAGACTCGGTGCCAAGCCTCCAAGCCCAGTGCGAGGCGAGACAGCCGCGTAACATCCTCTTGAAGCCTGTGGTAGGATGGGCGGGCGTGGAGCTGACTGAGGGCCTGGGTGGCCAGCCTCATGGTGAGGTCCGGGTGCAGCACGGTCACCGTCACCGCCAGCACGCAAGCCAGCAGCACCAGGCCAATGAGATTGACAAGCACAAAACTGGCCATGAGTCGGGCAGCCGAGGCCAAGAGCTCCATTGCTAGCTGGCATGGGGTCCAAAGAAGGATGGCCATGGCCACAGCAGTGCTGGAAATGTGAGCGAGGAAGGCCGCCATAACGTCCGTCATCCTCCACAGTGGCCCCATCACTGCATCCCATAGGGCCAGCAACAGGAAGAAGAGGTTCTGGGTGCCAATGAGGCAGATGTTGACCAGGCTGTTGATCATGTAGGCCACCAGGCTCATGGCAATGGCACAAACATCACAGGCCTGGTGCAGCAGAGTATGGCCACTGGAGACCACATTGAGGATGCCCCGGTGCAGGATATCCTGGCTCCTCAAGGCCCCATGCGAGGGCAGGTGCCCCAGGAGCTTCAGGCTCTCCAGGCCAGAGCAACAGCTGTACAGCAAGGTCCACAGGGCCTGAAAGCCCCCCAAAGTGAACCGCATCAGGGCTTCGATCAAGGCCAGCAGTGACAGCAAGACTCCGCGGCCCAGGTGCACAAGACTGATCAGCACAGTGTGGGGCAGGTTGTAGATAAAGGCCAGGAGCCAGGCCACAGAGGCCAGGAGGGAGGACACCAGCAGGAAGTTCAGATCCAACACCAAGGTCAGCACGTCCAGCACCAGGCCCACCCCATTCACCACCAGGTACACAGCCTCCATGGTGGGGCATGGAGGGCGGTCTCAAGACAGTCCAACTCCCGGGTGAGGGGGTGGGAAGGTGCCAATGTTGTGGGGGAGGGCTCAGGGCTTAATCTGGAAGGGAAGGAAAAAGTCTCCCACTAAGGGCGAGAATTGGGAGTCTGAGAAGGAAGTGGGTTAGGGGTGAGGGGGTCTCAGTGGGGGAAACCGGGTACAGTGGCTCAATTTTTAAATATTATTCCTTACATTCTTCTTGAAGAGATTAATTTCTGCTTCTATACTGAAGAAGTCCTGTCTGCTTATAGTTGCTTTGGTATGATCATCTAATTGAAACTGGAAAGTATTATTTTTCTTTAAAGTTTCAAATAAACAACCCTAAATACAACTGAATAGCTGATATTAAACTTTTTACAATTATTGACACTTCCTATAATACATTAACAATATGCCTATTGTCCCAGAAAAAATTCTCTATGATAGTACATGAACTAGTGCCTGTGTTCTGTAAAGAATTATAAGAACATTTTCAAGATATTTAGCTAAAGTCAAACATCACAGAATGGAATTAAGAGCTCTGAGTTTCTGATTCTGAGCTAAGTGACCCATACATTCAAGAAATGGGTCTCTTCTTCAATGTTTTGCTTAGATTCTCTGCCAGGGCACAGTCTAACATAAAATATTGTGTCCAGGCTCAACCAACAGCCACAACATATTACTTTCGGTCTTGCATGACTGTGTTGGGATATTTCTAGCAGTGGTTGTGATGGTGGGCATGGCCCTTGGCCCATTGGCTTTACAGATGATATGAGGCTGTATGCGGGTACTAACCAAGATGATATTATGAACAAAATAAATTTGTTTGCAATTATTCACCATCTGAATTCTGACCCAAGATTGTAGTTTTAAAACCAACCCACTTTTTTGGTATCATTTTACATCTATTATAACCCATAGAACATACCATTGTCTTTCTTTACTTTGTCAACCACTCAATGTGTGGAAGTTCTCTACTTATTCCAAGAGTAAAGCCAAAGACATGCATCAAATCCTGGACTGACTAATTAGATCTGTACAAAGAAAAACATTAAGGCTGGGAGGAGACATTAGAGATTTTCTGTCCACTCTTCATGTCACAGCTGAGGAGAGACCCAGAGCAGCCAGCTGTTCTAACTCCTCTAAAGTGAACCAAGGTCATGTGACAGAATCAGGAGTAGAACTCAGAGACTCTGACGTCTTATTCATTGTTATTTCCCCTAAGTCACAAATAATGCTCTTCCAATGTTGCTGACACCACCTCCAAATCTGATGCTTGGATGGCTAATGGCCAGCAGGAATTAGACTGAAACTGAGCATGGGTCACTGAGAGGTCATCCTTGTTCCTGTGGCATAATACAAAGAGCACAGCCTACTGTTGCAAGATTAGAAGCATGACCACCCTGCATCAACATTTTATTTTCTCAGTACATTTGGGTTAGAGAACAGATATTAAGACTTAAACTCTCAATTAATGTAGATGCCTGCAGCCAAGATAATCATCCTGCCAATTATTGATATGTGATGTTGGGGCAAAGTATTTTTTTCTAAGTCTCACTTTTCTTGACTATAAAATAGGGTCAATGATATTACCATGATGTGGGATTTTCAGAATCAATGAAATAAATGGCCTATCTTAAATGTTATATTAAAAAATTATGCTGCTATTAATAATGAGGCTTTTCTCTCTCAAGTGTTTCATGATTATTAGTATTAGGGAGAAATACACAACAGACTAAGAATCTCATACATAATTTAACAATATAACTTCCTTTCTAGATAAACACACTAAGAGAGATGCACAAATTGTATGCATAAGAATTAACTATCCTCAAGTATGCACAATTTCCTTCCTTTGAAAGGGAACTCATACTCACACATGTAATTATTTGTAATATAATTATGGTTACATTATTTAATGATACTTTTGATATCAAAGCAATAATTCAATGTGTAAATGGAAAGAGGAACACATTATATTCTATAAACTTACAATGTAAACTCATACAGAATTCATGAAATCCTTTCATAATTCTCATCTGCCAAGTAAGATTGCCAAAATTCATCAGTGTTGTAAGTCTTTTTTATGATAAGCAAAAAATACCAACATGTTTTTTCTAGCTCAAAGAGTATGGAACTTCTTGTTTGAAAATGCTTTCATTTTATACTGAAAATTTTCATGGCGTTTCTTTTAGTGTAACTTTAATAAGCACCGTAAATTGTTTAATTTGTTGGATTAGTCAATTATACAATGATTACTGAATAAACTAAACAGAATTATATTTTATTCTAATAAAAAGCTATGTACAAATCCTTTTTCCATTCACCTTGCAAAGTAACTCTGCAACATTATTAGAACTATAATAAAGTATTGGCACAAAGAACAGATAAATTACACCTCTTTATTCTCCAGGCCAATGGTTGAATGGATTTTTTTTTATCACCACATCTCTCTTTTATGTAAGATATTTTTCATGATTACATCCAAATTAAAGATGCTCTCATTTCAAGATAGTAGTTAAACATTTAACAAAATGAAGTGAAAGTAAGCCTTTTAAAATTGTGCCAAAGGAAAATGGCAACATAATAGGAATTCTATCAGGAAGATAATTGAGAGCCATTTTTTCTTTCATCACACTGTTGATTTTAGTCTGGGCCATAGGTATGTTGTGTAGCATAGAATTTAACACTTGGCAGCTAGACTAGGAGACTGAAAGTATTATCCAATGCATGAAAAGTATGTAATATAATTTTAAGAGTTTTCTTTGAAAAGTTGAAACACATTGCAAGCAGGCAAATTAAACTAACCTAATTTCATTACTTAAAATGTTGCATCTCAAAATTGAGAAAATATTTATTGAGTGCCTGTTTTGTGCCAAGGACTGAGCTCTTTTTATACATATTTTCATTTGCTTATGAAACATTTCAATCCAAGAGGTTTGTATAAAATTTAGTAGAACCAAATAGATTCTTTCCCACACCCATCCTCTAACCTGTTCCTTTTACTTCACTTCTTATGTTAATGAGTGTACAGCCATCAATCTAGTGGCCCAAGACAGAAACTTTTGTGCCATTTAAATTCCTTCCTCTCCCTTACTTTTCCACGTATAATTTATCCCCAAATGTAATTCATTTAGTCTCAGAAATGCTTCTTGAATTCATCCTCTATACAATGACTACTGGTGTAATACAACCCTTTATTTCTGTCCTAAATTACTTCAGTAGTCTGCTGTCCAGTATCCCTCCGACTCACCAAATTCCATTTCTTCCTGAGCACAGATACACGGTTTTATAAAGCATAGTATAACCACACTTAATATCTTTCATTGGATCCCCATTGCCTACAGAACTATAACTATGTCCAAATTCCATAGAATTGTTGCCCTTGCCTCCTGCTCTCATCTTCCTTCCTCTCCTTATGCCCTATGCACCAGTCACCTTTTACAGCCTCTAATTTTTCATGTTCTTTCAGGTCTCTGTGTCTCTGATGCTCACCTTGCCTGGAATTCCTTTTCATCATGTATGACTGAAAACAATTTACTAATTTCTCAAGATCCAGTTTAATGAATACTTCTTCAATGAAGCCATTCTTGGTGCTTCTATTTATCTTAAAATTTTTTCCTCTTCCCCCCACCCCATTGTATTCTGGACCCGCTATTGTTATAGCTCTTGCCATTATTGCAAATATGTATTTACTAGGGCCCGGTGCACGAAATTCGTGCACTGGGGGTCGGGGGGTCCCTTAGCCCAACCTGCCCCCTCTCACATACTGGGAGCCCTCAGGGGACATGGGAGCGGGCCTAAGCCGCAGTCTGGCCTCCCTTTGTGGGAGGCGACCAGGCTGATCAGGGGAAGGCACCAGCCCCATCACCCCGCTGCTACAGCCACTGCCAGTCACCACAGTCGCCAAGGTGTTTTCATCAACACAGATTCCAGTCCCTTCACCATGAAATAATGACAACTTTCTTTAGGCATTTTCAAGATGTGTCTTTCATCGGATATGACATTGCTTTCTTTCTTTTTTTTTTTATCCTCACCTGAGGAAATGTTTCCATTGACTTTTAGATTATGTGGAAGAGAAAGGGAAAGACAGAGAGAAACATCAAAGTGAGAGGAACACTTTGATTGGTTGCCTCCTGCGTGAGCCCTGACCTGGGCCCCGGCCAGGCCTGCAACCTAGGTCCATGCCCTTGATCAGAATTGAACCCAGACCCTGTGGTCGGCAGGCCGAGGCATTATCCACTGAGCCAAACCGGCTAGGGCAGGATATGACATTTCTTAGCCCTCAGCAGCAGACCTTCATTTTTTTCTCCAGAAGTGTAGTGAAAAAACCCTAGATCACCTTTTTAGATTCTTATTACCCAAGTTACTAAGAATATTACCAGTGGCATATAGGAAGCTTAGCCAATGAGCAGTAAGAAAAGGTGTTTCCTCTGTAGTTCACACCAATCGCCAGCTGGGCCCTGCCCAGGCCTAAAGCCTCTGGCCGAAGCTTTAGGCCTGGGCAGGGGACCCCCAGCTCCCTCCAATCACCGGCTCCGCCCCTGCCCAGGCCTAAAGCCTCGGGGCCTGGGCAGGGGACCCCCAGCTCCCTCCAATCACCATCTCTGACCCTGCCCAGGCCTAAAGCCTCTGGTTGAGGCTTTAGGCCTGGGCAGGAGCCCCCCAGCTCCCTCCAATCTCTGGCTCCGCCCCTGCCCCCTCAGCTCTGATCGCAGGCTTGGCCCTGCCTAGGAGCCTCCTGGCTCAGGCCCTTCCCAGGCTGCTCAGGGCCCACATGGGGCCTACCTCAGAGTGACCTGGGTGCCAGGATGATCCCGGGACCCAAGCACTGGGCGCCTATGTATGCAAATTAACCGCCCTTTTTGTTGGGTTAATTTGCATACTCACTCTGATTGGCTATGGGCGTGGCGGAGGTACGGTCAATTTACATGTTTGTCTATTATTAGGTAAGATGTTCACTAGATGGTGACTGGCAAGAACTAATTTGTGTCTGTTTCCAATTGCTCCTCATCCTCACCTGTCTTCCACATTGTTTCCAAATTATCTAAAATCCTTTGATATTTCTTTATTGCTTTTATGATGAAGTCCAGCTACTCAGCATGATACACAAGGTCCTTCATTCTCTATCCTGAGCCCCAATTCCATTATTCATGTCATGTGTCCTGTATCCTCATACACAGCCAATCACTCCTAAATGCACCTGGTAGCTCATATTCTGTTCGTTTTTCTCTTTTTGAGGAATGCTCTTTTCCCCCTTTCCACATGGTTCATTCAGACTCATTATTTGAAGGCTCAGAGGACACAAAATCTACACAAAGCTTTCCCTGTGCTCTTTCATAAAGTCATACATGGTTTTTCTTCTACTTTCAGAACATCTGCAAACAGCCGTATCTCAGCTGGAATCTTGCAACAGCCTACCTGGTCTCCTCCTTCCATATTTGCTCTTTTTAGTCAATCCTCATCACAGTGCCCACAGTGATTCATTTCAAAGGAAAGTAAGATCTTATTAATCCTCCACTCACAACCCTTCACTGGTTCCCCAGCTCATTCAATCCTGACAAGGCCCCACATCAAATAGCCTCTGTCACTTTTCTGACCTCACTTCACCCTAGTCTCATATAACCTCCACTCCAGCCTCTCTGGCTGGCTGCTTGCTCTTCCTTGAACTCCCCAGACAAATTCCAGGCTCTGGGCATTTGCACTTGCCTTTTTCTTTCCCTGAATCACTCTTCTCCAAATAATCATATGTCTTGCACCTTCTCTCCTTCAGGTGTTTACTTAAATGACACATTCTCAATGAGACCCTTCTCACCTCTCTACTATTTAACACTGTACTTGACTCTTTACCTCATCCTTTATCCTGCTTTATTGCTTTCATTTTCTTCACATGTAATATTTTCAACTTTATTTTCTGTTACTCTCCCTGGAAAATAAGCTCCACAGAGCAGAGATCCCCCCCCCCTTTTATTTTCTGAGATATCCATCAAGGTTAGAACTATTTTAGGTAGATAAAAGGACTAAATTGTACATGTTGAATAAACATACACATTCAGGCTATAAATTACTTCAATGGAGAAGTCATGTTTGACTCAATTCCATGATTCCATCTGGGAACGATTCCTGGCCCATTATCAATAAACCCACAAAAGTTTTTGTTGTATAAGTTATTGTATTTGCCAACCCTTGGATATAATATTGGAGAAGCTACTTGAACATGCAGCAGTTTATTTGCTGGATTTCTTCCATCTAAATACTATATAGTTGTTTAAATAGTTTCTCAACTTCTGTGGAAAAATAGTCAACTGTTATATTGGCTAGCAAAGGAAAATTTCCTCATTTATCTGAAAGAGTATTGGGACTCAATCCACTATACCAGTAGGTGAGATTATTATTTATTTTTTTGTTTCTTTGTATTTTAACCTTTAATAACTTCATTCTCTTACATTGTTGAAAGGCAATGCTACTTTTCAGCTCTGGCGTTAAGACAGAACACTGGAACATTATAGGAAATTCTGATGCCTGGTATACAGAACCAGAAATTCTGATTCACCTAGTTGGGGAATAGCCTAAGCATTGGTAGTTTTAAAAAGTTCCAAAGAAATGGGAATGAGGAGCCAGAATTAAGAACCACAGTTAAGAATAGTTGGATCTTGGTCTAACTGGTCAGGTCTCAATGGCTACCACACATCACCAGCTCTCACTATGACTGATAAAGTATTTCACACAAACTTTATAGAAATCAGAAAAGGCATATGTTTAGTGATTTTTAATAATGCAAAACATCTGGCTATTTTCTGATGTAAATGATAGATTGCTTTGTACATTTTAAAGTTATTTTAGTGAGCTTACTGCTGTATCATATGTAAAATGCCTCTTTTTTTCTTAGCTATTAAATATGTGTGAGTAAAGGAGAAAAATGGCATCCAAATTGACAAATTCTTGATTTTCCTTTATAAGTCTTATAGAAAGTTTGCTTCCATATGTAAATCATAGTTCTATGGATTTATTTATCATTAAAACTAGAGTCAAGTTAAGAGAGAAACTAAAATTAAGTTTTCAGAATGGGTATTAAATGATATTAGAAAGAATTTTTCATCTATTACTTATTCCTTTCCAATAGAACAGTGAAGAATCAATGGTAATGGTTTCTTAACTAACATAAAATAACCCCATTTCTATGTCTAGTGATTTAAATTTGTCTCTCTCAGAAATTAGGCAATTAGTTATAATTTACTATGTATTTAAAGCAAATATAGAATATATTTTACACAAATACTTCAACTTATATATTCTTTAACAGAATTAGTTGTATATTACACACACACACACACACACACACACACATACACACACACATCCTATATAATAAAACCCTAATATGCAAATTGACTGAATGGCAGAACGCCCAGTCACTATGATGTGCACTGACCACCAGGAGGCAGATGCTCAATGGAGGAGCTGCCCCCTAGTGGTCAGTGTGCTCCCACAGGGGGAGCGCCACTCAGCCAGAAACCGGACTCACAGCTGGCAAGCACAGCAGCGTTGGAGGGAGCCTCTCCTGCCTCCGTGGCAGTGCTAAGGACCCCTAGGAGGATGTCCACCGAGAGGTCCTGGACTGCGAGAGGGCACAGGCTGGGCTTACGGATCCCCTCTCCCCAGTGCACAAATGTCATGTACCAGGCCACTAGTATGTATATAAAACCTTTCAATAAAAAGTAACAATTTTTGACTAATAATGTTTTACCTACAATTTATAGTAGCTGTGGCTCAAAGAATGGTATTTTTTTTCTTTTAAGTAATGAGTAATTGAAGAAACTTATAGGGGCAACTGAAGTTGTTTCCACAGTTACACTATTTGCATTTTCAGTAACACCTGGGCCTTTGCTTCCCCACTGAAAATGAAATGTTCCCAATGCCAGACTATGTGGAATGAGTTGGAGAAAAAATGACTCTTCTTACTTATCATTCAATGGATAATGACAACAATGGTGTTAATATTACTGGTACCTGAAGGAATACCATCCATCATCATGCCCTCCTCACTGCCCAGTGAAACTATGTGCCCACAGCTTCTGGGGAACTTCCAGTTGTACAGCAAACCTGAAACTAGGGTACATCCAGGTTGTAAAAAAACCTGAAATACTACACTGCTATATTCCATTACCAAGAAAAATAAGTCTGGCATGTTTAAGAGGTTCTATGATCTGTGTTTAATTCACTCCTCTCAGTCTATTATCTTCAGATCATTTTGGCTCTGACTTTTAGGAGATGAGTTCTTATTGCCTTCGGGTGGGCTAGAAGATTTTTCTTGTTCTTCTCACCTCAATCTCTGATTATAACTCTCATCCTATATAATAAAAGCCTAATATGCTATGTGTCTGGTCGTCCAGTTGGCCATTCAACCAATCAAAGTGTAATATGCTAATAATATGCTAAGGCCGCTCAATCACTCGCTATGATGTGCACTGACCACCAGGGGGCAGACAGTTGACCAGTCAACCAGTTGCTATTATGTGCACTGACCATCAGGGTGGGCAGAAGCTCTGACCAGTAGGTTAGCTTGCTGCTGGGGTCTGACCCATCGGGACTGAGTGAGATGGGCCAGACACACCCTGGAGCCCTCCTTTAGTCCCTCCCCAGCTGGCCAACCTCCTGCATCCCTCCCTGGCCCTAATTGTGCACTGGTGGTGTCCCTCAGCCTGGCCTGCGCCCTCTCACAATCTGGGACTCCTCAGGAGATGTCAGAGAGCCGATTTCAGCCCGATCCCACAGGCCAGGCCAAGGGACCCCCCTGGTGTATGAATTTGTGCACCAGGCCTCTAGTAAGATAAATAAGTCCATATATCAATCATGAATTGGCCTAAATTCTTAATAAATGAAACTATTTATATCCTCCATCAATTGTAATCTATCTCTATATACCAAGACAGAGAAATAAAAGTGAATTTAATAGAAAAACACATAAATATATCTTCACCGAAATTTATTTAATGTACTTGTAATCACTCAAAAGAGTATAAGCTCAATTTATTTTTGCCTTAATGTCATAAGACCATTTAAATTCCATTCTCAGACCCTACCAATTTTACCTATATGTGCATATTTAACCTTTGTCTTACCTTTCTTTGCTGAAAAAAAAAAAAAAGCTTTTTAAAAAGAGAGGCTTGCAAAAAATAAGAGTGAACAAACCCCTCTCTTCTGTAACTTTCTTGTACCTTTGTTGTTTATTTAAATGAAAAAAAAATATTTTATTCCTTTCAGTTTCTTTTTTAAAACACTGAAGTATTTCTTTGCCTTAAATAATGTTTAAAGTTAACCAGTTTCAAGGAGAGACATTGAAATCTTGGAAGAAAACAATGTTTTCTCTACTGATGCTTTTGAGTCATCTCAACCTCCTCTCCCAACACTCTGATAAAATTGTGGGGCTTTTTTGGTAACAAAATGAACTTTTTAAGGGACAAAAATGACTTTGGTGGATGTCAACGAGGTGTCTTGAAAAAAGCACAGACTTTAGAGACAAACAAACCTGACTGAATAACCTGGAGAAGGAGTAGAGTGCTTCTGCGCCTCTTTTCTAAATCCTCTAAAAACATAGAAGATTTGTCATAAAACCTAAAATAGATGGTGTAGTCTCTGGCTGCAGAACGCACCCTGGCATGAGATGACCATCTCAGCATCTGGTTAGTAAATTACCTCAGCAGAAAATGCTCTCCTTTGTTGACAAATGGTCTAGCTACTTTCTTAGTGAGACTGAGGATGAGAAACTTCTGGAAACAGTTGTATTCAGTCCCTAAATATGGAAATAAGTTGAAAAGTTCTCTAATCCAGGTGAATCATGCACCAAATGTTCTTATAAACAAAGTCAATGCTTCTCTTCAGGTCTTTTCTTTAAAAGCATAACTAAGCTTGAGAACATACATTTAAAAAATGCTTTTTATGAAATGTATTAGTATCAAAACCAATAAGAAACAAATCTCGTATGACATTTTTATTAAAATAAATTTAGCTCTGGCTGGTGTGGCTCAGTTGGTTGAGCATCGCCCCATGCACCAAAAGGTTGCCAGCTCATTTCCTGGTTAGGACACATACCCAGATTTCAGTTCGATCCCCAGTTGGGGTGCCTAAGGAAGGCCACCAATCGATGTTTTTCTCTCACCTCAATGTTTCTCTCTCCCTCTCCCTTTCTCTCTCACTAAAAAAAAAATCAATAAAAACATATTTAAAAAAATAATAAAATAAATTTAAACAATTAGATTCACGTTAAACCATTGAGTATTTCAAGGCATTTATCTAATGATATTGGCTAAGGCAATTCTTTACAAAGGTAACAGTGTGGGGTAATTAAAATGTCAATTTCTTTTATTTGGACTATGTTAATATCAAATATCAATATCTTTTCTACTCTAAGTCTATTGTTTCACCACATCAAGGGTCATTTCCATGTTTAGTAACTAGTATTAATATGACCAGAATATAAAGGACATGTGGGATATGATAAGGCTATAAAGGCAGGAAGTATAACATTGTGCAGATCCTTCAATGATAGGCTGAATAGTTGGGGGCTTTATTCATTAGGCATCCACTGAAAACAGCGTGAAAGCTATATTAAAGAGCTATAAAGAGCCCATAGGACAATCTTAATCTATACTTTTATGCACTGCTCATGAAGCTCAGGAAACAATCTGCCACCTATTTCACACCCTACACTAGAGTAAATTCACCTTTTTGCTTAGTGCCTGGTACTATGGCTGAAGAAGCCCACAGGAGGTATACAGGGAGATTATACTCTCCAGAAATAAGTAACATAATGCATTTTGAGAAGGAAACAGAAATACATTATTATAACCTATTTATTTCTCCACCTAGCTCTCTTTATAAAGACTGAAGTTCCACTTCTAAAAGCCAGGACACTTTGAAAAACGTGGTCCAATACCTGTAATCTCAGACACAGTGCAGTGAGAGAGGCAGTAGAATGAGTATGGACTTGGAGCTAACAGACCTGCAACAATGTTTTGGCAAGTCTTTTAGCTTTCTTTTATTCACCTATGAATAGAGAGGAATAGTAATTGCCTGTATTAATCTTGTGTACCTCAGAGGGCAGATGTGAGGTACCAATGAGACAATGTATATGAAAGCACCTAGCCTAGTCAGGGTCTACAGCAGAAATCCAGATGCTTTTGTTTGAATATGAATTTGTTAAAAGTTATTGCACTTTATAGACTTAGTATCCATTTCAAATGTCAGCCCTTCTGGCTCTAAAAAACACGGTGATCATCAAAATAGTTGACCCCCAAAAGAAAGATTCATAACTTTCTTCTTAAAAAATCTTAAGTTGTACAGGTCATCTTATGCTCTGAGAACTATGATGATGTAGGTATTCATTTGAGGCTCAATCATGGGTTAAAAAAGTAAAAGAATTTTATAGTCACTTCACCTAATCTAATATTCTATCATCATTAATCTTTTAAATTAAAAGAAAATCAATTTGCTAAGAAAATGATTGTGCAAGGAAGCATTTAATATGGACGAAAACTTTATTGTATGCTAATTATATCTCAGGATTTAAATATATTACTAAGGAAATGTAAAAAGATTATATGGGACTTCTATTTCTGGTTATGATATAGAAAAGCAAAGGCAATAATTGCTTTCATCCTAATAAAAGAAGCTGAATAACCTTCAAAAGCACATAGTTTTTGTTTTTTAATCCTTCAGAGACCTGAGGATGCAATAAAATCTAAATAAATGAATTTCCAGAAAAATGACAAGCTCTTCTCAGGAGATAAGTATTCCACAGCTGTTCTCATTTCAGGTTAAGTAGTGGAGGAGGAGTACCTGTCATACAAGGGGGTAAGGGGAACCAGCTTAACTTTTAATGAACTTTTAATGGCTGTGCGTAAGCTGGCATGAGAGATTCCATTTTTAAGGAGCCTAAACCACAGAGCAAATCTGCAACCACCCACCAAATATTTTCTACAAGTCTCCACCTAATGCTTAAGTGTACTATGCCAAAACACTGGGGATAAGTCAGGATTACTAAGAGAGATATCCCTGAGGTATGCAGAGCCTCCACTAAATGTACTACTAGTAAAACACCCATTGGAGGGGAGGGGAATGATGGGTAGGAGAGCTAAGACACACAGGTCTCTCAGGTACACAGGCTAGGGCAGGACAGGAGGGAAACCTTGAGACACTTCAGTTTTTCATGGCATGTAGATAGGTGCTCTAATAAGGCTGGGGAATGGGAATCAGGGTGGGAATAGATCTCCAGAGTTGAAAACCAGGTATGACATTAGAGAGCAAAAATTTCTTCCCAATGAGTCAAAAAGTTGGCAGCTGAGCTGTAAACCAGAGGGTTATCATTCATGGTATAGAGAGTTGGTGGCTCAGTTCTAAAGCACAAAAAGAACTTCTGAATCTCATCAATGCTCAGATCCTAATCCATACTAAAAGGAAAGTGTAGATTCTTTGTCAAAACATGTGAATGAAGACAGTGGTGAAAGTCAGCCCATTTTAATTGAATATCATACAGTGTCTGTCTTCCATTCTAGCATCCAAACAAAAGGAGGGGAATAACCTTTTCTAAAAGTTAATATTTACTTTCAGCTTGACTATTTTTTATACAAAATGTCTTGCATACAATAAAAAATCATGAAACATTTAAAACAAGATAATCAAGCCCATGGTGGATAAAAGAAAAAGTCAATAGAAGCAGAGACAGAGGTGGCCCAGATCTTGAACTTATCAGACAAGGAATTTAAAATGGCTAGGACAATACTGCTAAAAATATGTTGAAAAAGATACTATAAAATGAAATTGATTATATTTAAAATATGTAAATATTATAATAGTCATAGGTAATATAACATATGGGATAGAATTGTTGAATTGGTAGAGAAACAAAAGGAAGATTTGATTAAAGAGGTTTCATTTCAGCCATGTTTTGCCCTATATATATTTTTTTAATTTAATAAATATTGTTCAGATTATTAAAATTGTTTCTCCTTCCCTCCCTACCCCCCCACCCCCCGCTGCATAGCTCCCCTCCACCCGGTTCCCACCCCACCATCTGCCCTTACCTCCCCCCACACTGTCCTCATCCATAGGTGTATGATTTTTGTCCAGTCTCTTCCTGCACCCCCCATACCCTTTCCCCCTGAGAATTATCAGTCCACTCCCTTTTTATGCCCCTAATTCTATTATATTCACCAGTTTATTTTGTTCCTCAGATTTTTAATTCACTTGATTTTTAGGTTCACTTGTTGATAGATATGTATTTGTTGTTCATAATTTTTATCTTTACTTTTTTCTTCTTCCTCTTCTTAAAGAATACCTTTCAGCATTTCATATAATACTGGTTTGGTGG
This sequence comes from Plecotus auritus, assembly GCF_963455305.1. NCBI lineage: Eukaryota > Metazoa > Chordata > Mammalia > Chiroptera > Vespertilionidae > Plecotus > Plecotus auritus. The sequence continues at coordinate 61,899,296 of NC_137775.1, forward strand.
TGATGAACTCCTTTAGCTTTTTCTTATCTGTGAAGCTCTTTATCTGACCTTCCATTCTGAATGATAACTTTGCTGGGTAATCTTGGTTGTAGATTCTTGCTTTTCATCACTTTGAATATTTCTTGCCACTTCCGTCTGGCCTACATAGTTTCTGTTGAGAAATCAGCTGACAATCGTATGGGTGCTCCCTTGTAGGTAATTAACTGTTTTTCTCTTGCTGCTTTTAATATTCTCTCTTTGTCTTTTGCCCTTGGCATTTTAATTATGATGTGTCTTGGTGTGGTCCTCTTTGGATTCCTTTTGTTTGGGGTTCTCTTTGCTTCCTGGACTTGTAAGTCTATTTCTTTCACCAGGTGGGGGAAGTTTTCTGTCATTATTTCTTCAAATAGATTTTCAGTATCTTGCTCTCTCTCTTCTTCTGGCACCCCCATAATTCTGATGTTGGTACGCTTGAAGTTGTCCCAGAGGCTCCTTACACTATCTTCATATTTTTGGATTCTTTTTTCTTTTTGCTTTTCTGGTTGAGTGTTTTTTGCTTCTTTGTTTTTCAAATCTTTACTTGATTCTTGCGTTCCTCTAGTCTGCTGTTGGGTCTCTGTATAATGTTTTTTCTTTCAGTCAGTGTATGTTTAATTTCTAGTTGGTCCTTTTTCATATCCTCGAGGGTCTCGCTAAATTTATCGGCCTTTTCTAGGATATTCTTGAAAAGCCTTATAACTGTGGTTTTGAATTCTATATCCAGTCATTTTTCTTCCATTTCTTTCGTTTGTGATCTGTTTCTTTGCCTCCGCATTTTCACTGCTTCCCTGAGTTGGTGGGGTAGCTTTGTGTGCTAGGTTTCCTATATGGCCCAGTGGGTCGGCCTCCCCAGATAACCTGAGGTGGACACTCTTGGTGCACCCCTTTGTGGACTGTGTGTACAGCCTTGTTGTAGTTAAGCCTTGATTATTGTTGGTATCACTGGGAGGAATAGACCTCCAGGCCAGATGGCTATGAGGATCAGCTGTGTCTACGCTGGGAGAAGTTCGGTGCTAGAGACAGCCTTATAGGATTAGACTTGCAAAATTGCACAAGCCTCTGTGCTCAGCTTGGATGGGTCGGAGTCTCAGGGTGGAGCAGACAGTCTTGGCTTCCCATCAGCCCTGCCCTTGCGTGCGCGCCTCCAGACCTCTGCCTTGTGCGACTCCCCTGAGTTTCCGCCTGACAGTCCAGATTCCCCCTGTAAGAGCGTGGGTCCCCAGGGGCTCGCCCAGAACTGGGATTCAGTGCAGTCGGAACTAAGGTTCAATGCAGTCAGGAGCTTCCGACTCCCTTCTGCTAGGGAATGCCTGCGGCAACCTTGGCATTCAGCTTTCTCTGTGAGCACTCGTGTGCACACGCACGCATGCGTGCGCCTCCAGACCTGCCGCGGCTCCCCCGGGTCTCCGAGTCTCTGAGTCTCCATGTGCCTTTCTCTCTACCTGACAGTCCAGACTCCCCCTGTATGAGCCTGGCTCCATGGGGTTTCACCCAGAACTGGGTTTCAATGCAGTCGGAACTGGGGTTCAGTGCAGTCGGGGCTTCCTTCCCCCTCCTGCCAGAGAAAGTCAACCAGACACAGTCACCCTTCCTCTCTGCGCGTGTCTCTGTACCTCAGCCCTCCTTTGCTGCTCCTCTGATTCTCTGTGAGCTTTCCTCTTTCCTTCTAGTTGTAGAATTTCCACTCAGCCAGCCTTCCTGTGGTTCTGGATGATGTCCGTTCTGTCTTTTAGTTGTAGTTTTGAAATTGTTGTGCGAGGCAGCAGTTTAGGTGCCTACCTATGCCGCCATCTTGGTTTCTCTTATCATTGATGTTCTGTTTTGCCCTATATTTAGAAACAGAAGAAGCAGAGAAAGGATTTCCAAGAAGATGGAATACAGAATACAGATATAATTATGAAAATATATTGTGCTATGAAATAGCATAAATAGTATTCCAACTGGTAAAACTAGATCATTCTAGGGTGGGATCAAGGCAGTTTCATGAATGTGTGAACTGTTCATTTACACACAGCCTTATGCTCTGAAGGAGCCTGTGTTTGGTTTAAAGCTTGACTGTGGCCAAGATAAAATTCTTAACCTTTGAACAAGGGACATCACACTTTTATTTTGCATTGAGACCTACAAATTATGTAGACAGTCCTGAGTGGAGGTGGCTATCAGGAGAAGATGTTGGGGTCTGATTGTGAAGGGCTTAGAACATACCATTAGACAAATTAAGGAAGATCTCATATTACAGGTACCCCTAGACTGGCCCACCTTATACTTGTCTAATCTTAAATTTACTGGACTCTCCTGTCACTCTACAATATCCTAATTTGAATATATATTATCTGGCCACCCTGTGCTGTATGAAGGAACCAGTAGATATTTCTTAAGCAGTGATATGTTTTGAGTATATATGTTTTTCAAGAATACTTCATAGATTTTGTTGTGAAAAATAAGTATGGGGGAAACTGCTCATAAGATTAAAATAATCCTATATAATAAATAGACCAATCAAAGCATAATATGCTAATTATATGCTAAGGCTCCTCAACTGCTCGCTATGACGTGCAGTGACCACCAGGGGGCAGATGCTCTGACTGGTAGGTTAGTTTGCTGCTGGAGTCCGGCTGATTGGGACTGAGCAAGATGTGCTGGACACACCCTGGAACCCTCCCTCAGTCCCTCCCCAGCTGACCAACCTTCTGCATCCCTCCCTGGCCCCGATTGTGCACTGGTGGGGTCCCTTGGCCTGGCCTGCGCCCTCTTGCAATCTGGGACCCCTCAGCGGATGTCGGAGAGCCAGTTTCAGCCCACCCTGCAGGCCACTCCCCTTGGGAGGGTGCCAGATGCAGGGCTCATGGCTGGTGAGCGCTGCTGCAGCAGCATGAGCCTCTCCTGATAGGGACTGATTGTGCACAAGATCCCGACAGGCATAATGGGGCCAGGATGAGTGGGAGTGGCAGGTAGGAGCTTCAGGAGGCATTGGACTGCAGGTTTTGGCCCAATCCCTGCAGGCCACCCATAGGGACCCCACCCATGCACGAATTCATGCACTGGGCCTCTAGTAGGTTATAAATCAAAGGTTATAAACCAATGATATTTTCTTTTCCCAAGTACAATTGTGTGAATTCTCCAAAAATTTTTACTTACTCTTAGTTAGAAGGCTTTAGTAAGTCATAAACAAATAATGGTGGCCTAAACCAACGCCAGGGCTGAGGGTGGAGAAAGAGGTAGGATAAATCAGATTTTGTAAATGTTTGTATGTGAGGAATAATGGAAAGAAAAGGATCAAGGATGACACCCAGGTTTCCAATTTAAAAGATTATAAGTGCTCTGACTGACCGGTAGTCCTCTACCGGTCAGAGCACTTATAAAAGGTTTGAAGGAGAAATAAGAGAAGTTTATTTGTGGACATGTTAAATTTAGAACAGCTGTAGGATAAAGGTACAAGAGTTGATTAGGCAAATGAGTATACAGGTCTGGAATTCAGTATATAGGTCAAGACTGAATATGTGAATTTGGAAAACACATGAGGTCTGTTTGTTATCCCCTTGGTTTATTTTTGGCTAAGTATTCTGGTCTTGTCTAATAGCAGCCTATTTATGACAGGCAATTATCCTGATAAGGTGCAGGAGTGTGGATAAACAGGGGGAGTGTCTTAAAACCTATTGCAAACTCTCTCCTGCTTTAATGCTAAATGTGAGACCTGTACAAATGTAACTGAGTTTTTTATTTTATTGTGGAGGAAACTTATGTTGTCAATAACTACCTTGGCATTGTTTTGGAATTTCTTTTGCCCTGAAGCATGCTCCTTGCTGTTATTTTCTTATTTCTTCTTTGATTTATAACCTATTATTTGAATCTTAGAATTGTTGCTTCTTTTTGTCTTTACTTACTTTCACTTATGTTAAAATTTGTATTTTACTCCTTTTAAAGAAAAAATGCTTTAAATGTTCCTTTAAATTTTAACTTCCAAGTTTAATTTTTACATTGAAATTTCTATTGAGATCATTTATTCTCACAGTTGTAAGAATAAATACAGAGTGTTCTCTGGGCTCAGATAGTTTCACTAAATAATTTTACCAAATATGTGTGCGTTGTGTACATATGTTATTAAATTATTTTGAGATTTTTAATTACACGTTTAAAAAAGTAGTTTCTCTATATTCAGTATAACTTACTTCCATGGAAGAAAAGACATTGCTTTCTTATAAATATCTTCAGAAGTTATGGCACAAACCCCAAAGTCTTACACAAAATCAATGATATATTATTTTTGCAAGTATAATTGTGTGAATTATCCAAAAATTTTGTCTTACTCTTACTCTGATAGGCTTTTTACCAAATTCGTTACCAAAGAGATTCCTTGGATCTTCCTTCAGAGAACCAGATGATTGCTGCTTTGGGGCTCTTCTATATTGTTCACACTCTTTTTTTGTGTGTGTGTCCATCGAGGCCATATGAAACCTTAGGGCACTTTGCTCTATGACAACCATTGTCTCTCATGAGGAAACAGAAAATAAGACTATCTTCTTTAGTTAATGTTTTTGGTAGATTTTACTTCATTTGTTGGAAAAGTAACTAAGAAATAGAAAGTGACCAAAGTTTCAGAGTTTGTAAACCAGCTGAGAAGACTAATTCCTACAACAGAATTCTATTATATTTAACTCCAGAAAACTTTTCAAACTCTAGGGAATAAAAGAAAGTTTTCTCAATGCTTTATAGTTATACCATAGCATATTTATTTTCATCTTTCTGATGCTTTAAAATCACAAGCATCACAGAATTTTATGAAGTGTTATATCTACTGGAGCCAAAAACTGCTGAATCATCACTTAAATATTTGTTGCTAAGGTGAGAGCATTCTTCCCACACTTGCATAAATCTTTGAAAATTTCAGAGGCACATTTGTAAAGGTGTACCAGAGTTAAACTTGTTTATCCTGAGAAACTTAGTCTTTTTAAATTTGTTTGTTTTAGAATTATAATGTTATATTCCTCAGGTTTCTTGGGATGTAGGGGTGAAGTAACAGAGGTTTTATAAATGATAAAATTTTACTTCTCAGGAACCACTCCCATATTATGACTCTCAAAGCATTAATGGCTCTGTAGAGCTCACATGCAAATTTTAACATACTTCACCAAAATTACGGACAGTCAGTTCACCTCATGATTTTAAAATTGTCTGGACTCTCTGAATCTTGCCTTACACATCCTAAATTGAGAAACTACTGGTACTGACACACAGATAATCAGTTTCCTCTTTGTGAGCCTTTTACAAATATAACTGGAAAGTCCATGCTTGTTAAATCTACTGTGAGATTGCTGGGGGGAAAGTCTACACACTTATTCTACTCACATTTATGATTACGCTCACTCAGCATGTATTGAATACCTATTATGATTAGGCTTTATTTACTAGAGAATAGAAAAATGAATGGCATGAAAACCTCACATAATACATAGACCATTGCATGCCCTTGTAGGCTGAACAAAAAGACCTTGGTTAAATTTGGCCATGTGTACAGAAGCTTGATGTCCTCCCTCATCGAAACATAAGCTTCCAGGACATCCATTAAAAATCAAGTGAAACAGCATTGCCATAAAAGACTAAAGGATAATGGGGCTGGTCTAGAGACCTGTTTAGAAAAGTTGCTGCCTGAGCAGTTTTTGTACAGTAGCTGCATGCATGTATGGCTAATGACCCATGAAATCATGGACCTTGACACAATAAACAGTTCATCAATATCTCTGAACGAATAGATGGACTTGTTCAACTTCTGTAACTGAAAGCAGAATTTGAGGTGGTACAATGTTATCTGAATAGTATGAATTAAGACCTTCTTGAAATACAGCTCCAATTCCTCAGTAATCTTTGTGGAGCACTGCAGAAGGGCATATTGACATCCAAGCCTGTTTAACCTACAAAATAAGAGAATTAGTTGGCATGATACAATCATATAAAGAATTCCATTCTGGAAGAGTGGTAATGAGATGAAAGAGACATAAAACTGCTGTCATGACCCTGAAACTAACCCCTCGCCACTGCAGCTCCCCACCCCCAACCTGTCTAACATGCTACAACCCTCAGGTGGGTAACCCTTCCTCAGGAAATGTCCAAGCAACTAAAATGCTGTTAGCATGTGCGCATGATTTAGTCACAGCTTCCCTTGGAAGAAAAACAGGGTGGTTATAAATATATTTATTTCCCTCCCTTTCTTTTTCATCCTTTCTTCCTTTTTCTTTTTCTCTCTTCTCATTCCTTCTCATGTTACATATGGTCAGAGATGGTGAGGTGGGGGGGGGGGGGGGCGCGGTTGGGAGCATCTGCTGGGAATGTAGAGAAATGGAAACAAGATATTAAAATGATATAAAAGGTATTAAAGTGATGAGTACATTTTGGTCTTATTCAGCCCATAATCCTAAGTTCAATCAGGGAAGCTGATATACAACAACAATAAAACCCTACAAGTGGACAAAGTAATAGTATCCTGTGTATGTATAGAATGTGCTGTGGCAGCTAGTCAGGTAAACAACTTGATCACCAATTTTTTTTTTTTAACACTCTTGCTTGGATTGTGTGAAATGAGAAAATCTGATTTCACATTTGCTAAAATTCCACTGTAACCATCATCAATGTATTAGTTTTATTTGTTTATTTAATAAGTATTAGTAATTAGTATAGCACTTATGTACAAGGCCTCAGTTAGGAACTGTGAGAATTTCAAGATTTTTAAGAAGAATTAAAAATAGGCAAGGGACAAACATGTGTAACCACCACCCAAGACAAGGAAGTATAGGATGCCTATCATATGGGTGGTAAAATACCAAGTGTTTTGGATATAAAGAGAAAGAAATTATTTTGTAATTTAGGCATGAAGAGGTGGATATAGGAGGAAATCTTCAGTAGCATAACTTGTACCTTATTTCCCTGCCCTGTTCACTTGCCCTAGTCCCTCCCAGTATTCTCTGATCTAGGTTCTCACTGCCTCCCAGGCTCTTCTGCGAAGTGCAACTGTGTTTTGCTCATTCTAGTTTTCTTTGTTGCTGATTTTGCCAATTTTCTCACTCTCACCTAAATTGTCTTGCATAGAGAATAAATTCTTGCTAATGTGATAATGGATTAATATGAAAAAGCTGTGAGGTAATATGTTTGCATTTCAACGGACTTTTGGAGATAATGTCCCAAAGGAATGGTGAGAAATTTTCTGGTAGCACCACAGGCTGGTGGCAGAAATATTTTTGGGTAGGTCAGTAGATGTCTTTCAAATCTTACCACATAAGCAACCACTTTCTCTGCCATCATGTAGGGGTGTTCCTCTGTGTATATTTACCTTTTAAAAAAGAAGACCGAATGTAGAAGACTCTGTTATTCAACTCAAACTTAGTTGTGATACCACCCACAAAGAGCTCCACATAATTTCCCTTATGTACCCACAGTGTAGCTCTGTGTATTTTATGTCTTTGAGGAAAGCCAAAAGTGACCTGTAATTACAAGCAAACATCACTGTTTTATTTTGAGTTTGTGTTAAATGTTTCTTTTACACTTTAAAAAGAATGATTGTATCATTAAAGCAATTACTTTGAGTGGTAAGGATTTGGGTCTTCTTCCATTTTCCAGATTAGAAGCAGCCTGAAGAACCATGGGCCCACTTGTCTTAGGCCTGTTTTGGAGCAGGGACAGCCAACTGAAGGTCCCGATGTCACATCCAACTGCTTCGATGCTCTCACACTTCCTCCCCATCTCCTAAACATTCTAGATGTCATATTTTGTTTAGTTTTCGAAGTCAAGAAAATAAGATATACTTTTGTTTTTATTATTTTAGAAGAATTTCACAATGCCTTTTGAGAAAATCCCAGTGCCTGGCATTACAAAATCGAGGTGAAAGATAATTGACGTAGAGGCCAGATATGGAATATAATTTTTGCTTAATTTAAAAAAAATTATTGATTTCAGAGAGGAGGGAGAGGGAGAGAGAGATAGAAACATCAATGATGAGGGAGAATCATTTATTGGCTGCCTCCTGCACACCCCACACTGGGGATTGAGCCCCCAATCTGGGCATGTGACCTGGCCAGGAATCAAACCATGACCTACTGGTTCACAGGTTGACATTTGCCAGGATTTTTGCTTAATTTTTAACTTTACAATTACTTCTTGTTAATTATTGCATATATTCTTATGCAGGATATATTTTATAGATATATAAAAATGATACATGAATGCTAAATGTATTGGCCAAAATGATATTCCTAAAGCAAAATATTCTCTGCTTCAAACCCTTCAGTGATTCTTCACTATTTCCCCAAATTAGATTCTAATGACTTTAAGCAACCTAAATGGTTCAACTCTCTAAACTCATCTAACAAATCTTCAAATGCTGAGTCCCAAGCATGCTTTTTCAGTTTCTTACTGATGGAACCTTGCCATACTGCCTCCTCTGTAGCACACGCCTCTTAGCCACTTCCCTTGTGGCTAAGGTTTACTCACACTTCAAGACATAAGCCAGTCGGAGAAAGACAAATGCCATATGATCTCACTAATATGTGGAATCTAATGAACAAAATAAAGTGACAAAATAGAACCAGAGGCACAGATACATGGAACAGACTGACAGTTGTCAGAGGGGAGGGGAGTGGGAGGTACTGGATAAAAGAAGGTTAGGAGATTAGCCAAGGAACATATATGCATAGCCTTTGGACACAGGCAACAGTGTGGTGAAGGCTAGAGAAGGGGGAGGCAGGGACTAGGTAGAAGTGAGCAAAGGTGGGGTGGGTAATGGGGGACATCTATAATAGAGTCAACAATAAACAATAAGAAAATACAAGTTTAAAACTGAAAAAAAAAAGGATTAGCTCAGATAGCATCTTCTCTGCAATGTCATTTTTGGTACCCCAAGCTTTGTTTAGACCCTCTGGTGTGTCCTCCCAAATAGCTCAAAGTCACCTGAGTTATTTGAGCCTTTTTTTACACTATATTACAATTGTCATTTTGTTTGTGTCTCCTTTTTTATACCCTGAGATACTGAATGTAGAAAGTGTACACAATGGAAGGCACATGGGGAGGTCATCATACATGGTTTTAAGATCTCCTAAGAAAGGTACTGTTTCCTTAATTTGTTTATTTCACTAATATTATCAACTCCAAAGTACTCGGATTAACTGTAACTGGCAGATTTTTTAGAGTCAGAACTAACAACGTTTCCAGTCCTGTGAATTCAGCCTATGTCAGAGGCGGGCAGAGGTGAGGAGGCTCAGTTGGCAGGTGCAGCTTCTTTCTTGAAGTGTCCCAGGAGGTGCTGATTTTGTGCTCTCTCCTCTTCCTTTCCACTTGATTTTGAAGCTTAGAAGAAAGAACCAGAACAGTTTTTGCCTTTCTTCCTTCCTCCCCACCTCCCCCAATCCAGGTAATCCAAAAACCAAGATGGTACTTCAAAAATTCCAAAACTCAAAATGATAGCATGTATAAGTATCATCATTTTTTTGCTCATTGATTTTGGGGGTTCAATTAATAGGGGTGCATTGATATGCTCTCCTTTGCTTACCTATTTGATAATTAATGACTTCTCTTAAATTGTTACGTTGGAATAGTTTCATCTCAAATGTTGATGTTGTGATGACAGAGTTAAAGCAAAATACAGTCTTAATCATCATTAACCAAGGGGTCGCATGGCATAGAACATTCTTGTGTCAGGTCTGCAAAGATTCCACTTTGTGCTGAGGCCCTCGGATGCATATTGGCACTTAGGAGATAGTTTACCAGCTGTTTACATAAAAGTGCCAATACTGATGCCTAGTTCTCACTTCCAAACTATACAGGAATATTAAACTAAATGGTCTGGAACACTATCATATTTTCAGTACTATAATATAAGCAGTACTATATTGTCAGTAATGATTTTCTTCTCTCTTGTGTCTATTATCTTCAACTCATTTCCCTTCATATTTATGATTCAAATAGTTAGAATGAAGGGCACTGCAGGAGAATGAGATTTGGAATAGGGCAAATAGAAAAAGAATCTGTGAGTAGATGTCTACTGACTATTGGCCATGTCATTGACTTAAAGAATGATAGAAGCAAAATAATAATATTCTCTTTAAGAAAATATCTGCTTTTATGTTAGAATTCATGGAATTCTTCCATATGGAATCTTCAATGCGGTTGGTATTACTAGTCTCTTCTTGATAAATTTTTCTTGTATGGGGCTGAGGTAGATCAGGGGCAACTCACACATGGGAATGTATCAGAGTCCTGAGCAAATGAAAACTTAAAAATGAAACTTAAAGAATATGGATTTTGGATTCACATCTAGGAGTTTTATGTAGACTTCTATCTCTGCCAACTGCTTGTTGGGATTGGATAGATAGTTAATAGTCTCAGCTTTTTCCTTCAGCTCTTTTCTTTACAAAATGAGTATAATCTGTACTTCTCAGAATTTTGATGAAAAATCAATCAAAAGGCATATATTACATTCTGAAAAAAACATTAGATACTTGATAAATATTTCTTTTCTTCCTCTGATGTTTTTGGTAAAGTTATACTGAATAATTGTTAATTAAAATGACATGCTCATACACAATATACAGATAATGCATTATAGAATTGTACACCTGAAACATATGTAATTTTATTAACCAATGTCATTACAAAAATTTAATAAAAAAGAAAAATATATAAAAAGTTACATGATAATTATATTACACTAGGGGCCCAGTGCACTAATTTGTGCACCTTGAAAGGAACTGTGGGCCATCCTCCACGCCCCAGCCAGCCTCTTCCACCGTGGCCCTCTGTCTCCCGGCAGCCCCACTCGCGCTGCTGCTGCTCCCACACACTGACTCCGCTGGTCCTGCTTGCATCAGCTGACCTGATGGCATGGAGAGATTGGGGCCAGCGCCAGCAGCAGGTTTGAGTGGGGCCACTACTGTCAGCATGTGGGAGCGGCAGCTGCTGCCCCATCGCCCTTCAGGAGCAGGGGGAGGTGGAGAAGCTCTCAGGGGCAATTGGAGCTGGCAGCTGCTGCTCACACCCGCTGATGGCTCCAAGCAATTGAAACCAGTGCTGGGCACCAGTAATGGGTGCAAGTGGGGCCAGCACCAGAAGCAGGTGTGAGCGCTGGGTGGGATTGTGGCACACGAGAGCAAAGACTCCAGCAGAGACTCGCCTCAATGATGGTAACCTGCTCCACCATACCACCGTGGCCAATGCCCGCCATGTTCCATGCTCTGCTGCCTCCTGCTGATGCCTGCCATGTTCTGTGTGGTCAGCACACATCATAGCAACTGGTTGTTCAGTTGTTCCACCATTCAGTCTATTTGCATATTAGACTTTTATTATATACTAGAGGCCCGGTGCACAAATTCGTGCACGAGGGGGGAGGTGTCCATCAGCCCAGCCTGCACCCTCACCAATCTGAGACCCCTCAAGGGATGTCCGACTGCCCGTTTAGGCCTGATCCAGATAAGATCGGGCCTAAATGGGCAGTCAGACATCCCTCCACAATCCAGGACTGCTGGCTCCCAACTGCTCGCTTGCCTGCCTTCCTGATTGCCCCTAACCGCTTCTGCCTGCCAGCCTGATCACCCCTAACTACTCCCCTGCCAGCCTGATTGATGCCTAACTGCTCCCCTGCCAGACTGATTACCCCTAACTGCCCTCCCCTGCAGGCCTGGTCACCTCTAACTGCCCTCTCCTGAAGACCTGGTCACGCCTAACTGCCCTCCCCTGCAGGCCTGGTCCCCCCCCCCAACTGCTCTCCCCTGCAGGCCTGGGTCCCCCCAACTGCCCTTCCCTGCAGGCCCAGTCTCCCCCAACTTCCCTCCTCTGCCGGCCTGGTCACCCCTAACTGCCCTTCCCTGCAGGCCTGTTCCCTCCCAACTGCCCTCCCCTGCTGGCCTGATCACCCACAACTGCCCTCCCTTGCAGGCCTGGTCCATCACAACTGTCCTCCCCTGCTAGCCATCTTGTGGTGGCCATCTTGTGTCCACATGGGGGCAGCCATCTTTGACCACATGGGGGCAGCCATCTTGTGTTAGAGTGATGGTAAATTTGCATATTACTCTTTTATTAGATAGGATAGAGGCCTGGTGCATGGGTGGGGGCCAGCTGAAAGGTGTCCCAAATCAGGGTGGGGGTTCCCTTGGGGTGTGGGGCGGCCTGGGTGAGGGGCCTGTGGTGGTTTGCAGGCCAGCCATGCCCCCTGGTGACCCAAGCAGAGGCCCTGATATCTGGGGTTTATTTATCTTCTATAATTGTAACTTTTTAGTGGAGGCCAAGGCAGGCCAGGGCTGCAGGAGCTTGGCTTCCTCCATCGCCGGGGGCAACTGAAGCCTCCTGCTCTCTCCAGCTCCGTGGCTGCAGCCATTCTTGTTGGGATTTATTTATCTTCTATAATTGAAACTTTGTAGCCTTGAGTGGAGGCCTGGGCCAGCCAGGGCGGCAGGGAAGCTTGGCTTCCTCCATTGCCAGGGAAACCCAAGCCTCCTGCTTGCTGCAGCTCCATGGCCACAGCCATCTTGGTTGGGTTAATTTGCGTATTCGTTCCTGATTGGCTGGTGGGCGTGGCTTGTGGATATAGCGGGGGTACGGTCAATTTGCATATTACTCTTTTATTAGATAGGATGATTGTATCCTGAAGTTTAACCTTTGATTTACAGGACTTATATTTTATTTTACAATGTACAAACATACATGAAACATGCTTCTGGTTAAAAATTGATGCTGGACACTTTCACACAGAGTAGTGACTTTAATAATAATTATGAACACTGAGGTAAAAATTCCAAAACTATCTTTTCTTAATTATGGTTATTTATAAAGAAATATTTTTTGCTTGGTATTTCTTATTTATATTGAAGGGAAATTACTTAAAATTCACAAAAATGAGAAAACAATGTAATGCAAATGTTAATAAAAATTAGTAGTAGACTGAATCTTTGTAATATTTTTACCAAAATAAATTAATGATTTTTTATTTTATTACACTGATTTTTTTAAAAAGCTCAGAAATTAACAATTTAAACTATAGTGTTTTGAGATTCAACTTAAATTTTTTAACTGAAACCAATGCTAAACCCCTATTATGGTTGCATTATAACTTAATACTATGGTGCCAACAATATATTCCATAAATGCTACCAGATTGCAACATTGTCAAAACACCAAGATTTAAAATTAGAAGAGGGACAAACTTGTTTGTCAAGTCATTGATTATCTTTAACTGAGGATTGATGGATAATAAAGAGAATCCCAGAAAGCCCTAATTGATAGAATTACTACTGTGTTTTCCCAAAAATAAGACATCTTCTGAAAATAAGACCTACTCACAGGTTTCCTTCTGGGTGAAATATAAGGCATCACCCGAAAATAAGGCCCCCAGGCTCTGTCTCAGAATGAAAATTAATTTACCGTAAACTGGTCGCTAGGGCCGCCCCGACTGGCGTCTAGCAACCAGTGACGTTACGCGGAGTCCTGACATCACTGCTGTGTGGAGGCAGAGAGGAGGTCGGAGTGAGCGGTGAGCACGGGGCGGGAGAGAGGAGGAGACTTTCGCAGATGTGTGTAGAAGAACAGTAGGATTAGAGTGGACGGGACGCGGCGAGGTGGTGAGTGTTGGTCTGTCTCTGGTGACACTACCTGATGCTCGCGGCCGCCTTCATGATGACTGAAGGTTCTCAGTCAGTGGCAGACCCTGCTCCAGCCCAGATCCAGGCCCCAGCAAGCCCAGTGACAGTCCCCAGGCACGCCCCAGGGGGTAAATGTCTGATAAAGGGGTAGGGGAGATGTCTGGTGAAGGTGTTCAGTGGCACAGGGGTGGGGGGAGGGGGATCACTTAAAATGACACAGGAGGATCAGAGGGGGCAATCAAAATGACACAGGAGGATCAAAAGGGGTTACTAAAATGGTAATCCCCTCTGATTCTTCTGTGCCATTTTGATTTCCCCCTCTGATACCCCCTGTGTCATTTTGAGTGATCCCCTCCCGCCACCTTGATACCCCAATTCCTTTTTTTTTTTACCCCTAGAAATGAGCGCAAAAAGAAAAATCTACTCCATGGAGTACAAGAAAGGAATCGTGGAAGACTCTTGGGGCCAAAATCTTACTGCTTTCTGCAAAGAGAAGATGTTGAGTATCCAATTGGTCCGCAAACGGCGAGCAGAGTATGGTAACCTCATTGAACACGTGGACAAGGGAAATGCTAAAAAGCGCAAGTGTGGATCAGGTCGGCAACCATTATTTTCCGAGCTGGAAGACCTGATCTGTGAATGGGTTGTTGACAGGAGAGCAAAGGCTTTGGTTGTGAATAGGGCTCAGATTCAAGAATTTGCCCTTGCAATGGCACCACAGTTTGACATAGCCCCCGAAGACTTCAAAGCATCACAACACTGGCTGGATAATTTCCTTCAGCGAAGTGAACTGTCTTTAAGAAGATCTACAACATTGTTTAGGTTGGAAGATACTCAAGTTATTAAGCGAGCACTTGCATTCAAGTCCTTTACTGATGATGCTGACTTCTCTAAATACAATCTTTCCAACATGATTGCTATGGATGAAACTGCAGTGTTTATGGGCCAATCATCTCAAACAACAATTGAACAGCGGGGTGCCTCCTTGGCTTACATTCCCTCCACTGCTTATGAAAGTGCACGTGTTTCCTGTATTTTGGCAATTGGTCTGGATGGCACTAAAATCCCACCTTTAATTATTTCTAAGGGCAAGAAGGAAAAGATTGAACGTGTTTTGGGCGTTTTTATTCTTGAAACTGAAAAAGCCTGGGCCACACAAGCAGTTATAAGGAAGTGGGTCGATTTAATGCTGCCGCTTGTTATGCGAGGGAGCCAAAGAGGTCTGCTAGTCTGGAATGCAGCCAGCAATCACTGCGCTAAAGACATGAAGATATTTCTTCACGAAAGAAAAATAGATCAGATAATGATTCCCGCAGGAATGACGGCCTATCTCCAGACTCTTGATATTGCAATAAACAAGCCATTCAAAGACAATTTGTGCATGGAAATTAATGACTACATTGAAAATAGAACGGAGAGAAATCAGCGTGGAAACTTTGTGAAACCTAAACTGCAAGAAGTTGTGACTTGGGTGAAGAATTCATGGGAGAAAATCACTGACAGTTGCATTGCAAATGCACTGCGAGCAGGCTACCTTGACAAGAAGGACTCATTTAAAGACAGTGCTATTGCTAAACATGAGAGATTTGGTCCACTGATTCTGAAAGAAATGGAGTCACAAGAAATTCACCAGGAAATTCAGGAATTGGATTGTTATGATGATGTTCCAGAAGATGATGACATGATTGTCATTGAATAAATGAGTAAATTCTTGATACTGTAGGATTCACAGTTTGTCTGGTCTGCGTTGACAACTACCGTACTACCGTACCGTATACAGGTAATAAATTTCCTTTATTTTCATTCAACAATAAATGTGTACCATATTCTTCTTCATGGAAAAAATAAGACATCCCCTGAAAATAAGACCTAGCGTGTCTTTGGGGCAAAAATTAATATAAGACACTGTCTTATTTTCGGGGAACACGGTATTTGCTCTTTTATAATTACTCTTCATTGGATGTCCTACCATTATAGTAACTGGAATCCAAAGTGCTATAAGATTATTTTGCATAAGATAAAAATAAATTTTATATTCATAAATTTGTTGAAGTCAGTAGTGACTTTATTTTTAACAGATTCCTTTGTACATAGTGTATATAGTTTTTGCCTAGTGTAAAATTAGCCTAACTCACTTCTTATAAACAACTTTCACAATAACGTTTTTTCATGAAATTAAAATTGCTTTAAAAGTTACTTAATAAAAGGAATGGTATTTGTGAAAATGTTTTAGAGCATTTTGAAATTTGTTTTGTAAGATCTTTTTCTTTTGCTTAAATTCCGGTTCATTTTTTAAAATGTACTCATCTCTCAACAACACAATGCTTGTAGACTATAATTACACAGGCACCTGCCCACCCCTCCCCTGCCACACACAAACATATACTAGTTGCATACTAATGACATAGTTACATTTACAAAGTGAAGTTTTATATCAACACTGTGGAACATGAGTTCCCTTTTTATGAAAACAATGGTCATTAAGTTACTAGATTAGCTCAACAAGTATGAAATCAATGCCTGCAGGGGAGGACAGTTGGGAAGGACCAGGCCTGTATAGTAAGACTACAAACTCCTGAGGCTATAGCAGCTTTCCAAAGAGCAGAACCACAGGAAGAAGAAATACAGTGGGAGGTATATTGTTGGGGTCACAGGTAACAAAGGTGATGAAATGGAAGTCAGATTAGGGAAAGAACTAGAAAAACTAGTGCTGGTTAGCAGTTACCAAATATTACTCTCCTTGGAACTACTTATTATGGGTCTGTGTATATTACATACATTAAAATATTTGATTATTATAAAATTCCCATGAGGTAGGTGCCATTAATGTACCTTTCAGAGCAGGAAACGGAGACATGGAGCACTTAGATACCTTATTCAACATTACCTAACTGTAAAGTGACAGGGCTGGAATTCAAATCATGATTGCCTGGTGCCAAAAGTCATGCTCTTAACCACTACACTCCAGTGCCTCTTGGCATTATAGCAAGCACCACAATCATCTTTCTTCTCTCCCTCATCTCTCTAGAGTCACCAAAAGCATGCTGATCTGCATCTCTGCATTTCTCAAGAGCTCAGTCACACCCCATTTGTTCTCAACTGGAGAACTCAAGATGTGTTTTCTTCACATGGGCCTGAGGCAAATTCTCTTCCCTCCAATTTCTATGTAGGTAAAATGTTGATGTCAACTATTACTAATACATCCTATATAATAAAGAGGTAATATGTAAATTGACCATCACTCCAACACACAAGATGGCCACCCCCATGTGGTCAAAGATGGCCACCACAAGATGGCCGGCAGGGGAAGGCAATTGTGGGCGATCAGGCCAGCAGGGGAGGGTGGTTGGGGGCAACCAGGCCTGCAGGGGAGGGCAGTTAGGGATGACCAGGCCAGCAGGAGAGGGCAGTTGGGGGCGACCAGGCCTGCAGGGGAGGGCAGTTGGGGATGACCAGGCTGGCAGGGGAGGGCAGTTGGGGGTAATCAGGCCAGCAAGGGAGCAGTTAGGCATCAATCAGGCTGGCAGGGGAGTGGTTAGGGGTGATCAGGCTGGCAGGCAGAAGCGGTTAGGGGCAATCAGGCAGGCAGGCAGGCAGGCGAGCAGTTGGAAGCCAGCAGTCCTGGATTGTGAGAGGGATGTCCGACTGCCCGTTTAGGCCCGATCTCAGGATCAAGCCTAAATGGGCAGTCAGACATCCCTCGAGGGGTCCCAGATTGGAGAGGGTGCAGGCTAGGCTGAGGGACACACACCCCTCCCCGTGCACGAATTTCATGCACTGGGCCTCTAGTATATTAATAACATATACACATGTGAAAAGTCTCAATAAAGATAGTCAATATTATTTGGTGTTTACAATGTGTAAAGCATATGACTTGGTGGATAACCTCATTTTATTCTCTTAGTAAATCTAGTTAAAACTGTTTTATAAATATTTTTATCTTTTATTGGGCTATTCTTTTATTCTCTTTAGTCAATTGCAAGCACTTACCTCTGAAAGATACTATATCAGGTTTTGTGAGTCAGGGTTATAAGTTGAATGTGACAGCTTCTGCCTTCTAGGAGCCTACACTATAGTTCTAAAGATAAAACTTATATACAAATATTTATTTGGGAGGAGGTAATGAATTTTGTAAATAGATAAGTGCATTAAATGTTATAGGATGTTTATAAAATGAAAACATGCTTTCCACATAGAAGTATAAAACAAAAATTCATAGACAGTGAAATTTTATCTCAGTCCTATATAATATTGAAAATGATATTGATGAACTTGACATAAGCCAGCATCTTTAGTTCCAGAAACTTACTTTAATGAATTTGAACAGAAAGGGAACTTGTTAGAAGGATTTGAGGAGCACAAAGACTGGGAGAGCTAGAGAATCATGCTTCAAGGCACTGTGGCCAGGTGGGGAGTCACTGAGGCTTATATTAGGAAAGTGATTTAGCTTGGCACTAGCCCTATTGCTCTATCTTTGAGAAAGAGAGAAAATTTTTTTGACATTTGCTTTTAAAGGTGTTTTATTTTTTAAAATACATTTTTATTGATTTCAGAGAGGAAGGGAGAGGGAGAGAGAGCTAGAAACCTCAATGATAAGAGAGAAAAATTTATCAGTTGCCTCCTGAACACCCCCTACTGGGGATTGAGCCCTTGACTGGAATCAAGCCTAGGACACTTCAGTCTGTAGGCTGGTGCTTTATCCACTGAGCCAAACCAGCTAGGGCTTGACACTTGTTTTTTTAATACTAATCTCTGCTCTTAGACTTTGCTTTGTGAAATGCTTTACTGTCTGAATTTTTAACCTAATAACTTGGATATTTCTTCTTCTTTCAATATGATTTTGATTTAGAATAACACATGAGAAAGCTTGATACAAAATCAAACATTTTCATAGCCCATGTGTCATGTGATGTTAAAATAAAGTCCTCATGGTGAGTGACATTTGAGAGAGTTTGACTAGTCTAAATATTAGCAGATGCCCCCTCCCCCCGCCCCAAAGAACTAACAGGGCATTTCCTCAACTAATATAAATTACATATTTTTAGTAGTCTTTTGAAAAATAGCATGGCCATTTTGTTTTCCTTTTTTCTCGTTTCCTCCTATTTTCACCATTAAATTAAATTTGAATGTGACCATTGTACACTCTTGCTAAACTCCAGTTTATTTCCCATTAAAAATCTATTCTTATTTAGTTTAATGACACTTTTAAAAATATTTTTTTATTGATTTCAGAGAGGAAGGGAGAGGGAAAGAGAGAGAGAAATATCAATGATGAGAGAGAATCATGGATCAGCTGCCTCCTGCACACCCCACACTGGAGATTGAGCCCACAACCCCGGCCAGCAACACTATTTTATTTTTAAAAAAAACTGTACTAAGATTTGTAATAAGATTTCAATGGAAGGCATATATATCTTCCTATATAATAAAAGGCTAATATGCAAATTGACCAAACAGCAGAACAACCAGTCACTATGACACACACTGACCACCAGAGAGCAGATGCTCAATGCAGGGGGAGTGCCACTTAGCCAGAAGCTGGGCTCGCAGCTGGCAAGTGCAGCAGCAGTGGCAGGACCCTCTCCCACCTCCACGGCAGTGCTACGGTTGTCTGACTAAGCCATCTGTCAGACATCTCCCGAGGGCTCCTGGACTGTGAGAGGGCGCAGGCTGGGCTCACGGACCCCCTCTACCATGCATGAATTTCGTACACCAGGCCTCTAGTAGATTAATAAAAAAGAAATGGGGAAGAAACCATCAGAATAGGGGAAAGAAGAAAATATGCTAAGCCGAGGCCTAATATAGTTTCTTTGATTAAGCTTCACATCGATTCAACTTCCTTGAATATAAAATAGGAGAAACAGTGAGAGACTTTATCACCAAAATTGAGCTTCATAGTTTCCAAGAAACATTGTTCAGTACTAAAATTTCAAATGTGTGACTTCATACAGGGCATGTTGAATGATATAAAGGGCAATCTCATTAATATTTTTAAAATGCTGAAGCGAACTTCACTGGGCTTAGCAAACATTCATTTTATAATGATATCTATAAATAAACAACTTCTAGATACTAATAAACAAGATTAGTCATGATAAACTCATATATATATACATATATATATATGAAAATGTAATTTTAAAATATTTGTATGGAGGAAGCAAGAATGAGCAAGATAAAATACACTGTGGAATGTTCACTATAGGCAGGATTTTAGCTTTTTCCTTTCTTTTTAATTTCTGAGTCTTATTTATTTTTTTTGTTAGTAGTTGTAGATATATACTATTTGTCTTAAAGGATCATTTCTGATTAGTAAGAAAACCATGGTGTCATTAATATGTATGATAGACTTATTCTCCTACTTACCAGGATAGAAGGGAAAAAAATTTTTAATCATAGACCAGTATAATTTTTAGAGAGCACCTCAGAATTCTTTCTTAGTTATTTCCTATCTCTTCAACTAGATTATGATTACTTTTATTTCATAATATACCACAATACATATGGTAGAGACTTATTATATATTTCCTAAATAAATTAGTACATTTTAATTATCTTTATAATATGATTTGAAGTTTTATGCATGGGATACACTTTATCTTCTCATTGCTTCATCAGAACTAACACATTTTTAAAGTGTCTATATACCAGATACACTGAATGTATTTTCCTGAGATTATCGAATAAGACATTTTCCACACTGAACATCACTGGGTGCTAAAAGCACAGTTGCATTGAATGTAGTTTAAGGTACAGGATTCTAGAGTTCCCCAATAAAGAGTACTGTTAACTTTTACTATTCTGTGGCAAAATAAGCAAAGGCAAACATGGAAATGGAAATAGTAAGCTTGGCTCTACTTTTGCAAGAAAAAGGTCATTTTTGAGGCTTAAATGAATAACACATGTCACCAGTCATATTTCTATATTTAATGTTTAATTTCAAATGTAAGTTCATATCATTAAAATACAGACATTAGACTTACAACAAACCTCAAATATAATTATGTTGGCCTTTTGTCAGCCTTTTATTCCTTTGGATGTTTTCTCTAAGAGTCTTATTTGACTAACTTAAGCCCAGAGCACTTTCCTATTTATAATGAACTTAATTAATGGGGGGAAAATGGCTGCCTTAGGTTTATGAATTTATTGTTCTGGGATGATGACCAAATAAATTAAACTTTACTGGCATTGTAAAATGAATTCATAATATCAGCTGAAGTTTTTTATTTATATTTTAATTAAAGCAAGATACACTATTAAATATAAACAATTTTAAATGCTTACAAATAAATATAATGACACATTCATATTGTAAAGGATATATATAATCACCACTTTGAAATTGGAAGCTGGTCATGAAATGAACCTCATGTACTCTCTTTACTTCCTCATAAAGTACTAATGACTATCTTATACGTAATAGCCATTTAGTGTTTACTGAGGCCCTTTAGTGACACATGCTTTAACTACACAATTAAGTCAGTCCACTGTAGTAAAATAGAATCATTGTAAGCATTAACCTCTCTACATCCTATGTCTTCAGGTGGACTGAGGACCATCAAAGTGTGGCACCTGATAGATGATGCTAGTAAAATTGCCTTTCATGTTTCCTATATTCACCCTAAATAACCCCCTTTTTTGCTGAAAACTTGTATATATATAATGTGTGTGTGTGTGTGTGTGTGTGTGTGTGTGTGTGTGTGTAAGTGGGGATATAATTGAAGATTCTAACAAATAATAGACAAGATCTTTATAGTTTCTCTGCAGGCACATTCCAGGGGTTGCCACCACTCAAAAGGTTAATCTATAATGAGCTGGATGCTTGGCAGCCAAGATTCAGGAGATGGGAGCTGAGGGCTTTCCAAGCAGGATATCTGTTATGGGATTAAGAAACTCTGCTGGCCAGCCAATAGGAGGAAACAGATCGAAGTAAGTGTCTCGGGGGTTGTTTAGGAACAGGTTAGAAGGGAGAAGAATTAAACTAGGATAATTTCAATGTCAGGAGGGATATTATCAAGGGATGTGAACTCCAAACTCAGTACTGAAGTTCCTACAAGGGTTGGTAAATCAGATGGACAGATTAGGGCTCTGAAGGTCAGCTTCTCAGAACCTGTCTTTCTTGTTCTCAAAGTGGCCTGACCCTAAGGGCCCTGATCAGGAGAGCCAGGCCAGACACCTGGGAAGCTGACAATTTATGAAATTGTAGAATGCAATTTTAAAACAATCTGTTCTTTGAATGCCCTCTGGGAGATGGTTTTTGGTTGCTTCCTTGATGGTGAGGATCAACTTGCTTTTAGCATCAAGACTTCCTCTACTTTCAACTGATTATGAGCTCAATACTTTTCCTCTTATAAAGGTGGCAGGCATCATCTTTCTCAAATAGAAAATAAATGATTTTACTTATTTATTTTTTCAATCCTCATGGGAGGATATGTTTGTTTGTTGTTGTTGTTGTTTCCATTGATTCCACAGAGAGAAGGGAAGGAAGAGAGAACCATCAATCAGATGCCTCCAGAATGTGTCTCAACCAGGGATCTAATCTGCAACCTGGGTTATTGCTCCAACCGGGAATCCAACCCTTGACCCTTTGGTGCACAGGATATACTCCAACCAACTGAGCCACACTGGCCAGGGTGAAAATAAATGAGTTTGAGTTTAAACTGTTTTAGATGAACATTGGATTTCAAATGTTTAGGAACATGAAAGACTTTCTCACAGGAGTTTTTATTAGTGAAATATTTGGACCTTCAGATCTCTCTAAAAATTGTTCGCCTGCCCTACCCCTATTTATTTCTGGAGTATGTAGGAAGTATTTTATAGGGTCAACAACAGGGCCCATCTGCTATGTCAGCTCTGCCACATTTACTAAATTTTTCTGCAGGCATAGTCTCCATTGATGTGATTACTAGAGTGACCACAGTGCTGCTCCGCCAAGCAGGGCAACTCTGCTAAAAGCTGGAAAGTGTAGGGGCGTGTAGGGGGTGCTGGGGGAGATAACAGTGAGTCAAGAGGAGGGAGCATGGCTGTTTCTTGGAGCTACACTGTGCCACAATGCCATACCACCACCCTCTGCCACCACCGAGCTTGTAACAGCAACTTTGTTAAATGCTCTTGTTCTGGGGTCATTGGAAGACTGTCTATGGACCCTGTATCTTTTAAAAATTTAATGCTAAAAGGTTCCTTCCTTTAAAAAAATGAGTTCCATTTTATAGATGAAAAGTGAGGAATTTAAGTAAGTTACCGATGGTCACATAGTTTGGAAGTGACAGAGATACAATTTACAACTAGCAATCTGAGTTAAGAGTGCTTGTGTTTAAACAATTATGCGGCTTTGTTCCAGGTAATCTGTTACTGAACTCAGCTTCTCTTCTCTAAAGAGATCTCTCTCCTCTTACAATGCTTTCTTTCAGTCTCCCAGGAAAATGGGTTCTTGGTAAACCTGACTGAGCCATCTTAGAATCCCCAGAAATACCCAGGCAGGCCTTTATGTGAATAATTCTTATAGACTGAATATTAGAAAATATGTGTTGCCACTCCATGTGGGCCTCTCTCTATGAGGTTTGTGCCTGCAAGAGAATCATACTTCCTGCCCTTTGATGTCAGGCTTCCTCAGGTGACTAGTTTTGGCCAGTGAAATTTAATAGGAATTTTTATGTGTCATTTTGAATCAGAAGTTTGAAGAGTTAGTTCTGTTTTCCCTTTGTTTCATGGCCAGCATGCACAGACAGGAGTAACTCAACTCATTCAGTCTGGATCTCAGCATGAAAAGGATGGGGAACAGAGCTGAAGTTGACCCCAAAAAGACACAACTGAGAAAAGAAACTTTGCTTTTGTAAGGTACTAACACTTTGAAGTTGTTTATTATTAAGCATAGTTTAGTTTTAACTGGCTGATTGAGGAGTCAACACGGTGTGGGCAATTGCTTGAATCCCTGTGAAGGTCAGCTGCTGCCCCATCTCCATTGAATCTGATAAAATAGCATTTCTCTGCTGCAGAACCTATAGCCACCACCCTCTCTGAAAATATGGCGTGGCACTACTCAGGTAAACTTAATAAGAGTGAGAAATCACACATGAGAGATGACACATATTTATGCTGTATCCAGGTTGCCTACAGCTTTAAATGATTGAAAAGATGCTACTGTTTGGACAGTTGGGGAATTTTAATTGGAAAACTAATGAACTCATGATTTTGCTCTGTTGATTTTTTTTTTCCTGCAATAGTAGGTTGGTTCAGTAATAAATGTGTCAGACCTTTAAAAAAAAAAAAAAGAGTAACTGATTGGGTTGTGATTCAGTGAAGCAGAGGAAGAAGGCAATCATGCCTTCCACGTTTCCACGGCTCTGGGTGCTTCTGTTAATAATTTGCCTTTTCCTTCTCTCCTTGGTCCGCCACAGATGGATCCTTAGTGGTGTTGATTCACCCTTTAAACTTTATGGTAAGTTAAAATGTCTTTGACCATGAAATATGTGAGAACTGGATATAAACCATGAATATACAAATTGCTACTTTTATAACCTTAAGAATATTAACTATTGTTCGGATCCTCAAGATTTTCAACTTTGACTATTGCAATAACCTTTTTTTTTTTTGGCCTTCATTTCAGCTCCCTCTAGTCCCTCTCATTCTTGTCAAGCTTATCTTTATAAAACACATATCTGCTTATAGCACATGCTTGCTAATCATCTTTAATAAAGTCCTTATTTCCCACAGGACAAAGTCTAAATTATTTGACAAGGCACACAAAGCTTCCATGGACTGGCCCCTCCCTACTCCCATAGTTTTCTCTCTTTGACACTCTGTTATGGAATTATACCTGTCTCTTTGCCTGTGTGCATCAAAGCCCATTCAAATGCAAACAGGAGTTTGCAGACAAGAAAGTAGAGGTTTATTAATTGAGAAAATAGCATCCAGCCCAAAGTCACAGATAATCTATTGTTCAAAAACCTGGCTCCTGGGTGGCTTCAGGGGACAGGTTACATAGAGCAAAATCCATTAATCATGATGGCTAAAGGAATTGGGATTGTGGGCTCTACTGATTGGTTGGGGGCCAAGGTAGGGAGTAGTTGATCATTGTTTCATGTCCTGATGTCAGCCATGACATTGTTCTGTCTGGTTTCATGAGGGTGTGGTCCATAGGGTCTTTCCACTTTCTTGGGCCTGGGGCTTAAGTATAATTAATTGAAGTCAAGATGTTATCTTTAGCTACACTCAAACTCTGTTTCTGTGGTCAACAGACTCTCGAGGCTTTGTTTTTAAGACAGCTTAATGCTGACCCAAATCAGATGTCCTAAGGGCTTAAAGACTTAAAAAGGAAGTGTATGGACAGAAAATATGTGAGAACAGGATATAAACCGGGAACCTGCAAATTGCTAGTTTTAGAAAAGGTCATGTTAAAGAAATGGAGTTTCTATGCAATTACAGTTTCTTACCTGAAACTTGTGCTCTAGGAATATTGAACTACTTGCATTTCTAAAAATGAGACCATGGTTCCCTATCTTTTGCCTGCAAACCTCTATATTTCCTGCTCCTTCTGGCTTGTCTGCCTTTCCACTCAAAAGCTCCTTCTTCCTGACTTTCAGGTTTGTGATCTCAGTCAGAACTGCTTCACACACGGGGAAAACTCTTCCTTACTTTTTGTTAGTTAGTGTATACAGAATTGTGTTTCCTTAAACTTGGGGGCTGGGGGTGGGGATCCAAGATTTAAGTATGAGATTGGAGAAGCCATCTAGACTTGTCTTTCTAAACAAAAGTAATGCTCCATGAGGTCCAATCAAACTCCCTAGGGTGCTATAGTTAATAAAACTTATTTCTTTAATTAATTTTGTCTGGTGCATTGCATATTTCTATCAAAGACCTCAAGAAGAAGGGTCTTCTGATGGATGACAGCCCTAGGATAAAGATAATCTTAATATAACTTAAACATATATTGTTATTTTTTTACAAAATAAACTATGATGAGCTTCAAAATATTTAACAGTTGTTGTAGGCAGTGGGAATGGCACTAGGTGTCTGACCGGTAGTATCAGACCAAACCTGGGTTCAGAACCTTGGTACTTGGGTTCTGGCTAGGAAAGAATTCAGAGCCAAGACTTAAACTGTAAGAGAACATTTATTTAGTAAATCAGAGAGGTAGAAGAAGTAATTTCTAGAAGAAATGGGCTTAGGAAACAAGTTATAGAGGTAAAAGAAGGGCCTCTGGAGCTTGGGAGTGAGGAAGCTCATGGTAACATGCCTGGGACAGGGAGGGAGAGCACACTGGGTCCTCCAGCCTAAGGGTTTTAAGGGTGGAGATTTTAGGAGAGGTCCCAGGGGAAGATCTTAATAGAACATTCAGCAGTTTTCCAAGTGTGTCCTTTCAGGGTTGTGGTCTCCACTGATTGACTGGCCCGCACCAGGGCAGGGGGTCATTACTCAATGCCGCTGGTCCTGAAGCTGGTTTTGTTGTTTATCTGGGCTTGGAGCTGAAATACAACTTGAGGCCTAGATGTTGTCTCTAGGGAGGTAAGGTCAGGAGGTCCAAACTGCATGACCGGAGATATGCTAGGGGAGAAAAAGTCACCCTGTGGCTACGATTGTCCATAGCTAGGGCTTTTCTATCCTGGTGACCTGTACCTGGCCCATCGTCCTTGCTCTGCTCAGGTCTGTCTAACTGCCTACAAAGCTTTTCATCTTTAGAACTCCAGTGCTTAGATTATGGTAGGGTCTTTATAAATATTTTATTTTTTCTCCAGTGTTTCTTGATGTTAAATTAGATAACATATGCATGCACCTATAATTGTTTCTATTACCTAGTGATTTCTACCTGAATTATGCTTGGGGCATATGGTAAGTATTAGTTCCCTTCTTTTGTAAATGTTCATTTTTTGATTTGTTTATGTGTGGTGATGACATTTGCTTATTTTAAAGCTCAGTTTCTAGTGGAGTCATGTGACTTTTCTCTCTCTTTCAAAGGAAATACAGACAGATAATTTACTGCCTCTCTGGATGAGTCCCTCTCAAGACCTCACATACATCCATATCCTTCAAAATCCTTAGGAAGAAAATGTAATTTTATAAGAAGTACAAGGTCTAGTCTCTCTCTTCTGCAAGGCCAGTATAAAGGTCCAAAAGAAGCTCACATACCTTATAGCTAAATATTTAAACATTTATGAACAGCCGGCACCCTCCCATATGGATTATGCTCTATCATCTGGCCTTTATAAAATATCTTCATAATAAATTTTTTAATGCTTTAAGCAATTGTTTTTTACATGATTAAAACTAAACAAAATACTAAAAACTACTGAATTTAATTTTCATTGCATCTCTGAATGTTTTGTTGATAAGGTACTGAGGTTTGGATGAGTAATTTTTTAAAAATTACATAAGTCATTATATAGGTTCCATAAAAATTATTTTTATTGCTTTCATTTTAATAAAGTTAGTGTGTTGACAAAAATTAAGAATTCTATATCATTTCTGTTCTATTGATAGTTATGCCTAATTAGGTAACCATCACTAAGTCATTAAAGTTTTTATTTATTTATTTATTTACTTAATCCTCACCTGAAGATATTTTTTCCATTGACTTTTTTTTTTCCTTTTTTTCTTAGAGTGGAAGGGAGGGAAAGAAGGTGAGAGAAAGAGAAACATCAGTGTGAGAGAGACACATTGATTGGTTGCCTCTTACAGAAGCCCGGACCAGGGCTAGGGATCGAACCTGCAACCCAGGTACATGCGCTTGACTGAGAATTGAAGCCAAGACCCTTCAGACCACAGATACTGCAACCACTGAGCAAAACTGGCCAGGGCAATCATTTTAAGTTTTTAGTGTGTTTTTGTTTTGTTTTGTTTTGTTTTTAATGACCTTCGGTTTGGAGAAACTCCTTTATTTTTTTTTTTAAGTATGTTTTTTTTAAATATTTATTAAATTGATTGGGGTGACACTGGTCAACATGAACATATAGGTTTCAGGTATGTATGGGTTTCTATGTTTCAAGATAAGTATATTGCACCATGTGCCCACCACCCAAAGTCCAATCTTCTCCTGTCACCTCCTATTAGGATAAAATACATTTTCATTGATTTTTTTTTTCTTTTTTAGAGAGAGAGAGAGAGAGAGAGAGAGAGAGAGAGAGAAAGGGAAACACAGAGAGAGAGATAGAAGCACCTGCCTCCTGAATGCTCCCCCCAACCCTACTGGGAATTGAGCATGTGCCCTGACCGGGAATCAAACAGTGATCTGAGTAATGGGTGGATGCACAACCACTGAGCCACACTGCCGGGTGAAACTTCTCTTTTGTTACAGGAATGACTAGTTTTGTCAATGAAATTCTTAAAGTGATACTTGAATTTGAACAAGAATTTTAGATATTGTGTTCAAATATAATAGATCATATATTAGAAATTATTGGTAGAAAATAGAAAAAGATATTTTTATTTCATCATATAACTTTCTGTAACTTTTATAAATTCTTTTTTTTAAATATATTTTATTGATTTTTTACAGAGAGGAAGGGAGAGGGATAGAGCGTTAGAAACATCGATGAGAGAGAAACATCGATCAGCTGCCTCCTGCACACCCCCTACTGGGGATGTGCCCGCAACCAAGGTACATGCCCTTGACCGGAATCGAACCTGGGACCTTTCAGTCCGCAGGCCGACGCTCTGTCCACTGAGCCAAACTGGCCAGGGCAACTTTTATAAATTCTTAAAGCAATATCTCTATCATAACCAGTATCATACTTCACATATTATTTAGAATATATATGTGCATAAATATATTTACATGTATAAATACATATATGCAATTTTAGAGTAATATGAATTATTTAATATTGCAGACTATTTCTTAGCTGCCATTTGAAAAATCATGCTAATTAGTGAGTACCTCTACAAACAACAAATTAGAAAATGAAGCAATAAAATGAATGCTTGCCACTACTGGAAAGATATATTTCTTTATGGAAAAAAACAGCATTCATACTATTTAAAAGGATGAGTTTTTTTTAAGTTAATGACTTCGTTTTTTCAGCTATTTGAGTGCTATTCTAAATTCTTGCTCCAACTTTGAAGCAGCGCCAGTATTGAAGTTTGCAGTGACACAACCCACGAACCTCTGTTGTAGACGGCTGGACTGGTACCAGGTGTTAGACTGGGGTCAGATAGGACCTGGGTTCAGCAACCTCTGTACTTGAGTTCTGGTACTTGGCTAGGAAATAATTCAGAGCCAAGACTCAAAACTATAAGAGAACTTCTATAATAATAAAAGTATAATATGCTAATTAGACCGGATGTCCTTCTGGATGTCCTTCCCGGTGACCTTCCGGATGAAGCCATGGTGCTAGGGGCTGAGGCAGAGGCCCCCAGTCACCTCGGCCATGGGGGCTGAGCCCCTTGCACGAATTTTGTGCATTGGGCCTCTAGTTTATTTATAAAATCACAGAGGTAGAAGAAGCAATTTGTAGAAGAAATGGGCTTAGGAACAAGTTATAGAGGCAAAGGAAGGGCCCTAGGAGCTTGGGAGTAGGAAGGTAATGGTAACATGCTTGGAGGGAAGGGGGAAGAGGAAGGGAAAGAGAAAGGAAATGTCAAGAGCGTGCTCCCAGAGGAGAGTACCCTGGATCCTCAGTTCTAGGGGTTTTAAGGGTGGAGATTTTAGGGGAGGACTCAGGGGAAGATCTTAATACAATATTTAGCAGCTTTCCAGGTATGCCCTTTCAGGGTCTAGATCTCCACTGATTGGTTGGCTCCAGGGCAGAGGGTCATTATTCAATGCAGCTGGTCCTGAGGTCAGCCTTGGTGAGGCTTATCTGCTTTTCTGGGCCTGGAGCTGAAATACATCTGAGGCCTAGATGTTATCTCCAGGGAGGAAAAGTCTAAACCCCATGACTAGAGATATGCTAGGGGAGGAAAGATCACCCTGGGGGCAATGTCCCATTTTATAACTGTCCTTTGCTAGGCACTCGGGCCTTTCTGCCTTGGTGACCTTTTATACCTGACCCATGGTCCTTGCTCTGCTCATGTCTGTCTGCCTACCACACTTCCAGCTCATTGAGACAGTTATTAGCCTGAATAGAGCTAGTCACAAGATTAGACATTGAGGGTTATGGATCATAGTGTACCAGCACTAGTGCTGGATCCTGATTGACAAGGACACCCATTGATATCTCAATACATTTATCTTGTGTGTGCTTAAAATATATGGGGTGTTTTACAATAGTGTGGACAAAAAAATGGAGTTCTATGGAAAGTAACCTCACAGAGTGGTCTGATCACAAATTCCTAACTGGGCAGGTCATGGTGGGTAGACATGCCCCAAGCATATTTTTTTAATTTAATTTTATTTTTTAAAGTATTACAAATAGTAGTACATGTCTCCTTTTTCCCCCCATTGACCTCTCTCTGGCCTCCCTTATCCCCTGGCACATGCCCTAACCCTCCCCCCATCCCCCCCGCCCAGTGTCTTGCATCCATTGGTTATGCTTATATGCATGCACACAAGTCCTTTGGTTGATCTCTTACCCTCCCCCCAACTCTCCCCAGCCTTCCCATTGTAGTTTGACAGTCTGTTCCATGCTTCTTTTTTTTTAGTAAAAAAATAAAAATAAAAAAATTGACAAATCTTTAGCTAGACTGACTAAGACAAAAAGAGCGAACACACAAATAACTATTCAAAAAGTGTGGACATTACTACCGACCTTTCAGAACTAAAAAGGTTTTAAGACAATACTATGAACAATTGCTTGCCAACAATTTAGTAACCTAGATGAAATGGACAAATTTTAGAACCACTCAAACTACTTCAAGTGACTCAAGAAGAAATACAAAATCTGAAAATACTATAACAAGTAAAGAAACTGAAGCCATAATAAAAAACACCCTCCCAACAAAGAAAAGTCCAGAACCAGAGGATTTCACTGGTGAAGTCTATCAAGCATTTAAACAAAAATTTTAATTCCAACCATTCTTAAGCTCTTCCAAAAATTAGAAGGGGAAGGGATACTACTCAAGACATTCCATGGGGCCAGTATTACTCTGAAACCAAAGGAAAAAAAAATATGACCTTGGATTGACAATGGTTTCTTAAGTATGACACTAAAACACAACTAATTGTTCCTCAATATGTTAAAGGCAGAATCACTCTCCTAGGAATCTACTCAAAAGGATGAAACAGGTACTTAAACAAATAATTTGTACAAAAATGTTCATAACAACAATATTCAAAGTAGCCAAAATGTGGAAACAACTCAAATGTCCATAAACAAATAAATGCATAAGCAAAATGTGATATAGCCATACAATAGAATATTATTCAGTTATAAAAAGGAATAAAGTACTGATACATGCTATACATGGAAGAGTCTTGAAAACATTATGCTAAGTGAAAGAAGTCACACACAAAAGATGACATATTATATGATTCTATTTATATGAAATATGCAGAATAGGCAAATTCATAGTGATAAAAAACAGATTAGTGGTTGCTTGTGGGGAGAGGAGAATGGGAGTGACTGCTTAAAGGGCATAAAATTTCCATTTGGGGTGGTGAAAAAGTTCTGAAACTAAATATTGGTGAGGATTGCACAATATTGTAAGTATACTTAATGCCACTGCATTGTACATTTGAAAATCATTAAAATGTAAATTAAAATGTAATGTGTATTTTACCACAATAAAAATACAATAAAGAAAAAAATCCATGATGCATCACTCTCAACTTGGTAGCTTTGTGTTTTATAAAATAAAGAGAAAAGACAGACAAACTGGCAAGCATCTTGATAAATAATTCTATGATTACTTTCCACCCACCTTTTGCAGTTTTTTTCCTCACACCTAGTTTGACCAAATTGGAAACTAATTTAAGTTCGTTTTTAATAGAAACAACATGCTTTTGTTGTACTTTTATTGTATTTGCTTGCATAGTTTTATTAAAATAATTATATATTAGTATATATGTTAGCAAACATATTTATAGAGACATGTGACTAGAATAAATAGTTCAGGAAATAAATGCAACTAAGTTTTGATAAGTAGCTTAGCTTTCAGAGCAGAGGTGTGTGAGTGAGTACATCTAGAACATGCTATTACCAAGAGTCTCTGGGCACCACAGACATCTACCACCATAATTTTACAAAGAGAATCACGAGGGTGGGTAAATCAGGAAGTCAGTTGAAGAGCTTCAACTGCAGTTAATATGTGTATAGTAATCTTTGGCTTACCAAACATTTTCTCATCTACTATGTGAACTTTATGTAATGTATGCAAAGACCTCATCTACATCATTCATAATCAAGTCCACATTGCCTACAAATAGTGCCTGGCACATAATCAGTTCTCGGTAAATATCTGTGATCCAGAAGTGACTCATTTAACAGGAGAGGATAAAAAGTAGGTGAAAGTGTTTGAAAATATAGATGCTATATATAATATGCTTTATAATATGTTTTTGTCACTTTGCAGCCTGTAACTTTCTGTAGCATATGGTTGGTTTAGAACATGCACTTTCAATCAACAGTCATTTGAAACTATCTTTTAGAGAGCTGCACAGTTCTTGAAGGAAACCACAAGACAAAAATGAATGGCCCTTTTCATTATTTTATGTTTGATTATGGGCCCAACATTTTACAAGACAATAATAAAATGAAAAGATTTAAGTAAAACTTACATATTATCACATACTTGTGTGTGCCAACCTGCTCTTGAATCTCAGCATTGCTTTACAATCAATTCTGTTAAGCCTGAAAACTGTAAATTGTGATGGATATGGGTATTTATATTCTAGTTTACCAAAGGGTAAGTGATATGCTCATTTTTAAAAATAGTTTCCATTCTTATTCCTGTTTTCAGTTACTTAGATCTTTCTTTAAAAATGCCTGTTTTTCTTGAAACTTTGCTTGTGTGGTCTGACCAAGTGTAAACCATCTTCAGGGAAAAGGAGGGAGGAAAAACAAAACTACTTCAGCTATTTCCAAGTAAGGAAAACATATACTTTGTATGCTTTTTATTTTAATGAAATTAAGAACAGACATGTGATGCTCCCTCAGCATTTCTTAAAGTAATCTAGTGTCCTGGGAGCAAGATGGATGGTGGAAAAAACAGGAGCCCTGGAACCAAAAAATCTTGATTTCGGTAAAAATGTTGCCACTGTTTGGCCGTGAGATCTTGGACAAGTCTTTTTACCATGTTTGGCCTTGTTGTTCTTATTAGTAAGTGTGGAAAATAATAATACCATGTGAAAGTGGTAGCAAAATGTTCTGATAGCTTTAGAGGATAGCATTAATATTAGTTATTATCTCATAAAGCCCACAAATATGAACATGAGGAATGTGCTGGTTTCATACGAATACATACAATACTAATTTTAATTTCACTCTTTACCTCCACAAAATTTAACAGCTTTTCGTATGGTGAAATAAACATTACTTTTCACGTGTAGATAAATTCCAAGAATTTTATACTGTGAGCCACATAATACTGTTAGTTCTTTATTTTCAGAATCTATCCATGTTTCAAGTCATACTGCCAAACGTCTCTACTCACAGTTCCCCAGAGGTAGGACAGCAGTTGCTTCAAGTCTAGATCTCCCAATCTCTGAGGCATTGGGTATCTTTCATTATGACTTGTAGTTTTCGGCAAAAATCCCCAGTCTATGTTCAGGTCCTGTACTCACTGCTATGTCTGGACACCCTCACTTGCCTGAGGTCTGGGATAGACATGGCACACAGACTGATGACCATTATTAATTTTCCACCTTGCTCTGACTACTTCTACCACTCACTGATGGTTGCAGTAATTCACACACATAGAAATATAAAAACGTGCCAGATTACCCAAACTTCTACGTAAAAATTGCAAGTATGAAGATGTTCTCTCTCACTGGAAGACCACAAGTAGAGCCAAATTTTACGTAGGGAAAGTTGGCTCTTGAGAAATATATGAGCCTTATTTTACTTTCTCCACAGGACAGCTCCCTTCCTCCCCCACCCCCTCACCAGCAACTAGCTACTTCAACTGAGCATGACCCCTTCACATCCCTATGGTGCACAGACGTCTACTCATTATATGAGTCATGGTCTTCCACTGATGCCAAGAACATAAAAAAAAAAAAAAAAAAAAAAAAAAAAAAAAAAAAAAACTTCATAAGGTAACACCTTTAAAAAAAAAACAGCAAAATGGAATTTTCAGCAAATTATTTGACCTCATTTTCATAGGACTATTTAAATTCTTTATGAAGGTTGTTTGAGACATTTACCATTTTGAAGAAAGACATCTCCAAACAATTACATTATTGAAATGGACTGAATTTTAAGGATAAAATTTACTTTGGTAGGGCAAAGTAAATTAAAGGTACAAATTTTAGTAAAAACATAATCCAATATTCATAAATAAAGTACTACTCCAACCAACATTATGAAAAGAGCACTAGAAGGAATTTTTTACATTCAGGAAACGTTCAGACTTGCCATGGCAGCATTCTCCCTAGGAATAGATAACAGTGAAACTCAAAAACGTGATTATACAACACTGTGATCTGAAACCACAATTGCTTTCCTCTGTGAGGTTTAAGATGTGTTATGTCCTCAAAAACCAAACATCTCTTTTTATACATCTAAAATGGCTGACTTTAAAATGTCTTGTCATTGGAAACCTCTTTCAGAATGTCATCAGGGAAATTAAATATTTAACAGAAACGAATACCTTATTAGGGAGTCCTCACACTCTTTCCCACTTCTTGCAGGAGAAATAGCAAAGGAGAAACAGTCAGTTAAAGCCAGTGGATTCGTTGCATCAAGAACTCACACGATACCCACTTCAAAGCAAAGCTCTCTATCTTCTTCTAATCCTTTTCACAATACTCTCTGCTTTATGAAAATTAATCCCATTGGTTTTCTGAAGGAGTCTTCAGTAGACAATTTATTCAAAGAAAAATGGATATATTTCCAAATAAGAGATGGGAGTTACAAACACTTCAAATGAGATGCAGCCAAGGAGCAACTAACCCTTATTTCCCACCTAGTTTTATTCTGGGTGGAAAGAAAGTGTGGAATATGATGAGAAGTTTATCAAAGGACAACACTAAGTTCAGATTTATGCCATACGGTCAGGGTGCAACACCTAATTACACAACAATCTTAGAACTATCCTCTTGTTTAAAATTAAGGATTTCAATTAGGAAAATCTAATCATTGTGGTTGGGAACTAAATACATTTATTTTTCTACATTTAAAGTCCATGATTTAGTCTTTGTCAAATCAAGACACATCCCTATGAAGAATCACAAGAGAAAGAAATATGAAAAGAAAGAAAAAAACAAACAAGAAAAATAGGAGAGGGAGGAGGTTACCTAAGAGTAAATAAAATACAATTGCTTTGCATAAGGAGAAAAGCAAAGCAATGAAAATGAAACCTCTTTACTGTGCTTGTGAAGCTGAAAAAGACAAAGCTAGGATAGTGAAGCATAAAAAATAGTGACGAATCCAGAGGCCAGTTATGGAAATGGCACTTATCCTGAAGGAATGTCTGGAAAAGTGTTTCCAGTGGAAGCTGGTGAATGGCTGTGCCCTGGTGAAAATGAAAGTAGGGAGCCACAGCCAGCCAAGGGAGGAGCATCAGAGGGAACATTCCGCTGGCCAGGACAGATGATGAAAGCTGAGCAGCCACATTTACCGCCAGGTCTGGGACAGTCTGGAGAGAGAGGAAGCCAAGGTGAAGCCGAGCTGGTAGGAAAAAAATACCCAAATCCTGAGTTATAAAAAGCAACACGAAGAAAGGTCACTTAGGTACCCCTTACCCTTTACCTTATGGATATAATCATGGGATTCAGAAGCAATGTTTAGGAAGAGCATATCTTTGATGATGTGACCAAAACTAAATTGAGGGAAGGGGGTGTTTTAAAGTTATTTTAAACACTTCATTTATTCAAAGAGCATTCACATAGTACCCATTGGATTTGGAATTAGAAAGTGGTGGGTGGTTGAAAGGAAAGGAGAGAAATAGGGCAGAAGCTAGAGGGGATATAGGGCTCAGATGGGTTTGGTGTTTGTTATTGTTGTTTCAAGGAAAGTAGTAATTCAAACTGATGACATCTTTTGGTAGATTGATTTACTTATGTTAGCAGAGTAATAATAATTTATACTTGGAAAATACCCTCGAGATTATTCAATACACTTTTCACATTTTATAGATGAAGAAACTGAGGACCTAGAAGTTTTTATTTTCCTAGTCACTAATTTTAAAAGCCATACCAGCAGACATCATCTGTTTAATATGAGGGAATCAAAAATGCAATGACTATTTAGGAATTCCCTCCCTCCCTTCCTTCTTTCCTTTTTGTATCCCAAGATTAGAACTATCCTCCTAAAAATATCCATTTTAAATAAAGTATATGATTAAAACTATTATCCAGATAATTTAAGGTGAAACTATAACACCGTACTTTTTACAGTCATATATTTAAGCCATGTAATTAAGAGAAAAGTGTTGGGGAGACATGAGACTTGGTTAGAAAGTTTGTAAGGAGGACATTCTGAGAAAAGGGAAGTGTGAGGAAGTCCCCCTGCTTGGTTTATGAGAATTCCAACTTAGGGGAGTGCCAAAGGCAGTGCCCCTAATTATTCCTTGACCTTTCCAAACAAGTCTGTCCATGTGCAGACCCCCAGGTGTTTACTGGAATCCTTATGCTTAAATCTTTGGGTGTCCTTGCTTAAAGGACACTACAAACACATGTGTCCTCCCAATATTACTTACACTACTGATTGTATCTAAAAGATAAACTTTATCTCAAACTGCGACTACAATAAAAGCCTAATGAGACAGGCAAATGAGGCTGCCTGGTTCCTTAAGCCAGGCAGTCCCTTAGCCCTCTCTTTCACAGCAAACATTGTGTTGGAGTAATACATTCATCCGTTGCTCAGGATCTGCCCATCAGCCCTGGCAGAAAAGTACACTTTGGAATGATCTTATAATTGCCTCATTTCCACATTTTACTTTGCTCTTTTTTAAAATATATATATTTTATTGATTTTTTATGGAGAGGAAGGGAGAGGGATAGAGAGTTAGAAACATCAATGACTGAGAAACATTAATCAGCTGCCTCCTGCACACCCCCTACTGGGGATGTGCCCACATCCAAGGTACATGCCCTTGACCAGAATCAAACCTGGGACCCTTCAGTCTGCAGGCCGACCCTGTATCCACTGAGCCAAAGCTGTTAGGGCTTACTTGGCTCTTGTTGACCTGACATTCATGTAGAACTTTTCTTGGAAAAAGTAAATTGTTTTAAAAATAAAACAATCAAGCAAAAACTGGCAGTGCCCCTAATTATTTTTCTTATATAATTTCTTAGTGATAATTTTTTAAAGAACTTTCATTACAAACTATAAATCTTAAGCTGGAGTCTCCTCATTTTAAGGCTCAATTAAAATAATAGTAAACTGTAAGAATGCTTCAAACCTTACAGTAAATAGTCGTTTTGTTTTTGTAGTGCTGAAAGCTTTAGCATTAAAAATATTTAGTGCTTAAGAGCAGACATGATGTGAACCTAGAAAAAAAAATTACAGGATTTAAAAACCTTATGTGACCTTCTTCTCTAATTGAGCCAAAATACATAAATTATAGCACCATTGAATTCAGAGAAGGAAATGGCCTATTAGGTCATTTAGTATTTCCCCTGCTGAGTTTGAACAGGTCCCTACAGCATATTTTCTAATACTGAGCCTGGTTTGGAAAGCTTCACGTGATAACACTTTTCACCACATCCTTAAAAAGCTATTAATCTAGTTGAGCTTCAAAGGAGCAGGAAGTTGTTGTTTTTTTTCTTAACATGATTCCACCAGGTTCCCTGCCAGGTGCCCATCTCCAACAGCCTTCTTCCTTTTTTAAGCATTTGAATCATATGGAGCCAACCTGAAGGAAAATTGTAAAAGTGGCCGAATTTGGCCCGCTCCCTCTCTGAGCTTAGACACCGACAATGAAGCGTTGCCCTCATACTTAAAATTATCCTGCCCTCTTCCTTTCTTTCAACTGTCAGGTCCGCTGAAAGAAGGCTATGGGAATTTGAAATTATATTCATCATCAATTAGGGATTTTTTAAAAATTATTGTTAGGTGTGTTTTCATCAATTAGGGATTTTTGAAAAATTATTGTTAGGTGTGTGGAAAGCAGGGACTCCATTTCTGAGTTAGTTTAGAATTGATCCAAGGTGCCATGATGGGCATTATCCATAGCTAATTTACCACCTCTAAATTGCTTCAAGAGTAGAGAAAAACAGGGGAGAGGTTACTTTGAGAATGATATGTCCTTAAGTTTCACTCTAATTGACAACTGAGATCGTTATTCTGAAAGTGAACTGAAAGGCAGTTTTGGAAATTTGGGTCAACATTTGCAAAAGTGTAAACATAGTTATTCAGGAGGTGTTTAAAACACCTGTGTGATATACAGGCCTGTGTGCTAGGGCTGGTTCATACCTGCCCAGGAGTGCAGATTCTTAAATTTTCAGGAATTTCATGAGCTGGTTAAAAACACTCATGATTAATATTAATACATATAAATTAAGAAATAAATTATATCAAGGCAAAGCAAATAAAATCTAGAAATTTATCATTTTCTAATTATTTTACTACATGTAAAATAGTGTTATCAATGCTCTTGAGATTTACATCTATTATTTACATCTATTGCCTCTTGAGATTATTTACATCTAGAAATACTATGGGCTATTTGAGCATCTCTTCCTAACACGTGTCAATGACTTCATTCTGATAGCTTGAAATCAGCAAATGGTACAAAGCAGGGTTCTTCACACCCCAAAATCTGGTTGTTATGCATTTATTCTCATACCACTCTTTACAAAACTTTAACGTAACTGTATTAAAAAAACACACAACCCAAAAACATATGTGTAAGGAAAAGACATTGAATATCTCTCAGCAATTATATATATATGTATATATATATATATATGTGTGTGTGTGTGTGTGTGTATACACATATATATACATATATATATACATATATATACATAAATATATATATGTTTTTATTGATTCCAGAGAGAGAAAGGGAGAGGGAGAGAGAAAAACATGGATGTGAGAGAAAAACATTGATTGGCTGCCTCCTTTGTGCCCACTATTGCAGATAGAGCCTACAACCCGGGCATGTGCTCTGACCAGGAATCGAACTGGTAATCACTTGATGCATGGGGGGATGCTCAATCCACTGAGCAACACTGGTGGGGTTCTATCAGCAATTTTATCAGTTGTCCATCATTTTTGTATGTTCACTTTGATACCACTACACCTTTTAGTTGAATTATGTTATTGATTTATTTTACTAATATTCTTCATACTATAATTGTGATAGAATATACAATTAATAAAAACATAAAATTAGAAAATTGAAAATACAATAAAAGTAAGTTTATTAGGCGAAATTGTGAATGTCACTTTGTAATCTGAATAGATTAATTCTTGAAAGTACTGGCTTGGTTCCAAATTTTCTACAAGAAAGATACAAATGAAACTCAATTGTATTGCGCTTTCTATGTAAAGAGGCGTTTATTTTTCTTGCGATTGAATACAAGCAGTAATGCATTGCATGGGTAAGTGTCTAGGGGCACTAGATTAAAACCAGTGTATAGGCTCCAAATACATATTTCTGAATCAATAAATTCACGAGCAGACTATAGCTAACTGGCTTTTTTTCCTGTTTATCTTCCATGTAAATCCAAGGTGTAACTTCTTTAGTATATTAAAGAATTTCTCTGATAAGGTTAGGGCTTAGACAACAGAGAGAAGCAATCATTTTCAACAAATGTATGTTTATGTGCTACAGACTTAAAGATTTTGTGAAATAAATATGTTCCTGGCTTGTGAGACCGAATACATAAAGTGAGATATTTTTACTATAATCATATACTAAAATTACTAGTAAGTCCAAGTCTCATTAAGACTTTCTCAAAGACACATGGCAAATAGTTGGTGATGTCTGAATTGCACCCAGCAAGTCTGGCATCAGATATCCCTGTTAGATGGTATCAAGAGCTCAATCTCAATCAAGTAGCCACATTATCTTTGTGAAATGAGAAAAGATCCATAGGCATAAAATATCTATTATATAAGGAGCATAATTGACATTTTTTGACAGAAAACTTCATGTAGTAATTTATTTTTACCCAGATGGGTAAGCCAGTCTTCCTATGCAAGGAGGTGGCCTACAGTTGTGTTGTAGGAAAAAAAAAATAGGTATTTCTCTACAAAATGAGGCAAACTATCCCAGAGGCCATGCAACAGAAAGTTCACAGACCAAATTAAGATGCTCAAATCACACACACAGTCACACACACAGACTTCAAGAGCATAGATAATGCTAAAATGTAGTAAAATTTCAGGTCAACATTTGTAGATTTGTAGATCTATGGTTATGATCCACTAATTGTTCCTGTTTGTTTATGCAGAATAAGTTCATCTATGCTGACTTATATACTCTGCATTCAATTTATGAAATCAGCATAATTTTTTAATACCAAAACTTTATATCTGGCAAATGTACAAAAATAAAATTACATATCAATCCCATTTTGCCCATTATAAGGGCAATCTTTAAAATAAAATACTACCAAATGGCAATGAAGTGAAATAATATTTTAAATAGTGTTCATTTCAGTAGTTCACTCATTATTAGAAATCTATCAGCATAACTTAAGTAAAAAAAATTAAAGCATAAATCCCATAAATCACAGTGCAAGATGCTACAAAGACACTTAATGAATTCACCTAGAACTGTAACATTCTAGAACATATGTAAAAGAAAACTACTTGAGTATGATAAAAATTTAGTGTGATCCAAATCATACATTGTTTAAATTATTCTCAAAGTTGATTTCATATTCAGAAAAATATATTAAAAAGTCTAAAATACTTATATTTTTAAATGTCAAAGAAAATATCACAGGAAATTAAGATATAAGTGCTTCACAAGATCCAGGTTTGAAAATAAAATGTAAAAATTGAAAATATTACTGTAAATGTATGTTTTGGATGTTCATGGAGAAAATATTATTCTGGGAAACCATGAAAGTCAGCTGACTCATATTACAGAATATTTTATATCAGAAACACCAGTTCTGTGAACTGTTGCTTGATATTTCAATTTCTGCTCAGGATAAATCTCAACATAAGAGTCCTTTAGGTTTTAATCAGGAATTCCAGTAGCCCAACAACCCCTGGATCTGTAAGAGCTTTTCCTGCATTGATGCTAAAGTCACTTGCATCAGAACTCAGCACCTTTCAAGCTCCTCTAAGAATCCAATCTCACACTATCAATTTCAAGCAATGTACAAGTTACTGGTGATTTCACATGGGAGTTAAGAGATACTTTAATATTGTACATCCCTCAGCAAAGTATGTAGACGACTCCTGCAGTCCTGTCACTTCTCGGAAGAGCTCTCTTGCTGGTGTGGCCACTAGTGGCAGTGAAAGTCCTCTGCTTTAACCAGTTCTCTCGCACTGGGCTGGCCCACCTGGCTGGTTTTTCTCACTTGTACGCTACAGAGCCTCTGCCCCCAAATATGCATCGATAAAGTCACATGATTCCTAATAAAACTAAGTGTCTGTCCTCCTGTTAAAATGACTACTTTGCTTATACAATAGGTTCAGCCATCATTTTGATTATTAGGGCCCAGATTGGGTTCTCATCCTCAATTCAAAGAGACCTTATTTAAAAAGAATATCCTATATAATAAAAGGCTAATATGCAAATCAACTGAACAGCAGAACGTCTGTCTAGGACAGGGGTGGGCAAACTTTTTGACTCGAGGGCCACAATAGGTTCTTAAACTGGACCAGAGGGCAGGAACAAAAGCATGGATTGAGTGTTTGTGTGAACTAATATAAATTCAAAGTAAAGGAGTGGAGGGGAGAGCAAGAGAACCCTCCACTCTTTCGGATAGAACAGCCGAATGGGCCAGATCCGGCCCGCGGGCCGTAGTTTGCCCATGGCTGGTCTAGGAGCTATGACACGCACTGACCACGATGGGGCAGATGCTCAATGCAGGAGCTGCCTCCTGGTGGTCAGTGCACTCCCACAGAAGGAGTGCCACTCAGCCAGAAGCCAGGCTCAAGGCCTCCGTGGCAGCACTAAGGATGTCCGACTGTCGGCTTAGGCCCACTTCCTGTGGGGAGAGGGCCTAGGCCAGCATTTGGACATCCCCTGAGGGCTTCCAGACTGCAAGAGGGTGCAGGCCAGGCTGAGGGACCTCCCCCACAGTGCACAAATCTCGTGCACCAGGCCTCTAGTATTAATATAAAGGGCTCTCCCATTGTTTTTTTGTTTGTTTGTTTGTTTGTTTTTAAATATATTTTAATATTTTATTGATTTTTTTACAGAGAGGAAGGGAGAGGGATAGAGAGTTTGAAACATCAACAAGACCGAAACATTGATCAGCTGCCTCCTGCACACCCCCTACTGGGGATGTACCTGCAACCAAGGAACATGTCCTTGACCGGAATTGAACCTGGGACCTTTCAGTCTGCAGGCTGATGCTCTATCCACTGAGCCAAATCAGTCAGGGCTGTTTTTCTTTTTCTTTTTTTTTTTTTTTTTAAATAAATATGTTGCCACACCTTTAATGTATAAAGTGTAGCACCCCAGGCAGTCTTCGGTTCAGTCTCTGTGTAGAATGTGCACAGAATTAGCTGAAGTACAGGGACATCATTTATCTACCCAGTTAAGGTTAGAAACACACTAGGGTGTGCTTGCAGGGACATTTTCTTTACTGCTTTATTGATTCTCTTTTCAGAGTCCTCCTAACTCTTATGTTTTGAATTTGAACTTTTATGAGCCTGAGTCTCACTGTCTAAAAAATATAAATAACCCTCAGGAGATTGTTAAAACAAGTAAAAAAAATATATATATATATATATATATATACTAGTATGTATGAAGGCCTAGCACATAATAGGTATTCAACTAAATGCTAAATAGTTATAATAATTACTAGACAAAGATTGTGAGTTCAACTGTTTTATCTTTTACAGAAAAGTAATAACAGCTAGAGTGTGAACTCTAAGTTCACTGCTGTATCTTAAAAGCCTAGCCATTTGCCTGAAACATAATTGACAACAAAAATCAAACACAACACAACAAAACGTAACAACAAGGATTATGTGTTTAATGTTGGATGGATCCTGATTCCTTTATCTGCACAGCTAGAACCCAATTCATTTAGGCTTCATACCCTTCAAGTTGTGCTATAATTTTATAAGTATCAGGGCACACATTTCTTGTGAGGTCAGTTTGAGGAGAATTGTTATAAACTTACCTATTTTTCAATGGTGTTTTGGGACATATTCCCAGAAGTGAAATCACTGGGCCAAATGACAGTTCCATTTTTAATTTTTTGAGGAAACTCCATATACCAATCAGAAAGAATTTATGCACCCCTTTGTTCATAGCAGAGTTAAGTGTAATAGCTAAAATCTGAAAACAGCCCAAGGGCTCATCGGTAAATGAATGGATAAAAAAGCTGCAGTACATTTACATAATGGAATACTATGCAGCTGTAAAAAAGGAGCTTTTACCCTTTGATAGCATGGATGGACCTGGAAATTATTATTCTAAGTGAAACAAGCCAGTTAGAGAAAGACAAATATTACATAATCTCACTTATATATGGAGTCTAATGAACAAAATAAACTGATGAATAAAATATGTGCAGACGCATGGGTGCATGGAACAGACTGACAGCTGTCAGAGGGGAAGGAGGTAGAGGGTACAGAAAGAGATTATCCAAATAATATATATACATAACCCATGGGCACAGACAATAGGGTGGGGAAGGCTTGGGGTGGGGCATGGGCTATGTGGAGAAGGGCAAAAGGGGGGAAAAAGGGGAGACATCTATAATACTGTCAACAATTAAATAAATAAAATTTTAAAAAACTTACCTATTTCTTTTTCCGTGAGGTCATTGTCTAATTCCCATGTAATAGTAGGTACATTCATATCTGTGAATTCATAAAACCCACTTCAGAGTCAAATCAATACCAACAAATGTCCTTCCTGTGGACATTTAGAATTTTATCGACTTGTCAGCTGTTTCATTAATATTTTACAACAGAAAGTAAATGTTTTGATATTCCAGAATCATCACAAACTGCCCCAGCTTCATTCTATTGGTTCTTATAATGTCATCAAAATCCTTTGATGTATGTATAGAAGCCTCCTTACAGGGAATAGTTTCTATTCTCAGTTTATACATATGCAGAAGGGAGAAAACCTGTTAAATTCAACGTTCATGCCTTTGAAGATTTGGAAGGCTGTTTTGGAAATCTGTGTACATTTCTGTCTTCAGGATGGTTCCCATTGTGAAGAGTATTCATGACCTTTTTTCAGGAAACATCAACCCTCTTAAGTTTTTCATCTTTTTCCTTTGGCCTCCTTACCTGGAAAATTTCTTTCCTGTTATATATGAACTAGAGGCTGGGT
This sequence comes from Plecotus auritus, assembly GCF_963455305.1. Classification (NCBI taxonomy): domain Eukaryota; kingdom Metazoa; phylum Chordata; class Mammalia; order Chiroptera; family Vespertilionidae; genus Plecotus; species Plecotus auritus. The sequence continues at coordinate 61,943,395 of NC_137775.1, forward strand.
GCACAAAATTCGTGCATGGGGTGGGGGGGTTCCCCCCTCAGCCCAGCCTGCACCCTCTCCAATCCAGGATCCCTCTTGCAATCCAGGACCACTGGGTCCTAACTGCTTGCCTGCCTGCCTGCCTGATCATCCCTAACCACCTCTGCCTGCCAGCCTGATGCCCCTAACTGCTTTCCTGCTGGCCTGATCACCCCAACTGCCCTCTCCTACCAGCCTGATCACCCTCTAACTGCTCCACCCTGCTGGCCTGATCACCCTCTAACTGTTCCACCCTGCTGGCCTGATTGCCCCCTAACTGCTCCCCTGCTGGCCTGATCACCCCTAACTGCCTTCTCCTGCCAGCCTGATCACCCCTAACTGCCCTCTCCTGCCAGCCTGATCACCCTCTAACTGCCCTCTCCTGCTGGCCTGATCGCCACTAACCACCTCTGCCTTGGCCCCTGCCACGGTGGCTTTGTCCGGAAGGACGTCCAGAAGATGTCTGGTCTAATTAGCACATTACCCTTTTATTAGTATAGATGAAAATCTTCAAATGCTATCTACTTTTTAGCTCCTAACTTCTGTGTCCACTCTCTCATTCTTGATACTGGTAAGTCAGGCCTTATTCCTTTATCTTTACCAATTTAATTATTTACTTGATATTCTGAATATATTTTAGTGTTGATTTTTGTTATAGCAAATAGAGAAATTACTGCCTGATTACTTTGAACTTATAGAGGGTATACCTTATGGTTTTTCCTCTTAGTTTTTGATGAATCTCTTGGTCTTGACATATGTTATTCCTATAATGTAGTCATTCTGGAACTTAAATAGAAAGTCACAGTTATTTATCAAGGCCTTCTAACAAGGCAGGATTCAAACTCTAAACTCCTTTCTTTATTCTGCCTTTTCAGCCTTTTAACTGTTGCTTTTCACTAGTTCCTTAAAGTTCCCCCTACCCCCTCAAACACACTTTCAGTTCAGCCAACGCGTTCATGGGAGTTAATATGCAGATGTGAGGTTTCCCACTCTTTGGCTCTCTCTCCTTTCCTGGATATTCCACTGCTGGTTCAGGTTTTTGAGAAGTTCTAAAATCCATTCTCTGACAGCCTGGACCAAAAAACCATGGATCTCTTTTTAAGTTTTGGCCAAACTGCACTAAATGGACTGTGGACTGTGTGCTCAGGAGAAAAGCTCTAGAAATGTGAAGTCGACCTAGTAGAGTTCTCTTCTTTCAAAAGTATAATCCTCTCAAGGTTTTTCTACTACTGGTAGCATTTTAATCCTGACACTAATGTAAAATATTTTGATAAATAAATAAACATAACTATATTAAATTCAAATAAAATAAATGAATTTATGGTTACATCTATTGGCCCATTCATTAGTATTTCAAACTTTATTTGACTAGTACTGGTAAAATGAGTCCTAGTTACAAGGCATATCTAATTATAAAAAAAAAGAAAAATTACAATGCAAGATACTAAAATGTTTTGTATTCTCTTTTTTAAAGACTTTGGGGACTTTACTTGTACAACACTAATTATTAAAGAAATTGTGGGCACTAAAATAGAATTTTAACAAATTCAAAAGACATAACTTAGAAAGTATTACACAGAATAAAACAGTTGTACAACTGAGCTTTGAATGTGTTTCCTTTTCAGTCAGATTGTTAGCCATGACATGCATAAAAATGTTTTTGCTAAAATTATTAAATCTCTTAAGGAAATTTCATTTAATAAATGTCCAACCTATTTGCCACTTAACATTATCTTTAGCCTTATATTTATTTTTCCTGTTTTGTAAGTTCAGATATTCTTTTATTTTTTGAGAACAAAGGAATGTTTATTACAGCATTTATGAGCCTGTTTCCTCTATAAATAAATCTGTATAGAGATGGGAAGTAGGACTGATAGATACAAGAGGAAAGAGAGAATATTATTAAGGCTTTAGGTTCAGTACCTGTTTATGAGGCTCAGCATCCTCTCATTTCCGAGAGCACTAAAGGCTGCTGGAATCCCCATTGGAATGGAAACAACAGGACCCATCCAGCAGATCTCTCAGAATTGGGGAGGGGGATCCATTGCAGGTTCAGCCTATGACCCAGGTCCAAAACTTCCAGCCTTCTCTGACACCCCAGGGCTAACTTCAGGTTCTTGTCAAACAGCTCACACCTGATGGGCATTTCCGGGGAGTAGAATGGGTTCTTAAGGGCAAAGTCTTAGTAAATCTCATTAATCTTTTGGAGAAGAAAATCTATAGCGCTTGCCTAGGTTTTGCCAGCACCACAAACCTGCTGTCTGACTGGAAGCAGTGCAGTTTGAATGTGTCTGTCTCCAGCATCTCAATGCCTTAGCTGCCCTGTTTGGGAGAAAGCTGGGAACCGTTTTTTGAACAGCGAGTGGAACATGGAGGCCAGGTGAGCTTCTCATTGGAGGTGAGGGGGGCCTGGCCTAATCCAATGGACACTGGGTAGTTGGCAGGGCTGCCCATGTACTCCAGCACTTCGTTCTTACCAGCTGTGTACTTGCCATTAGGACCATGCCATTGATTGCCAGCACTGTGTGGCCCACTGCAAAAATCAGGCAAGAAGAGTCAACGATGCCCCATCCTGGGGATACTGCCAAGGCCCCCCATAGAAACTATGATGTCACTTTATGTATTGTGCCTTGTCATCTCATACTCTCACCTTCAAGAAAAAGAAAAATCATCATCATAAACAGGCACAGATCAACACATGCAATCTCAGGTTTTCTACATTGTTCTATTTCCATTATACTCTTACCCAAATCTGTAATTCTATTCTAAGCTAAACCAGAATCCACAGAGCACTCTTCTAACCCTGTAGTCACACACTCTGCCATCTCTCCACGCACGTGCACTGGAAGTATATTTCACACAGACTCTGCTCAGAGTCCTCAGCTAGGGGATGTGAAAAAAGACATTATTGATTTGAGCATATGTATATGGACAAGTAAACATTAACACTGAGTGATACATGAGGTACAAAAAGTTGATGGAGAGATGTGTCGTAGAACCTGGGAAGAATGAGCAATACTTGGACCACACCCAGGTCTCAAAGAACACGGAATAGTGAAAAGAAAAGCCTGGAATAAAGGGAACACTAGTACACTGCTGGTGGGAATGCAGACTGGTGCAGCCATTATGGAAAACAGTATGGAGTTTCCTCAAAAAATTAAATATGGAACTGCCATTTGACCCAGTGATCCCACTTCTAGGAATATATCTTAAGAAACCTGAAACACCGATCAGAAAGAATGTATGCACCCCTATGTTCATAGCAGCACAATTTACAATAGCTAAGATCTGGAAACAGCCCAAGTGCCCATCAGCAGAAGAGAGGATAAGAAGCTTGGTACATTTAAACCATGGAATATTATGCAGCTGTAAAAAAGAAGGAGACAGCATGGAGGGACCTGGAGGGTATTATGTTAAGTTAAATAAGCCAGTCAGAGAAAGACAAGTATCACATAATCTCACTCATATGGGGAATCTAATAAAATAAACTGTTGAGCAAAATAGATCCAGAGACAAAGAAGCATGGAACAAACTGTCTTGAATCTCAGAGGAAAGGCAGGGGTAGGTGGGTGGGTGGGAAGAGATCAACCAAAGAACTATATGCATACTAGGGTCCCAGTGCACGAATTTGTGCACCTTGAAAGGAACTGTGGGCTGTGAGGCTGCGATGGGCACGGGGGCAGGTCTCAGCCCATCCTCTGCACCCCCGCTGGGCCCCTCCCACCATGGCCCCTGTCCCTTGTCTGCTGGCAGCCCCGCTCCCGCCGCCACCAATCCCATGTGCTGATGGCGCCAGCCCCACTCGCACCCACTGATGTGCAGAGTGATTGGGGCCAGCACCAGGCACCAGCGGGTGCAAGAAGGGCTGGAGCCAGCAGCAGGTGCAAGCACCCCGCAGGACAGCAGCGCACAGGAGCAAAGAATTTTCAGTAACCATTAGAGGCTTGCCCAGATGACAGCAACCAGCGCCCCACCTTGGTCTGGCGCCCTCTGCTCACCTGCTCCACCATCCCGCCATGGCCGATGCCTGCCATGTTCCTTGCTCTGCCACCTGCTGCCTATGCCCACCATGTTCCGCGTGTGCCCCCTGGTGGTCAGCGCACGTCATAGCAACTGGTTGCTTGGTTTTTCGGTTGTTCTGCCATTTGGTCTATTTGCATATTAGGGTTTTATATATATAGATATGCATAACCCCTGGACACAGACAATAGGTGGTAAAGGCAGGGTGTGGCAGAGGGCTAGAAGGGGTCAATGGGGGAAAAATGGGACATATGTAATACTTTCAACAATAAAGATTAAAAATATATATAATAAATAAATAGGAAACAAGTTTTCAGTTGGGGGAGTTCAGCCTGAGCAAAAGTAGAGAGTAGAAAAAGAAAGATGTGTTTAGGGAAAACAAAATGAGTGGGTAATTCTGGCTGAGTGTAGAGGGCCACAGAGGGAAGGAGAGGGCAATACTAACATGATTGATACATAGGATGAGGCTGGACTGTATATTTCACAAAATTTTTGTCAGGAAATAAAAAGCAGTTCATAAAGACAAAGAGGTAACTCCTATCATATTGACTATTTTTAAAGTTTCTATTTCTAAAAACTGGAAGATGTAGGAGTGATCCTATTGGAAAATGAATTTAAACTATATCGTCTCTGAGCAAACACCTTTGAATGACTAAGCTGAGCTCTGAGGTGACTTCGTGTGGGCTTCTCTGTGGATTGTCATTTTCAACGAGTCAGTTCGGGACACGGGATTTATTTCACAGCACAGATCGCACAGGATGCTTCACAAAATGTATCCAATCCATCAGAACCGCTTAACTCAACTCAAGAAATCAGTAAATGATGGGCAGGCAGGGATTTCTTAATAGGTTTTTTTTTTTAATATTTTGACAGAACGTATGATGAAAACATGGATGTCTCAAAAGTAATTTAAAGATAGCTCTTCAGACTTAAGATGACTCCCAACTATGAGGCACAGAGCCAACAAAGCTGTAATTTGTTGTAACTTGAACTAAGGCACACGCTATCAAGGGCATATAAAACTTTTAAAATAATCTAAAAAACAAGTTGCTTTTATGTCAGTTTGCTCTAACATGAATATTCTTTCTAGAATATTCAGCATTAATATGAAAGATTTAGAAGATGCAGCATTACTATCAAAAGAGAAGATAAAGTGTTTCTATTGAAAAAATCCAATGATTTAAGCCACTTAAATGAATATTTATTAAGCACCTGTGTTGTATGACCTACTGTTTTTGTTTTGCAGATAAACAAAGATGGGCAATATATAGTTCCTGTACTCAACTTTACAGTCTAATGATGGGGACAGCATGCATAGCTTATTGTAAGATAAGCAAAATGTGGTAAGTGCCATAGAGGACACCTAAAATATTATGGGATTACAAACCGTAGTAAAAGTAATAGTAGTATTACAGGCACCTCTCACAGACAGCAGGCTCAGTGCTAAACATTGTATGTATATTAATTCATTTAATCTTATTAATAACTTTATACTATAAGCACTATGTTATTTCAAAAAAAAATCTTTAATCGAAGAACCTGAGGCTCAGTAGGATTAAGTAACAGAAAGCTCACACACTCAGAATTCCTGACTTTAAAAGTTCCTCTTAAACACTGCACTATACTGCCTCCTAGGGGAAAGTTTAATGGAGATTATACTAGTAACCTCACTTTACATGAGGTAAAGATAAAGGTAAGAAAGAGTATTCTGAAAGTCACAAATATGAGAGAGGACAGTATTTGCTCAGGAAATGTTAATAGTAATGTAGATTCAGAGTATCAAGTGTATGATCTTGAGCAAGAATATAATGTATATGCTTTATATATACTATAAAACATAAGACTAGGCTGGCAGAGCTTCAAGTCCCAGGAAAGAAGCTTGGACTTGACTTTGTGCATTGAGTCTCCTTTCATATGGAAATAACAGTACTCAAATTACCTTTTTGATGATTTTAAATAAACCAGTATTTCCCCTTTGTTTAGATCTCATAACCACATTTCTTTATGGTAAATACAGCATTTCAGAATGTCTTAAAACAGCCAGTCTTTTCAAATTTCCCCAGAATGGATTTGATAAACAGAAAGAAATGAACATAACAAAGAAATCACCATATTATTCAATTAAGAATCCTCAGTCACTGATTTATATTGTGATATCTTAAACATAATTTATACTATATTAAAAATCTTTCCCACAATGTATTTAAATCCTTCCCACCCCACCCCCCAAAAAAACTGTCTCAATGCCCTTCACAGTAGCACAGTTCATCATTTGTTTGTGTGAATGTACAACTGATGCGCTTTTCCAATCCAATAAAATGTGTTCCTTCTTCCATATGTGGATGGTTGAACACATCAATCATTAAGTTATCTATAGTTTCTTTGGCTTCAGATTTCTGTAAAAATTCCATCAGCACCAGGTACCCTACCAAATGCTAGCAGCATAATTTAATGAGGTTGGTGATGCTCAGTCCAGTGTTTGCTTTTTTTTGAGGAGTCATAACGAAAAATAGAATGTCATAGTTTTCTAGCCAAGTAAGAACTAAACAGTCCCGTCCATTGCCTGGCTTATATCATTTTTAAGTATCTTACATGATTTTCTGATTACTTTTGAGTTATTTATAGAGTTGTCTCTTTCCTATCAGTCTAACTCTGAAAATCACTGAATCTGAATTCTTTGTGACCTCTGAACTCATTTGGTCCAATTCCATCCTTTTAGAGAAGAGCAATCAGATGGATGCAAAGATGAAACGATTGACCATAGCCTCTCAGCTGGTTAGTGCTCACCAGGAATTTGAACCTGGGATCATGTTATACTTCTCTTTCTATACTCCTTCCCTTTTTGCAGCTCAGGTCATGTTCTCACTATCAAGTAAGTCTGTTATGTCACAAAGGTTTGTTATTGAATATATGAATTAGATAAACCAGAAAATAACTTATTTTGCTTCCAAGTTTTTAAAAAATTTCAAACTTACAGCAAAGTTGTAAGAAGTATACAATGAAAATATATATTTCTTTCCCTTGGGATATTAATTCTTAATATTTTTTCCATATTTTCTTCCTTTCTTCCCTTCATTTCTTTCCTTCTTTCCTTCCTTCTTTCTCCCTCTCTCCCTCCAACCCTTCTCCCCCCCTCTCTATATATACACACATACTGATACATACATATAAGAACATACATACATACAGTTAATGTAAAAACAAACATATGTAGACATACACATATGTATTCATAAGTATGTATATTATTATTTATTTTCTCTGACACTGATAAAATGTTTCAGACATAATGAAAATTCACCCCTAAGTACTTCATTATGCATTTTGACCTCCTTGTCTTTCTAAAATCTCCTTTACCATAATACAATTATCACATGCAAAAAATTTAAATTGATATAATACTATTATCTAATATACAGTCTATTTTCAAAAACCACTTATATCTCAGAATCTATCCTATTGTAGCTACTTATTCTCTTTCCTAATTCAGGATCCAGTCAAGGATCAAAATTGCTTGTTATCATTTCTCTTTAATCTTCTTGGAACTCATACAACTTAACAACTGGAGAATATTTTGACCATGGCTGTAGTCGTGACATGTTACGCTTTTTAGTCCACTGATAATATGTTTTCATAAATTTAATACAACAGAATGTGTACAATGTGCGCACAATAAGTTGTATTCTTTTAATGTTGCGTTAAACATCAAGTGATTAATTAATAGCATTTTGTTAAACTGTGTGATTCCAATTACCAATTAGCACAGCCTTGAATTAACACCAAGAATTACTGACTTTTTTTTATGGAATACAAACATAAACACTTTGACATCTTCTGAAGTATTTGCCATGGGTAATTAATTATCTCTCACCAGTGTTATATGTTGACCTGTATTTAGTCTACCTGAATTACATTCACTTAACTCTGATAACTTGAAGTTTTGATAAAAGTAGCACCTGATATTACTTGTAACTTCATTCCAATACCATGTTTGTTACCTTGGATAACCTTGCTTGCCAGTGTTTAATTAGGAGAACCCAGTGCCATTTTGCCAAAAGAAAGTTAATCCAAAAAAAGAAGACATCCTTGAGAGCTTTGGTGTTTATCTTGCATCACACTCTCTTGTCAAGATGGCTGTCTTTCCTTCTGGCTGCTTGCCATAGTACATTCCAAGTGTCAGGCTGAATCCTCCTCTTCAATGCTGACACATTTCTCTTGATCTCAGATTGATCAAGGTTTCCAGAAACGATAAGAAATTCATTTTATTTCAGAGTTATTTTTCTCTTTTAATAAAGGCTGGAACTCTAAAAAAAGACTCATTTGTCACTAAAATATGACTTTATGCTTTGACCAAAAAATTACCATACTTGGAATGCTTTTTCTTAAGGTTTCTGAGTAAAAATTCCCAGTAAATTGATTTTTTTCTTGTTTCCATTCTCTGACTTGCTAATATACCTCAATGAAGGAGGAGCATTAAGTGAGGCTACATGAGAAAGCCACTCACTGCCACAGGCTTCTTGTAATACATCCATATCTCACCACTGGGCACAGTGCCATTCCTAATAGGCATATTTCAGCAGAGTAACTAAGGGTCCTCTGTGGTGGGTGTTAACTAAGGAGGAATCACTGCAAACATTTCTAATGAACTGTTTCTAAAATATAATGTCCCCATGTGGTATAATACCATAACAGAATTGAACAGGCTAGAATAATTTAATTTTACAATTTGGAAGGATTATGTAGTTTAAGGTTTCTTAAACCTGAAAGATAATCAGAGTCATCTGGGGACCTCTTTTAAAATACAGATTATCCAACCTCTGAATCAAAATATCCAGGAAACTGTGTTTAATTTGTAAAATTTGTTCAGCTTTCTCAGTAAGTTAGGAATGACCTAAGGCCTAACTCCATGTGCACAACTTTTTTTTTTTTATACCTCACATGCAAAGTCATCATACTTGGATAAAGGGCTGGGCACCCCCAGGAGCTCCAGGTTCTAACCAGTTGCATCCATTATATCAGCACCTCTGTTAACACATCTTTGGCTCATCAGTCTATGCAACAAACCTGATTAGCTGACAGGAAAGCTTAGGAGTAGAAACAAGTCTTTGAGTGAACTTACCCACAGGGGACCATGATCATTCAACTCAACAATTGTTTCTTTTTTTGTTTTACTCTAAGAGAGAATGATATTCAAAGGATTCAAATAGAAATTTAGAGCTGATGAAAAATGGTAGGAACATGTACTCATTAGACTTTTTCCCTTCAACAATGATGGAAACACAGCTCACCTTTGCAAAAAACACTTTTAAAGTTATTTAATCTCCTTCTCCATATCTGGATTCTACTTTCTACTGAAGGGCTTTGTTTCAAACAGGCTCTCTCCACACAATCTCAGGATGGGCACTGGCAGTTCTCAAAGGGACTAGAGTACAGGAGTAGTGAGAGAACGGTGATGCCCATATTAAAGAGATGTTAGGTACACCACTATACATTTATACCGAATAGAGAATACGTTATTTCTTGTCACTTGATACCAACTTAAGCAGAGTCATGTGGGTGATAAGGAAGGAGCAGAGCTGTTTCTTTAGTTAACAAAATGGTCTGGGATCCTAGAACCATGGTTATCTAGGGAGAGTTTCTCTCTTAGAAGATTTAGACTCTGCTAACTCAGCACAAGCCTCAAGATCTTTGCAAGATTAGGTTAAATCTATTATACTACTATAAATTAATCTGTACTTTACATTTTCTTTCATTTATTTCATACTAGTAGCCCTGTGCATGAATCCATGCACCAGTAGCTCTCTGCCACCCTCCTGTAGCTCTCCACTGCTCACTTGTAGCCAGTAGCTTGCTGCTGCCCTCCTGTAGCTCTCCACCACCTGCTTGTAGTTCACTGCCCCACCCTCCTACAGATCCGTGATCCAGTCGTTACGTGGTCAGTCGTTATGCCTCACAGCGTAATGGATAATTAGCATATTCCTCTCTTATTATATAGGATGTTTATCACTGTTTCTTTAAATGAGAAAAATTTTATTACAGAAAACATAATAAAATGGAAGGCATGCTACATAGTCTCTGAAAAATCTGATTTTTATGAATCACAGGGCTGTAATCAGGCATCAATATTATCCTTGTGATTACTCACCCCAATGAAAGGTAATTTATAAAAAAAAAGGAATACTTGGCTTTATGTGGACTTTTGTTTACATAAATGTAAAATAGCATTAAATACTGCTTGACCTGACAGTGGATAAATAATTGAGATGCTTTTAACCAACTTGTCATCACAGGCCACTGTGCCTGGAAGATGCCACCAGGAGGATGACCCCTGACCTCACCAGGTCCTCTGCAGCCTATACAAAGGATTGAGAGCAAACCCTGGGACCATTAATGAGTCAGAACTGTCAGATTTGGTTGGCTTTTGCCATAATAAGCTGAGTACAGGACAGTACAGAACATAATTTGTATAAATTTATCTAATAAAATAGATACCTAAGATGACTCATAATGAATAAACAAATTATTCTTGGTCATTGAGTTTAATTTGTATTTTTAGAGAGTTTTATAATGGTGATACTTGTGATGACTTCTAGTTTATCATTGCTCCTTAAAATATCTTTGTAAAACACATATCAATTGAAAGTGTTCTTATTTTTTTAAAATATATTTTATTGACTTCAGAGAGGAAGGGAAAGGGAGAGAAAGACAGAAACATCAGTGATGAGAGAGAACCATTGATCAGCTGCCTCCTGCATACCTCATACTGGGAATTGAATCTACAACCCAGGCATGTGTTCTGACCAGGAATCAAACTGTGACCTGCAGGTTCAGAGGTCGACGCTCAACCACTGAGCCATCCGGCCGGGTGAAAGTGTTCTTATTGAAGCAATGCCATCAAATGCTAGTGAGCTCTGCTTTAAAATTTGACTTCTAAACTCTCTTTTGGGTTTTGCCTGTGGAGTATAGACTTGCTGGCAGACCCAGAATCAAGTCCCAGCTGAGTATCTTTGGCTAAGTCATTAAAGTTTTCTAAACCTCGGTTTTGTTTTCTATAACATGTTATCCATGATTATAACTATACTAGAGGCCCAATGCACGGAATTGGTGCATAGGGGGGGATCCTCAGCCCAGCCTGTGCCCTCTCGCAATCCAGGACCCCTCAGGGGATGTCCAACTGCCAGGCCTAAACTGGCAGTCAGACATCACTCTCACAATCCAGGGCCCGCCTGCTCACTCCTTACCACTTGGCTCACTGCTCCTTGGTGCTGCTGCAGAGGTGGGAGAAGCTCCCACCACTGCCACTGTGCTCACCAGTTGTGAGCCCTGCTTCTGGCTGAGCGGCGCTCTCACTGTGGGAGCACACTGTCCACCAGGGGCAGCTCCTACTTTGAGCGTGTGACCCCTGGTGGTCAGTGAGTGTCATAGCAACCTGTCATTATGGTTGTCCCGGGCGTTCCACTGTAATGGTCGCTGGGCTTTTATATATATAGATATGACCTACATCACAGGGATTGAGAGAATGAAATTAGATAATATGTGTTACTTGTTTAGCAACATGTGTAACACACATTACTTTTAGATATTGATATTTTTCAGCCTATAAATATTCTTGAAGTAAAGCTATATCTGAAAAAAATCATAAATATATTATTGAAGGTTTAAAATACAATTTTACTAATTATTGCAGTTTCACTCACACTTCAAAACCAGCCATTATATGCATTTTTACATGTATATATTAATTCATATTATTCTCTCCAAAATTCCATGAGACAAAGAATTCAGAATACTGGGATGGATTAAGATTGAGTGACATTCTCATGGTCATTCTGTTTATTTTTTATTTTTCTCTTTTTTTAAATACATTTTTATTGATTTTAGCAAGGAAGGGAGAGAGAGATAGAAACATCAATGATGAGAGAGAATCATTGATTGGCTGCCTCCCACAGGCTCCCCCACTGACTGGGAATCAAACCATGACCTCCTGGTTCATAGGTCGACGCTCAACCACTGAGCAACACTGACTGGGCTATTTTTATTTTATTTTCATTTCCACTCGAGGACATGCTTTTATTGAGAGAAAGAGGAAGGAAGAGAGAGAAAGAAACATCTATGTGAGAGAGAAACATCAACTGGTTGCCTCTTGTATGCACCCTGACCAGGGATGAAACCCACAATCTAGGTATGTGCCCTGACTGGGAATGGAACCTGAAACCTTTTGGTGTAGGGGATGACTCTCCACCCATCTGGACCACCTGGCCAGGGTGGTCATTCTGTTTTCACAAGTCCCATCCTTCTATCACTCCAGGGCTCTGTCACCCAAGGCTTTCGAGAGTTTTGCATTTTCTCTGAAATGAAACAACATACCTCTTAAAGAGGTATCATCAATCCTGCTCCTGAATCCAATAATATTGCATTATACAATAATGCAAAGCCACTCTTTTTCAGTTTTTTTTCTTAAAATGTCTTATATAGAATATTAGACTTCCCAAGTACACTTATTTTAATTTAGTCAGATATAACATGAGAATATTTTTTTCTCTGTTATCTTTACTACTTATCTGTAAGTGTTAGAAATACATTAGCTTCTAAATTCATTTGGGAAGATATCAGTAAGTCATGTATGAAATTAAATTCAAGATGGTAGGCTGACTATATTGTGAAACAAACAATGATAGATATTTTAAAATAAATACTAATAAAATACCACCTTGAAGGAAAAAATAGTGACAAAGAACAGTAGTAGAAAAAGTGGTTAATTTTAAGTAGTAGGATCTTAGGAGGCTTACAGAAGAAGTAGTGTGAGTTAATTGAGTGACAAGAGAGAGATTTATTTATTCAGTTATATATTTCTCAAATATTAACATCTACTAGGTTTATTTTCTTATTCACTTATTCATCAAATATTTATTTAGTACCTACCATGTGCCCTTCACTGTCCTAGGCAATGGGGATATAGAAATGAGCAGATAGGGGCTTTTGCTCATAGATTCTATATTCCATGGGGCAGGAATAGAAAATAAATGCACAAATGAATAAATATGTAATATTTTAGGTAAAGATAATGTGAGACATAATGCCAGATGCTTTGGATATTAATGAACCAGGATGAAGTGGTCACAGATATTGAATTAGTGTTTTCAACCTGGATTGCACTAAAAGTTACCTGCTGCCTGTTTTCTTGCCTGTTTAACATTCTTGGAACAGCAGCTGGGAAAAAACTTGTTTAACTACATATTTCTAGCACTAGCAGAGCGTTTGACACAGAGAAGCTCACTCTATATACACTTGTAAAATAGAATCTAACCTGTCTGATTCTTTCTATAATACCACGTTTTTAGTTTAAGTGCACATATTACGTATTCAATATATGCTTATTGAATGAATGCTTATTGAAGGTTATTTTTCTAGTCCAACTCTGAGTGAAATAATTTATACTTTTCTTCCTTTTTTATTTTTTATTTTCTAGGAATATTAGCTTCACTTCAGGTTAGGGCCCCATGTTTCTTCTTACCCATCCTAAATTCTGCCAGATGCCTCATCTCCTTTTCTTCCCTGTGACCACAAAGAAAAAATATATATTTTCTCATGTCAGAATATGTGCAAGCAAATGTATCTACTGTCCTCTTTTCTGGGCTCTTTCTTTCTCAATCATATCCATTAATTAATTCAAACTTTTATTACAATGTGTTTTTTATGCTTTTGCTAATTTGCCTATACCAACTTCAACGCTTGATTTAAATGATTAGAAAATAAAGTACCCAGATAAACATGAAGAAAAGAAAGCTGAGACCCTACAAACTCTGAGTTTTTCTTTACATTATTGTGAATTTCTTGAAGACAAATGCTATGTTTTTATAACCTCAGGACCCACAGCTTGTCAGATCTATGATGTGTGAAATAAATGTTTGTTGAGTGAATATCAGCCAAGTGTCTTTGAATTTAGACCTACTTTTATCGCCACCTGGTTGTGTGATCCTAGTAAAGCCACCTTTCAAATGAAAGGAACATCAATTCATTTTTAAAGTCCTTTAAAGTTCCAAAGTCTAGAATTCCATTATTTTAACTTTCTACAATAAGGCCTTTCCTGCATTCTCTCTGCTTGTACAGCACCAGTGGAGAATTGTATTAGATTCTCTCTGCTTGTACAGCACCAGTGGAGAATTGTTCATCAAACAAGTGTTGCAGTGAAATTAAACTATTATAATTTAACCAAAGATTAACCTACTTTCTTTACTAAAATTTATCTTTGTGATATGGAGTAAGTTGTGTTGAAAGATGATGATGATGGTGATGAGGATTTATACTGAATTACAGATTGTAATAAACTTGTGTGATTTTGTGATGTTGGTGAACAATTTACTACATTTAAAAGCAGAAAAAACAAGTACTGAAGTTTTTATATGCAACACATATGAAATGTTGAAATCTTCAGTAAATAGTAGAACTTAATTTGGAAAAAAACTCTTTTCTCACAGAGAACAATACGGGAATTCTGGATTATTGCATTTATTTTAGGTAGACATTTGATTTGTAGTCTATTCCAGGAGTAGAAGGAGGTAACCATGGGAAGCACCTTCTCTTATTGGCAAAAAAAAGCAAGAACACCAAGATGCTAGTTTACAATTGCGATCTTGAAGAAATAGTAGGGACATTCATATTGTGAGCAATCCCCAGGGTAACCATGGATAAATTGAACATACAGACATCCACAGAGTTGCTATGTGTGTTTGATGGAAAATGCATCTTCATGTCGTTTCTATGGCAATCATAAATAAATCTAACTGCTCTGAAATCAACACAGCAGCTGCACAGACAAATAGATAATGTTCAGCAAAATCTGGAGAGTTTTAGTGTACATCAGTAGTTTGGTTCTAGGCTTGCTTGTTTACAATAACAGAGTAAGTTGTTGGGTAACACTTAGTTCCTATGTCAACTCCTAAAGCTATCATTTTAGATTTGACTTTGTTCATGTTTAATAAGGATTTTAAAAAGAGTAGCATGAGGTTGATTTTCCAAGTGGAAAGACTGTCTCAATTGTGTTTTAATTTACCAATGTAAAAAATAGGGAAAGAAAATGGGTTTCATACAACAAAAGGTAATTGGTTGAGCACTCATTTTATTCAACAACAACAAATCTATTCATTATTTTTACTCTTATTATTTTTTGTTAATATAAGACAAACATCATGCTAAATACATTATACCTATTATCTTATTTAGTTCTCACAACAGCCCAGTGAATTAGGTAGTATTGCTACTTCATTTTACAGAGAAAGGAATAGGCCTAGAGCAATTAAATAATTTTTCCAGGTAACAGCTAGTAAGAGGAGAAGCTAGGCTTTGAACCCAAGCAAACTTTTATCATTTTTGATTGGAAAAGTTTTTACCAAAAGATACATAGAAACTTAATGCTAGAAAAGAGAAGACATTTGTTTACATAAAATATATTTGTTTACATAAAATTAAAAAGTTTGTATGAAGAACAACAATAAAGTCAGTAGAATTAAAAAAAACAAATCAGTAAATTGTGAACAATTGTTTACAGCTCACAATGAAGGGTATATTTCTCTACTATATAGAAAGTACTTATAAGTCAATAAGAGAAAGATCAAATGTACAACAGAAAATAGGCAATGAATGTAAGTAAATAATACATAGAAAAGAAAATATAATTAGCTCTTAAATATATGAAAGATGCAAACATCACTCTCAATAAAAGAAATTCAAATAAAAAGTACACAATTTTTTTCTCACTTATATTGGCAAATATAAAAAAGGGATAATGATGTGTGAAAAAGGCATTTGTATATTGCTAATGTAGATATACATAGGTACAAACTATATGGAAGATAATGTTAAAATAGCTATCAAAATTACAAATTCATTGATACTTTGACCCAGCAATTCTCCTCTAGGAATTTATAGGAAACATATCCACATACACATTTGAAATGAAGTATACATAAATTTCTCATTACAACAATAGAAAAATAGTAGAAGTAGTCTAAGTATCTATCAATAGGAGTCTTGTGGGTGAATAACTGTGTAAGCATACTATCGGAGGTATACCTAATACTTTGTGACCCTTAAAGAATCCCTGTCCATGGTGTTGGTTGGGACACTAAGGCTCCATACTCATCTTACTTCATTCTGTTTTTTTTCCTCATTGGCCCCCTGATTTCCTGCTACTGTAACCCTGTTCACTTGAACAGACCTTGATATTCTGTCTATTTCTCTTCCTCAGAATATGATCCTCTCCTAAGTTAAAGCCACCTCCATGGAAAGCATGCACACCAATCTGAAACAATGTTCCAGCTACATCCTCTATCCAAGGCTCATCACTTAACAAAGAGGACTAAGAACTATGATGTATTTTTAAGACATTGAACATCATAAATCTCCATTTTAATTTTTCCTCTAGATGCAAAATATTAATCCCTTTACATATATCATATGGGGCTAGATTTTTTTCTTTGAGAGGATTATTTTACCTCCCATTTAAATGTGCAGAAAATGCTGATTTTATATTCACTTGTTCAATAAACATTTATTGCATATTTGTGTATACCATACTATGGTGCTAAATTGGAGAATAAAAAAAATAATAATATAGAGGCTCCTATCTCAATGAACTAGCAGTCCAACAGGGAGCAGGGAGGACACTATAGTACTATAAATAGAGGTGTTCCAAGGCATGGAAAAGGTGCCTACATTATTTATTTATTTATTATTTTAATTTAATAAATCTTTATTGTTCAAATTATTACAATTGTTCCTCTTTTTCCCCCATAGCTCCCCTCGACCCGGTTCCTACCCCACCCTCTGCCTTTACCCCCCCCCACCACCACTGTCCTCATCCATAGGTGTACGATTTTTGTCCAGTCTCTTCCCGCACCCCCCACACCCCTTTCTCCGTGAGAATTGTCAGTCCACTCCCTTTCTATGCCCCTGATTCTATTATATTCACCAGTTTATTCTGTTCATCAGATTTTTTTATTCACTTGATTTTTAGATTCACTTGTTTATAGATATGTATTTGTTGTTCATAATTTTTATCTTTACCTTTTTCTTATTCTTCCTCTTCTTAAAGAATACCTTTCAGCATTTCATAGAATGCTGGTTTGGTGGTGATGAACTCCTTTAGCTTTTTCTTATCTGTGAAGCTCTTTATCTGCCCTTCAATTCTGAATGATAGCTTTCCTGGATATAGTAATCTTGGTTGTAGCTTCTTGCTATTCATCACTTGGAATATGTCTTGCACTCCCATCTGACCTGCATAGTTTCTGTTGAGAAATCAGCTGACAGTTGTATGGATGCTTATTTGGAGGTAACTAACTGTTTTTCTCTTGCTGCTTTTAATATTCTCTCTTTGTCTTTTGCTCTTGGCATTTTAATTATGATGTGTCTTGGTGTGGTCCTCTTTGGATTCCTTTTGTTTGGGGTTCTCTGTGCTTCCTGGACTTGTAAGTCTATTTCTTTCACCAGGTGGGGGAAGTTTTCTGTCATTATTTCTTCAAATAGGTTTTCAGTATCTTGCTCTCTCTCTTCTTCTGGCACCCCCATAATTCTGATGTTGGTACGCTTGAAGTTGTCCCAGCGGCTACTTACACTATCTTCATATTTTTGGATTCTTTTTTCTTTTTGCTTTTCCAGTTGAGTGTTTTTTGCATTGTTCTTTGTATTTCAAATCTTTGACTTGATTCTTGTGATCCTCTAGTCTGTTGTTAGATTTCTGTATAATATTTTTTATTTCAGTCAGTGTATGCTTAATTTCTAGTTGGTCCTTTTTCATATCCTTGAGGGTCTCGCTAAATTTATTGGCCTTTTCTAGAAAATTCTTGAAAAACCTTATAACCATGGTTTTGAACTCTATATCCAGTCCTTTGCTTTCCTCCATTTCTTTCATTTGTGACCTGTTTCTTTGTCTCTGCATTTTGGCTGCTTCCCTGAGTTGATAGAGTGGCTTTGTGTGCTAGATGTCCTATAGGGCCCAGTGGCTCAGCCTCCCCAGTTAGGGGAGGTGGACACTCTTGGTGCACCCCTTTGTGGGCTGTGTGCACAGTCTTGCTGTAGTTAAGCCTTGATTGTTGTTGGTATCACTGGGAGGAACTGACCTCCAGGCCAATTGGCTGTGAGGATCAGCTGTGTCTATGCTGGGAGAACTTCTGTGCTGGAGACACCCTTATGGGAGGAGACTTGCAAAAGCCTCTGTGCTCAGCTTGGATGGGGCGGAGTCTCAGGGTGGAGCAGACAGCATTGGTTTCCCATCAGCCCTGCCCTAATAGGCCCTTGTGTCTCAGTGTCCCGTGGTAATCTCTGCAAGCACCTCTAAGAGAAAGCCGCCCTCGAGTTCTGCCCGCTGCCAGAGAGTCCAGTTTCTCCCCAAATGAATCTGGGTCCCCAGAGTCTTGTCCGGAACTGGAGTTCAGCACAGTTGGGAGCTTTTGTCTCCCTCCCGCTTGAGAAAGCCAGCTGCGTACTCAGTTGCCCACCCTCTCCGCGTGCGCACCTCGGTACCTCTGCCTCCTGCAGATCCTCTGAGTCTCAGTGTGCTTTTCTCTTTCCTTCTATTTGTAGAATTTCCCCCACCAGCCTTCCTGTGGTTCTGGATGATGTCTGTTTTGTCTTTTAGTTGTAGTTTTGAAATTGTTGTGCGACGCAGCAGTTTAGGTGTTTACCTATGCCGCCATCTTGGTTTCTCCTCAATGTGCTTAATTTAGCTTAACAGGTGGGAGGTGGGTCACTAAAAGCTTCAGAGAGAATGTGAAAGTTGAGCATGGACTAGAAGCAGAAAAGTAAGTAGATAAAAGAGTAGACATGATTGGACATTCTCAGATACTTTGATATAAATAACAGGAAGTTTAAAAGTCAGAGAGATTTCTTGTTACTTAAAGTTCACTAGCTGATTATCTGCTTAGTTATTTTAGTCTTCAAGAGCATTCACATTGGATCAAAATGAAATCTTTGTTCTTCTTAGAGCATAACAGAATGTTGATTTTGCATCTCTGTTCTTTTTTTAAACTGACAACAATGAATAAGTTCTTTCGCTGAAACTACGTTATCAATTCTTTTAGACAAAAATGTAATTACTGAAGATGGAGCTTAGCCAGGCCACCTGAATTAATAACCAGCCTGAATCATCTTGCTCTAAGAGAGAGGGGAACAGAGCTGTCTATTGACCATAGATAGCCATGACCTTTGTTATCTTTTGCACTCAAAATACCACAGGAGGAAGTCAATTAAACGCCATGACATTTAAAACAAATGAGAAATGCATGTATATAGTTCATGAGTACAAACTAATGCTTTTCTCAATTTGCACCACTATTAAAATGTGCCTATATAATATTTCCAGAAAAATACTATTATTTTTGTTTTCTTTATTATACTGTTACTACCTTTAATGTCCTACATGAAAATGTCCCTTTTTTTTTGCTTTTTATTACTTTTATGCCAAGTGGACATAAACGAGAAAATACCTCAAATTCTCACTGTGCAGTCATGTATAATGGCTATTCATAGTTGGTTTGAAAAATGCACTCTCAATAGGCAAATTAATCCAATGATCAGTTCATAGCTTTGATTATATTTACCAAAGCTAAAGCCAAAATATACAGGGCAAATATCCAAGATCTGATTTAACACTACTTTGATTGAAACAATAGAAATACAATTCAAAGTAACTCACATAATTAATAAATTAATTTGTGATTCACTTTACCAAACCATTACAAGAACAAAGAGTGGCTGATCTTGGGGAAGTAGAAACCAAGAATATACTAGCATGTGCCTTCAGGATTCTTTCTTGGTTTCTTATTTCTATTTTCCTTTGTGTTTCAGCTTTGTCACTCAGCCTGGCATCTCTAGGCTGGCTGAAATTTGGTCCATGGGTAGAAAAAGACCAATTCCCCGCTTCATTTAGACATATTCCAAGAAAATGCATTGTTAATCTCAAATTGGCTCATAACTATCCAAACATTAGGTCAGAAAACTAGGACTGGGACAGGGAAAAATAATTTCCAAACAGGAGGAGATGCTGTTGCTATGAGAAGAAAGAGAACTGGGCAGACAAAACTGTCAACAGTCTGTATGAGTGTTAACACATCAAAATTGCATCTGTTCAAACTGTAAAAATAATTCTCAATGATTTTCTTATTTTTATATGCAAAAAAAATAGCGATGGTAGCAGAGTTGCTTAAGGACAGATGTATCCTTAAGGGCAAAATCTGTTGATTTGCTGTTTATTGAACGATATTAGCACAAAGTAAAATAGTGCATGTTAGTGTGAACACCAAAGAATTTTAGAAAAAAAACAAAACATAAACTGTTTTCACATTTTTAGTCTTCTGGTAGTCATTATCTATGAAAACAAACAAACTTGAAAATAAACATGCAAGAAAGAATAAAATCATCAGAGAAAGAACAGATTTTAAAACAATTTTGTTTTAAAATTCAATATGATGAATCATGCTTTGCAAAGTTCCTTTCTACAAAATATATATATATATATTAGTCATGAGCAAATAAGTCAATATTTCATTTTCTGGAACATCAATTCAACATCCACTCATTTATAATTGTGCAAGTATTTTTAAGTGCCTTATTAATAGGAAATAGCTAAGTTGGAGGACAGCAAGTATACTCAAATACCTCAAATTCCTTATGTAAGGAGTATATATTAATTTAGGAACAGTAAAACATAATCGTCAATAGATACAATTTTAAAAAGTAGAAACTTTTGCCAAAAAGGATACATGGAGAGATATGGACAATTGCAAATCAGAAGAGAATGAAACTTACTTTTAGCTCAAGGATTGAGAAAGACTTTTGTAGATGAAGGATTTTATAATTTGTTGTCCATGGTAATGTTTACTATTATAAATCTTTTTTTAGTTATTCTTGAAGGAATTGTGAGCATACTTTTGTTACCCAGGACATCTTTGACAGTTCACTCATCTTTCTCTTTCTTTAAATTCCATTCCTGAAGAATGGTCATTTGGTGGTGAGTGGTAAAAGTGAGAATATATTTTAAGATATACTTGAAATATTTTCACTTAGTGACTTTTTTTCAGGTTTAATGCACCCAAGCACACATGAATATAAATATGCATTATCATTTATTCATGGATTAACTATTGAGAAAGTACTGTATTCATTTATTTATTCAACAAATACTTAATAAGTATTGAGGATATGCTGGTAAAAAAACAACAACAAACGTCCTGCTTTCATGGAGATTACAGTCTATGCGGGAGATGAGTTTATAATCCTATAAGGATGACAATATATAAGTTCAATACAATAAATAAATACAATTTGAGGTAGTTAAAAGTCCGTTGAAGAAGATAAAATGTAACAAGAGAATAAAGAGCAAAAGAAAAAGAGACTCTAGGCTGAACCAAATAAACAGAGAGGCCTTAATGATGAAACAGAGAAAAAGGAAACACAGTATATGTGCAGTATACTATCATAAGATATTATACCAGTTGCTGAGATTTATAAAAATACATGTTTGGTATGTATTCTTTACTTAGGAAATCAGAACAGATGTTTTCAATTTAATTGGAGAAAGAGGCATGTGCATAGTAACTAAATATGTAGAATAGTACAGTGAGCACTCATTAGCTGGGTATAAATTATTAGAGTGCTTGCAATAATAGAGATATAAGGCTGTGAAACATAATTTATTATTTCATGAACATATTTGATTTAGTGAATAAACTATTAAATTAGTTCCCAAGAAAATGTTCTTTCCAGTTCTCCCTTGAATCCTTGCTGACATCCAGATGTCTATGGTCTTCAATCACTTCCTGACCTCAAAGCCCTCCCTCCCCCTTCTCATGACATAAAAGAAGGCTGAATTCTGTAATTTCTCAAGATGGTTTTTAGGCTGCTAGTCAGCCATCTTCTCGACTTACTGGCTTTCCAGATAAAGTAACTTTCCTTGCTCCAACTCCTTGTCACTCAACTTATTGGCTGTCCTATGGCAAGCAGAATGAGCTTCCACTTGATTACACCTACACCTTTCCATCACTTCCCTTTGCCATTTGGATCTGGAAAATGATAATCTTTCAGCACCATGAGCCCTTTGGACTGACCCCTTTCCTGCTCACACCATGTTCTGCCTGCTCTTTGCACTTCAGCCACAATGGGCTTCTTTCAGATCCTAGAACATGCGATGCTCCCTATTGCCTCAGGACTTGGTCAGGCAGGGCTCTCTAGATGTGTTTACCAATCTCTGCTGATCCTATCTGCTACAGCTTGCATGCCTCAAATGCCTGCTCATCTTTCATCTTGGAGGTTGTTTCTTTTCCTCTGGGCAGTCTTCCTTGATGTAATCATGTAGAAACTTCATTTCTTTAATATGATCTTTTTCTCCTTTCTTTTTTTGGATTCAAACTGGCCTCATCCAGCACCCCGACTCACCTGCCTCCTTAGCTCTTACAGGACCACTCCCTTAATCATTAAGCCCTCAGAACAATGAGGTTCTGGTCAGGAACAAATAATCTTAGGAACACAGCCCCAGGTCTGTTGACTCCAGAAACAGAGTTTCCGTTAAACTAGAGACAACATCTAGGCCTCAGTTACGTTTCAACTCCAGACCCAGAAAGTGACAAAACGAGACAAAGTGAAGCCATAGCTGATGTCAGGACCAGCTGCAATGAATATCACCCCCACCCTAGCGATGCTAACCAGTCAGTAGAGACCAGGACCCTGACCACAACCTTAACTCCCTTAGTGACCATGATTAATGATTTTCTCCCTATATTAGCCATCCTCTACAAGCGATTGGGAGCCAGGTCTTTGAGCATTAGCTCACCTGTCTCTGGGCATAGGGCCCTTCCTAAAAATAAACTCTTTGCTGCAGACTCCTGCTCCTGTCTTACTGGGCTTTGATGTATGCAGGCAAACAGACCCCTTCAATTTGGTAACATTGACTCCTTAAGAGCTGCTGTGTATGTTTCCTTAAGCTGTTATTATACTTATAATTTTGCTTTTTTGTGATCATTTTGCTTTCTGTGAGTATTTTTATCAATATGTGACTATTATAATGTAAGATCTAATGAAGATAGGGACTGTGTTTACTATATTTTATTAACCTAGCAGAGAGCCTCTTATATTATTTGTTGGTTCAATGATTGAAAACATTTGAAGGGTTTGTTGAATGATTAAAAATGACATTTTCTTTAAAGCTCTGCTAAATTTTGTCATTTTATGCATTGTAAGGGCATAACATTTAATGCACAAAATTATGAACATTTTAAAACAATTGGGATACTGACTTAATATGGTTGAGTGATACAGATGTATCTGAAATGGAAAAATGATAACTTACAGCAATACGGTTCTCTAATGAGGAAGACATTTTATTTCCTCCAGTGTCTTTCCATTTACTTTCAAGAAAATTTAATACAATGTCTAATAACATGTTGTATTTTACTTTAAATACATGATTGTCTATTGTTAGAATGAATCCAAATAAGGGTTTCTGACTGACCAGACTCAAATAGTCATAATATTCTTTTTCTTTTTGCTTGGAGATACAAATGATGCCTGTTTTATTACCAAAGATGTATCATTTATCTTTAAGCCTTTCCTAAGATGGAAAAGGTTCTGGAAGTGTTATATATATATTTATTTGATTTAGACAGGTGGAATAGATCCCAATGATTCTAGCTATATCCAACACCATAATTCTTGTCCCAACCTGCTGTTCCTTCCCAGGTGTTTATAATCATTCTAGTAGGACCTCAAAGCCTTGAAAAAAAATATTTCTTATAGGGACCCAAGTCATGTAAATTCTATCTCTCCCGAAGTCACATAGATCAACTATTCCAGTGTAACTTGAACAAGAAATCAATGATGATTGTTTTTCCAATTATACCTTAAGAACTCATTATCACCACAAAAATGGAGTTCTCCATGCATAATTCTTCCCACAGCAATTTCTGGAGATACTTTTTATAGAGATATCCTAAAATAAAAAGCATACAAAAACATCTTCTGGTTACTCATTTTAAAACATGCTAAGTGAGCAGAGAGGTTGCTGATTCCAGGGGGGTACTGTTACAGAAAACGGGAGAAGAACCAAGCAATGCTTAGAGAGATGGAGTTACATTTATTACACACAGGTCCAGAGGAAAATGTCTCTCAAATTCTGGGCCCCAGCATGGAGGAATTTCCCCTATTTATATGTTTTTACCTTCTTTGTCTCCCAAATATGGGGTGTTTCCTGCCTCCTTTGCAAGTTCTTAAAGAGCCCCTATGTGCTGGGGCCTTGAGACCTCAACCAAAGGCCTGGCCTGGTGCCAGCACTGATAATTTCATCCTGGGAAGGTTTAATGGCCTCTCTGAAGTGGGAGTAGTCTTATTTTCCTTATTATTTAAGCAAGCAAGCATTTACAGAAGCCAAATAGCAAGGTTAAAATTTCAAACAGCAGTTTTTATATAAGATGGATGCTTCAGTACTGCTAATCAAAGGTAATGCTTTTATTTAATTTTTAATATATTTGTATCTCATCTGGTTTCACAAAATATTTGTAATGTTCATTTCTGTTTAAATTATCAATTTCTGCCTAATACATCTTGCCAAAACTTAGTGGCTTAGGACAACAAACATCTTTCTTTTGTTTATTAGTCTGCAAGTTTGCATAGCAGAAGATGGCTTGTTTTTGCTCCATGTGGCATCAGCTGGAGACTATGTGGGTTGACTAGGGACTGGAATATTTACTACCAAGATGACTTAGGCATGTAACTGGAAAACTGCTGCTGAATAGGAAGCCAGTGAAGATAGTGGACTTGGGGCCTCAGTCCCTCTCCCCAAAGGCTTTGCTTGAGCTCCCGCACAGAATAGTGAGTTCCAAGAATAAACATCTCAAGAGAGCAAGTGAGAAGAGTATGGCATCTTAATAACCTAGCATCAGATGTTATGTGAATCATATTCTGTTGAGTAATAATTATTTCCCACCCAAGTTCAAGGAGTGACAGCATAGATCCCATTATCTAATGGGAGTAGACAAATTGCAAAAATAAATGGGATGGAAACTATTGTTGTGTTCACCTTTGGAAAATACATGCTCTGCTCTTTAGCCACACAATATATATGAAAAATATACTCATTCTTCTCTCAAGTGAAACGGAATTTTTGGACTGGAACCTGGATTCTTTGTCCACCGGAGTCGAAGAATGAATCCATGGACAGAGGGTAGTATAGCAAAGGTGGAGATTTATTGAAGAACGAGTACAGACTCCCACGTGGGGAGGGGGAAAGATTCCCACCCCATTCCTTCTTTCACAGTTTATAAAGGCTGCAAGTCCCTGTACAGTCTGGATATCCCCTCTGATTGGCGACTAGCAACTCCTGAACTGGAAGGTCAAACACCACATGGACACGTGATGCCTCCTCTCTCGTTGTTCTTTTCTTTCTGAGCTTTCTTCCTTCGTTGTTTGTAAATATAGACCTTTTTCGCTTCTTCCAGCTCCCTTGTCTTATGTAAATGCAACTGTTTTTGCTCCCTGCACCTGGCTTCCTTGCATTATGGAGATGTACCTGTTGCTGCTTCCTTGTCGTATGGAAATGTAACTGCACCTGGCTTCCTGGTACATAGAGATGTACCTTCTCCCAATCTGTAGCCCTATGATTTTTTTCCATGGACCCCAATTCTAAAAATTGACTAAACCTGCCTATATCCCCCTAAAATTCCTGTTTCACAAGGATCTCAACAACAATGAGAAAGTCACATCTACAAATTTCTTCTATATCTTAGACTCCTTGTGAAATTGCTATAAAATAAATAAGTATTAGTATTCTTAAAATCTCATTATTAAATACAGAAAATCTGTGAGACATATTGAAGTTCTTAGAGGGGCTTTTATGTGACTGGAATTTCTATGCGGTATTGCCTTGGAGATTTTTTATGTATTAGAGAATTTTATAGTCCAATTCTGGATTTGATCTTTGCTCTGAAACCATTTCTTAATTTGAAGATTGATTGTCATATTGAGTAGCTGAGAATGAGAAACAGTTTTATTTTTGAACTCAAAAGCTCCCAGTCTCTATATTTAACAGTTCATTACTTAGTTCATCTCTCTCGTACTTTAATCAGAGATAGTAACAGGAAGCCAGATGACACTTTCAATGTTCTGCTGGGGATTCTCCCTGGCTAGATCACTGAGTTGATTTCCCTTTTCCACCTTATTGCAGAAATAGTGTTGCCAAACTTTCCACCTCCACATAACAAGGTGACCTTTCCTGCTAGTACTAATAACATTTCCCTTGCTTTCCTTTAATATCTCACCATCAGCCTCCTCAAGTCTCTTTAGTAAAACTGTCCTTAAAGACTTTTAGGCTTTCTAAATGAAACAGGAATTTTTGGGGAATATAGGCAGGCTTAGGGAATTTTAGAATTGGGGTCCATGGAAAAACACAGGGCTACAGACTGGGAGAAGGTACATCTCCATAACACAAGGAAGCCGGGTGCAGTTACATTTCCATAAGACAAGGGAGCAGCAACAGGTATATTTCCATAAGACAAGGGAGCAGCAACAGGTATATTTCCATAAGACAAGGGAGCAGCAACAGATACATTTCCATAAGACAAGGGAACTGGAAATAGCCAAAAAGGTCTATATTTACAAAATAAAGAAGGAGGAAGAAAGCCCAGAAGGAATAGGAGGACAACGTGGGAGGAGGGCCTCAGGAGTTATTATAGTAACCAATTCGAAAGGGGACATTGACCAATCAGAAGGGATGTCAAGGCACAGGAACTGCAGCCTTTATAAACCATGGAAACAGGAAGTCAGTGGGACCCTTTCCCCCTCCCCACAGGGAAGTCCATTCTGTGGGACTCTTTCCCTCTCCCCATGTGGGAGTCTGTACTTGTTCTTCAATAAATCTCTGCCTTTGCTATACTACCCTCTGTCTTTGGATTCATTCTTCAACTCCGGCAGACAAAGAATCCGGGTTCCAGTCCAAAAATTCTGTTTCATTAACAGTCTCTTCAAAGTCCTCTCTATTTCCCCTAATCTCTTGATCTTAAAGCCAAGACCATAGTTTTTTTACTCTTCTTCTCTTGTCACTTTTATTTGTTCTTATTAAGTTTGTCTTATTTTTTTTTTCAGGTCTATTTCCATAATTTATCAATTTTCATGTAGACTAGAATTATAATCAAGTTTAACATTTTCAAATCAGGCCATTCTTCTTTAGACTAAAGTATCAACTCTTCCTTTGTTAAATACCTGTGGTTTGGATTGGACTGACCTTTTCTTTTCCCCAACTGTATAATTGCTGCCTAAAACTTTATTGTTTCTTAGAAGTAAGTTTTGTTATCCAAACAAAATACTGACTCTATATTATCAGGGTTTCTCTGCTTTGAATGACTCTATTAGAAAACATATCTTGAGGTTTTACTAAATGCTAGGCATTGTTTCAGGTGCTAGAGATGGGGAGATATTTAAAGCAAATGTATTTGGCATGCATCTCAATCTGCTGATTTAGGAGGGCAAAAAAATATAATATATTATAATAAAGTTTATTAAAATTAATTTATTTATTCACTAATAGTAACAGTAAAAGCTCATTACATGTTAATGTAATTATCATTTATGAGTCATATTGTCTAAAAACATAGTGAGAACAGTGGCTATCTTTATTCTATCCTGGCTATTATAATAGAATGACATAGACTGAGTGTCTCATGTGCAACAAAAATTTGTTTCTCATAGTTCTGGAGGGTGGGAAGTCCAAGGTCAAGGTGCCAGGAGGGTATCTGGTAAGGGCCTATTTCTTATTTTATAGATGACCATCTTCTTACTGAGTCCTCACGTGGCAGAAAGGGAAAGAGGTCATTCTAGCATCTCTTTTAAAAGGGCATTAATCCCACCGTGGCTCAGTTGGTTGGAGTGTCATCCTGTACACTGAAAGGATGCAGGTTTGATTCCTGGTCAGGTCACATACCTATGTTTTGGGTTTGATCCCTGGGTGGGCTATGTATAGGAGGTAACTAATCAATGTTTCTCTCTCACATCGATGTCTCTCTCTCTCTCTCTCTCTCTCTCTCTCTCTCTCTCTCTCTCTCCTTCTCTCTCCCTTCCTTTCTCTCTAAAAATCAATAAAATTATATCCTAAGGTGAGGAGTAAAAAGAAAAAAGAGGGGGAGCATTAAACCCATTAGTGATGGCTCTGTCCTCATAATTTAATTATTTGCCAAAGTCCCCACCTCCCAATAATATCATATTGAGGATTAGGTTCTGTTACAGACGACCAAAGAAATACCAAACACTCTTCCTAGAGAAAGGGAGGGACCCCGTTTATTAATACTAGTGGATTCTGGGAATAATTTCCAAATCAGAGTGAAGAAACATGCAGAGAGCCTGTCTATATATATCCCGCTGGGGTCTTTGTCTTGCAGATATGCCCCCTGCCCCCTTCGTCGCCCTGCAGGAAGGCCCCCAGGTGTCAGGCCACATTCGATGTTCCATCCTGATGAAGCAGGAATTTTAGGGGGATACATAGGCAGGCTTAGGGATTTTTTAGAATTGGGATCCATGGAAAGCACGGGCTGCAGACTGGGAGAAGGTACATTTTCATAACACAAAAGCCAGGTGCAGTCACATCTCCATAAGACAAGGGAATTGGAAGTAGGCAGGAAAGGTCTGTATTTACAAAATAAAGAGAAGGAAGCCCTTCATTCAGATGGAAAGGAAGAAACCCCGGAGGGAAGGAGGAGGGAGAACCTCACATGTCAAGGGAATAGTGACCAATCAGAGGGAATATGGGGGGGGGGGGGGGGGCGGGGCGCGCCGGGATCTGCAGTCTTTATAAGCCAGAGGGAAAGGAACCCAGTGGGACTATTCCCCTTTTCTATGTGGGAGTCTGTACTTGTTCTTCAATAAATCTCCACCTTTGCTATACCACTTTTCTGTCCGTGGATTCATTCTTCGATTCCAGTGGACAAAGAATCCGGGAATCCGGGTTCCAGTCCAAAAATTCGGTATCATTGGCACCAGCATAACAACTGCTTCGCCGCCCCAGGGCAGTGCATAGTTCACAGTTCCGTGGCCTCTGCGTTTAGATAACAAGTTCTGCAAGACCAGTTTCCGCCTCAGTTCAACAAACATTCAGTCTATAACATTCTAGTCTTGGCCCACCAAATTCATGTCCTTCTCGGATGCAAAATACATTCAATATACACACACACTCTGTTAGGATATTTTTTCATGATGTAGTACTACTTCCTTGTAATAGTTTTTCTGGTTTTGGTATCTGAATAATTCTAGTCACACAAATATTTATAGCAAGAATTTATTGCAAGAATGTTTCTGTATTTTTTGTTTTTTAAATCAACCTTTTAATGCATTCTTTCCAAACTATTTTAATAACTAAAGGTTTCTGAAATGTCTTCATGTATTGTAGTATAAGTCCTTATGAGCTCTTCCAATATAGTCCTACGAGCCCAAAGTCATTGTCTCTAGCTATATATTTTATACCTTACAATTATTAAATGTATTTCATCTCCAGTATAGACACTGGATTTTGGTAAAATATGTCAAATTCGTGGTAAAATATATTCCAGTCTTAAAGTTTAGCTTATCTAAATTCTGCAAAATGCTCACAGAATTATGATGCACTTAGGTGGTTAATGAGGCAGCTTCTCTTTTTAAATGTCACTGTTATAATCAGACTTTAGAAGTGAGGAAAATGGACAATAATGAGTTACCATCAATCAATTGACCTTCTGAATACACACCATAAAGCTTAAATGCTATAATGGGAAAATATTCTTCCACATAATTTGGGGAAAAATAAAGATAGATAAAATATCTGGCACCCACTAAAATATGACCAGATTAAAAACCCTGTATGTACCTCCTTTCCATCAATGGAACAAACAAGATCCTACACAGTAATAATCTGCATAAAGAACATTCCTGACAATAACAAAAATAAAAACACACACACACACAAAGAAATCAAGTGTTCTTTTATTTTCCGAGTAAATTTTGTTATGAAAATCTATGAAGACAGTCAAAGGCTATATTCAAGTGAATAAAGTTTCAGGAAAACTCAAATTTTTATACAAAATGATCACCTCCAACAATTTATTCCAGATTTATCTATATTTTGGCAATGGACAAGCTGGATTAGACTTTTGGAAAGTAACTGAAATCATGGTGATCCAAATATGTAACAAATAAATTGCATTCATTAACAGCAAGTATCGAATATCATTCTATCCTTTTATAGGGCACCTTTGAATTATTCCTTGTAAAATGAGAAAGTATGCAAGATTTGCCCAACCTTAAATCTAGTGACAAAAGTTTGGACAGTATAAGGCAGCACATTTTAAAGTGTGGTCTGGAAAACCCTGGTGGTCCACAAAATCTTTACAGGGTTCAAGCATTCTTCATTATAATGCTAACAAGGTGTTTATTTTTCGGATCATTCCCTCACAAGTATAGAGTTTTTCAGAGACTTCATGGTATGTGGTAATTTCAGTGAACTGGGGGGGTTTGAGAATCAAGCTTACTTTTATTAAACCAGACATTAAATAGATATGCAAGAAGTAAAGCAAGAAAGCTAGCTGATCTGTGTGGTAATGGATTGGACACATGAGCATGAAGCTATGGTTGGCTTAATATGTAGACACAGATGGTTACAAATACAAACATTTATAAATATGTGAATACACACTGACCAGTATACACATATATAATTCTCTGCTATGTCAGCAGAGAGGACCTAGAAGCAATCACACACTCTTAACAACAAGCACACATAGCACCCAGATCTTGGTTTCTCCTACCATTCTCCAATACATGAGCCAAGGCTTATTGTAAAAAAGGCTGATTCTAGGACTGGGGCAAAAAGTGTTCCAGTGACTTTCTTTACCTTAGGTTTTGAGTATTGACAGCCTTTGAGCAAAGATGAAATAAAACCAGGGGTGATCAAGAGGTCAACTATGGCTTTAGTTACCTAGACAAAGGGGTGCAATGAAAAGTTATTGGCAAAAACAAACACACAAGGTTTTTGATGTAAACTGGCCTGATTCTTAAAGTATCAATGATATAATTTTGTCTGAAAAAGGCAGTTGGTCCAGAGATTAAGAGTGTCAAATTGTGTCTGTCTAATACATACTCTATTTGTTTATCAGTGAATTAATTGAGTCAACAAATTGGTGGGTGCTTATGCATGCCAAGCTTTGTTTTTAAATGTTGTTAACATTATGAGGCTTAATTCATATCCTCAAGCATCTCAAAAATCTAAAGAGAAAAATTGAAACATTATTATTCTTCAATGCATATATTACCTGGCTTAATCTTTGTAATTTTTATTAACATTGGCAAATCATCTATTAAGAGACATATTTTTTTCACAATTAACATCCCTAAAATCAAAATAGTCCAGACAATAAATGATGTCTTAGTAGGGTGTCATAGTTTATTTGGCCATACTTTATCTCTCCTTGGTGTCACATAAAATAATAATTCTTTTTTAAAATATATTTTTATTGATTTCAGAGTGGAAGGAAGAGGGAAAGATAGAAACATCAGTGGTAAGAGGGAATCATTGATTGGCTGTTTCCTGCACACCACATACTGGGGATGGAGCTCATAACCCATGTGCCCTTGACCAGAATCAAACCCGGGACCCTTCAGTTCCCAGGCTGATGCCCTATCCACTGAGCCAAACTGGCTATGGCAAAATAATGATTCATTTTAAAATCAATGGTATTTTAGGTTAGATGAAGTTAAATATATGCATCTTTGGAATCCATTTTTTTTTATTTAAAAATGAATAGTCTAAAAATGCATAGTAATTTCTCATTCAGCTATTGACTATGAGGAAGTTGGTGGATAGGCTCAGATCTGTAATACCTTGACCTTAGCTTCCCACCATTGCCACCTAATGTCCAACATCAGTGATTCCAGAAAGGGACAAATACCTCCATGATTTTGCTTGGGTCACTGGGTTCTTCCAAGATTTTAATGCTCAGTGTTCTACCAAATGAGGTCTGGGAACCTTAATAACTGGAAAGCCAAAGTTAGTATTTACGATAATTACAATAATTATAATAATGGAAATTGGTACTTTTTGAGAAACTAGTAAACTAGTCAATATGCTAGGCTTAGCTACTGAAATTTTTTGGTTTATTTATACAACATTGTAAAATAACTATTATTGATGCCCTTGATTGATAAATAAGTGAACTGAGGCATAAAACGTGTAACTGAGTGAATAGGAGAGCAGTATTCACAGCCACACCTCTGCTCCTTCACACTGCAGGATATGTCTTCCCAGAAACTTACAGGGGAAAACACAAATTCAAGCAATAAAATAAAGGAACCATCAGAAAATAATGAACTATTAGACTATGTTCTCCACGAGGGAATTTCTAGCATGTATTATTCAGTCAATAATTCCTCTTGATTTAAAAACTGGATTGAATTAATAGTGTGGAGATGAAGGGTGGATCCAAGTGACACCGTAGGGTTAACCACCAGTAGAAATCTATCCAAGTGGAAAACTAATAGAAATAAACCTGTGGTCAATGAAGTAGACATGTCCCTTAGGGCTGCCAAGAAAGATGTCTCAACTCTGAGTGCTCTAATGGAGAAAGTAGACAAAGGGTAAGGAGCCGCCAACAAAGCTCATTACCTTATGTATGTCCTCAAAAGCCCTTTGCTTTTTGATCTTTCTGTGATTTGAGAGAAAGAATTTTCACTGAGATGGCATGATATTGAAGGAAGAAAACTCAAAGTAAACTATTTGTTTTACCTGGCAGAGTGTCAAATAGAAATTCTAAATAACTTGCCCGTCTTTGGTTAACATATACTTTTTTAAAAAAACCTTAATGCAATAAAAGACACAGTGGGACATCTTATGTTGTTATTGGTCAAATATATATGAATTTATTGTTTTCTTTTTCTTTTAAGGTATGTTATTGTTGTTTGGGTTTGAAAAGAAAACCATGAAGCTCTTGATATTTGAAACTGCTAAAAATAGCCAGTTTTTTCCTGCCAGATGACAGAAAGGTCATATTTGTGACGCAAACCTTATGATTACATGCAATTCAAACTTCACAAATGGAAGGGTCATTGTAATCAGTGATAAACTTTTATTCATGTAAAAATGTAGACTAATATGTCAGGTTGTTCTCCCCAATATTTTTCAAACAAATTGTTAAATATATTGGATTTTGACAGACAAAATGTTGAGATTTCGGCAGGAGGAATACTTTATGTTATTGGTTAGCATATGTAGTCACTTGCCAGTAAAAACAAGAAAAAAATGAAATTATGAGTGTTTAAACATTAAATGTATTTTTTACTCATGAAGCCATTACTTTTTACAAAAGATCCCCCAGTAAAACTATTTATGTACTTGATTTCCAACATAAAGAAACCATAAAGGATTTCTAAAGATTTAAGAAATGTCTAGACTCCAACTGGGCTGAAAGTAAATTATTTTTAGGTTTCATTTAAATATCTGAATTTACTCTGAAATGCATTGTCATGGAAGAAAGTTATTATACCTAATAATATATCTATTTATTTCAGTGTTTATTCACTATAACTTCATATACATAAAATGCAATCTATATAGTGAAACATTATAGCATTCTGCAGAATGTCAAAACAAAATTCTTCAAGAATAGTTTTTTACAGAAAGCCTGAGATTTTACATGGTCCTGTGTTAAGACAATGAGTGTATGTTTTTTACATTCCCATGTAAAAGTGATATATTTTCTTGTTGATATATTTTGAGAACTCATTTCCCAAATCAATTGCTGCATACAAAGTGTCAGAAGCTGTGTGGATCATTCCAGTAGTGATATCTAGTATGGCAATTGCCATTGACTAGCATTTTATAGGTTTATGGTGGTCTACCATCATTCATTATAATCAATCTAGTTTTTGCAGAAGATGTGTGGGTGACTTTAACTGAGAAATGGTGGAGATCATCATCTGTGCATTTATTAAGATTTCGGTAACTCCTTCTGCAATTTTATATTATTTTAACCAAGGGTTGGGAGGCTCTTATAATAAAAAAAAAAAAAAAAAAAGAACAAGTATAAGTTTTCTGTCAGTTGAAAAATATATGCACTTAGGGATGAGGGAAATAAATATAGGAGAGACTGGACTCACTCAGTATGAAATTAATTATGAAAACCCTTTAATATGTAATCTATTTCTCCTGGGGAAGAACTCTATTTCTATACTTGGGTTGCATTGAGATATGACTCTTGTTATTGATCTGGAGTCAATGAGGGATGACCAAAATGTATTTTGAGGAGGGCAAGCATTATTCCTTAGGAAAGTCCTTTGCAGGACATTCAGGCAAGGGAAAGCTACTCTTCCCTAGAAAGAAGTAAAAGCTGCTTCTCTTGGTCAAGAAGATCCTGGGAATCTGTCAGTTGAAGATTTTCAGAATTCTCTAGTGAAACACCTTTTTCTCAGGTCTCAGAATAACACAACTTTTTTTATTAGGGTCACACAGGATACAAGGTTAATATAAAACAATCCATTATATTTCTTTATGTGTCAACTAGAGGCCCTATGCATGAAGATTCATGCAAGAATAGGCCTTGCTTCCCCTGGCTGCCGGCACCGGTTTCCCCCCGCCCCCGGCACCCAGGACCCAGGCCTTCGCTCTGGCTGCCACCTCCCGCCTTTGCTCCAGGCTGGCCACCGCCATCTTTGTCACATTAATTTGCATATTCCTTCCTTATTGTCTGTGGATGTTGCCATCTTTGTCATGAAGTGATGGTCAATTTGCATATTCCGTCTTTATTAGATAGGATAAGCTATTGAAAATTAAAATTAAAACTGTAATTTATAAATTGCCAAAGAACATAAAATACTTAGATATACATGTAAAAAGCTGTGTGAGATCTGTATGCTGAAAATTGCAAAACACTGATGAAAGATCAAAGAACTAATTCAAAAGAGATATATCATGTTTAATTATTGAAAGACTCAATATCTTCAAGATGCCAATTATCTCCAAATTGCATTATAGATACAATGCAATTTCAACCAAAATCTTATTTTTGTTAAAAATAGAAACTGACACAGTGATTCTAATGCAGAAGGAAAAAGAACTAGAATTATCAACACAATTTTGTAAAACAAAACAAACTTGGAGAACTTATTTTAACCGATTTTAAGCCATAAAACCACAGTAATAAAGATTGTATTATATTGGTAAAAGAGAGACAAAAACGAAAGGAACAGATTTTAATTCTAGAAATACACCAACACATGTATGGTCATTTGATTTTTGTCAAAGACAGGTCAATGGAGAAAGGATCATTTGATATGTTAATGGTTTTCTTGTTTTTCAACAAATGGCACCAGATCAGCTGGTCATCCATTTGCAAAACTCAAATTTTGACCATAATTTGTACCACGTATAAAAATTAAATCAAAATTGGTTATAGATCTAAATATAAAACCTCAAACTATAAAACTTTAATAAGAAAACATTATAACCATGCAAGGATTTCTTAGATACAAAATCAAGGAATTTTTGATAAAGAAAAAGAAAATGACACAATGGAACTCATTAAGATGAATTCTTCTCTTTAAAAGACACTGTAAGAGGATAAAAAGACAAGCTACAGAGTGGGACAAATGTTTTCAAAATACATATCTGATAAATTCATGTAGCCTACATACTATTTCGTTCCTCTTATATGACATTCTATAAAGACAAAATGCATAGGTTACAGAAAACAGATTAGTGCTTGTCTTAGGCTGGCATCTCCCAGAAGGGTTGGTTACCAAGGACAATGGGACAATTTGGGGGCTGATAATAATTTTCTATAGTTTTTATATTGGTTACAAGACTCTATGCATTTTTCACAACTCGAAGAATCAAACTCTAATGAGCACAGTCCCCACAGCCCCACCAGAGTCCCCAAGTCCTTTCAGCCCAGCTAGGGGGCGGCAGTCACATGATGCAGCCAGACCTGCCCTTAGCCCCCCAGCTGCCCAGGGCCAGCCTGAGGTGCAGGCAAGCCTTGGATGGTGGCTGCCCAGCCGCCCAGGGAGAGCCTGAGGTGTAGGTAAGTCTCGGATAGTGGCTGCCCTGCTGCCCAGGGCCACCCGAGGTTCAGATAACCAGGGCTGGCTGAGGCTTACGCTGCTGGCAGTGGCAGCAGCAGAGGTGTGATGGGGGCATGGCCTTTCCCTGATCGCCGGGTCGCCTCCCGCCCCTGAGGGCTCCCAGACTGTGAGAGGGGGCAGGCTGGGCTGAGGGACACCCCCTCCAGTGCCTGAATTGTCATGTACCGGGCCTCTAGTAAGAGATATAAATTATGTATATAAAATATTATACACGTGCAATGTTGAGCATCTTTTTATATACTATTAGCCATTTGTATGTCTTCTTTGGAAAAATGTCTATTAAGGTCTTCTGCTCTTTTTTATTAATTGGATTTTTTTGGGTTTTTGTTTTTGCTATTGATTGTATGACCTCTTTATATATTTTGGGTATTAACCCCTTGTAATGTGAATAACATTAATAAATTATACTTGAGATATCTTTGAGAAAGTTTTGTATTAATTCTGCTTCATAAAAGAAATGTAACCCTATTTCCTTAGGCATAAAGAATTAAGATCCAAAACAGGACCAACATTGAAAAAAGACTGGTACAGGGAATCACATTCTAGTTAGAGAACTATACATATCAAGTAGGAGAGAAAAAGCGTGATTTTTATAAATCTCTCAGATTGCTTAGACTTACATTTTGTTTTGAAGAGAATCATTGATTGGCTGCCTCCTGCACGCCTCACATTGGGGATCAAGCCCACAACTTGGAATTGATGTGCCCTAATCGGAAATTGAATCATGACCTCCTGGTTCATAGGTCGACGCTCAACCACTGAGCCACCCTGGCTGGGCTACATTTTGTTTTGAAAATGTGCAATTCACTAGAAGTGTTATTGAAGGTTTGTTCTTTCTTTTAACTGTAAATCAATCATCCTTGAAAGTTAGAGCTCATTTTAACATTGATGACATTTCATTTTAAAATACTAACTTGCAAATTATGTTTTTCTCAAAATATCCTTTCTGGGGATATTCTATTTTCCTGTTATCTCCTTCATTAGAAGATTAGTGATATTTGAAGGTCACATTTGCAGGACATGGAGCAGATCATGGAATACATTTGCATTTGAACTGGTGAACTACCACCTATGCAGGTGATAAAAAGACAGCAGATTAATAAAAACATCTTCACAAATCTAAAAAAGATATAGAAATGGAAAAGAAAATGTCAGATTGACATTTACATCTTCAGTTTGAATATTTTTAATTATCCTTCACTTCTCATAAGCTGTCATTTTATATTTCTAATCATTATATCTCAATACAAAAGGTATAAATCTGTTCTTCCATAATATCTATTCTATCATTTATTTATCTTCTGAAAGGAATTTGTTTGTAAATAGATGTGTTGGATCTCAAATTTATTGCTTAAAGAACATACTATCATGTTTTCTTTTCTTTTAAAAAGTATGTTTTTATTGATTTCAGAGAGAGGAAAGGAGAGTGGGAGAGAGAGAGAAACATCCATTGGCTGCCTTCTGCACACTCCCTACTGGGGATGGAGCCTACAACTGGGGCACGTGCCCTGACTGAGAATTGAACTGTGACCTCCTGGTTCATAGGATGATGCTCTACTACTGCACCACAACAGCTGGGCAATCATGTTTTCTTTTTGATATGTAATATACCATTTTAAACAAAAAATTCTGAATTTTTATGTGTTTAAAAATGTGAAGACTTTATAATAAAGAAAACCCATAAACTGTATTCAGACTTCTTTTTTTCAATCTATAAGATAACTTTAAGAAATTATATTTTCATATTGTGGTCTCTAAAGTAACAAAAATATGAATTAAATTTGTTATTTGCAGCTATAGTAGTAGAGCACTTATACCCTATTTATGAGATGATACCAGATCAAGGCTTTTAAAAATAATTTGATATGTTTTAATATATTTTTAAATTTCTTTATTGATTAAGGTATCACATATTTGTCCTCATCCCCCCATTCCCATCCCAAACCCCTCCCCACGCATGCCCCCACCCTTCTGTTGTCCATGACCACTGGTTAGGCTTATATGCATGCAAGTCCTTTGGTTGATCTCTCCCCCTTACCCCCTCCCTCCCCTACCTTCCCTCTGAGGTTTGACAGTCTGATCGATGCTGCCCTGTCTCCGGGTCTGTTTTTGTTCATCAGTTTATGTTGTTCATTATTTCCCCCAGATGAGTGAGATCATGTGATACTAGTAATACACTTATAAGAACCAAAGATGAGACAAGCAGTAATGGTTATGCTGAGAGGCAAATGAATCAGTCTGTAGTGAGTTTCTTTCTGGGCCAACATGTAATGAACCTAAAGCAGTCATATTTTAGTGCAAAAAATTAAAATTTAAAAGCTATCAAGACTACATTATAAAATTTCCAAAAGCCTCCTAATATTTAAATCAAAAAAGGGGGGATAGTAGAAGAATATCATGTAAGGAAAAATATCCTGTTTTAATATTTTGATAATTTAAAATATTTTACATAATTAACCTATGTGAGGCAAAAAAACAACAACACAACAATAACAAAACAACTCATGAAATTTCAAGGAGTTCACAAATCCACTATATTATTTGGACCTTCAAAAACTCCCTGTTAGTAATTGATAGATACAGTGGAGTGAAATCAGTTAAGGACACCAATGGCCTGCACCAACAATTAACTTGATCTAATTGACCTTTGAATATTCTATACAGCAACAGCATAGAATATTCCATTACCAAGTTGTAATAGAATATTCACTAGGAAAGGTCACATTATGGAACATAAAACATACCTTAAAATTTTTAAAGAACAAAAATCAAAGTACATTATAAGATCTCAAGAGAATTAAACTAGAAATATGTTATAGAAGGTGAAAGGTGGAAGTCAGTGGTGCGCACAGGCAGGCTAAATAGCCACCTCAGACAGTTATTAAGAAAAATTGAATTTATTTAAGGAAAGGGGGTTGGGGGATAGGATACCCAAAGGGAAGAACTACACAACAATGAGCCAAAGGGTATTGGGTTCACTATGGCAGCAAAAATATACTTAGAACAGTAGAACAAGGAAGG
This sequence comes from Plecotus auritus, assembly GCF_963455305.1. Taxonomy (NCBI): domain Eukaryota; kingdom Metazoa; phylum Chordata; class Mammalia; order Chiroptera; family Vespertilionidae; genus Plecotus; species Plecotus auritus. The sequence goes on from NC_137775.1 coordinate 61,982,587, forward strand.
GCATAGAAGCATCAACAGGAAAGTCTATGCTGGGCTTCTTTGGCTCACTGAGAAGTCAGAAAAGGGGGGCCTTGGAGACAGGTTCAGGGGGTTAGCCTGGGACAACCTACCACTGCCCTTTACTCCCCTGGTTGCAAGTCTTGTGGGGTCCCTTAGAGAAAAGAAGGGGGAAGGGAATGGGGCTGGTGTGCTCCTCTGGGAGAGAGCTTGCACTGGGTCCTTCATTCTGAGAGTACTCACCTCCTTCTTGAAGGTGGAAACCTTAGGGGAGATCTCAGGTGAGTGTCTCAATAAAATATTCATCAGCTTTCCAGGTTTGCTCTTTCAGGGTCCTGGTCTCCACTGATTGTTTGGTGCCAGGGCAGGGGTCATTAGTCAATGTAACTGGTCCTGAGGCAGTCACAGAATCACTTGTCTGGTTTTGCTGCTTTTCTGGGTCTGGAGTTGAAATACAACTGAGGCCTAGATGTTATCTTAAGGGAGGACAAGGTCAGGGGATCTAAACTGCCTTACCAGGATATGAAAGTTCAGGGGTCCCAATCACATGACCAGTGATATGCTAGGGGAGGATAGGTTACCCTGGGGATGAGGTTCTCATTTTCACGGTTTTGCCTCTTGCTAGGCATCCAGGGCTTTCTGCTCTGGTGAGTTTCTCTTCCTGGCCCATCGTCCTTGCTCTGCTCATGTCTGTGAGGATAGCTGGAAGATCTCCATATGTTTAGCAAATAAGCAATATATTTTTATGTAACTCACAAGTCAAAGAAGAAATTACAAAAGAAATTTGAAAAATATTTTGAATTAAATGAAAACACAGCTTATCAAAATGTGTGGGATGCAGTTAAGTCAGTTTTTAGAAGAAAATGTATAATATGGAGTGTATGTATTAGAAAATATAAAAAGTTCTAAAAATTGATAACCTAAGTTTACACTTTAAGAAGTTAAAAAATGAAGAGAAAATTAAGACTAAAGAAGGAAAAAATAAAAGTTAGGTGGAAAACAAGAAAATAAAAACCAGGAAAACAACAGATAAAACTAAAAGTTAGTTCTTTGAAAAGATCAATAACATTAATACATCTCTAGCCAAGCTAGTTGAGGAAAAAAAGGGCACAAATTACCCATATCAGAAATGAAAGAAGGGTAATTACTACTGATTCCATGAACATTAAAATGACAATAAAGGAATACTATTAACAACTCTCTACCTTAAAAGACACAAAGATAAATAGACACCTGGAATAGCTACAGTAAGCAAGATTGTGTTGTATTGATAAAAGAATACACACATAGATATATAGAAAAGAACTAAAAGTCCAGAAATAGACCCATACAAATATAGTAAACTGTTTTTTATTTTCCCAAAAGGCACAAAGATAATTAAATGGAGAATCATTACTAGAATGTTGGAAATTCATATGTGAAAAATTGAATCTAAACATAGAACTTACACCTTACACAAAAATAAACACAAAATTGATCATATATCTAAATGCAAAACTAAGAAAATTTAGGGAAAAAATGGACAAAAGCCCATATTACCTTGGTTTTGGTGATGAGTTAAGTACAACACCCAAAGTACAATCCATGAAAGAAAAAAAATATACTGGGGCTTTGTAAAATTGGAAATTTCTGCTCTGTGAAAGATACTGGTAATAGAATGAATAATCATACCTTCAATAGGTGAATATATAAATAACCCGTGATACATTCACACAGTGGAATACTATGCAATGATAAGAATGAGCTATCAAGCCATGTACTAATATAGATAAATCTTATGTTTGTTTTCATTGATTTTAGAGATAAAGGAAATGAGAGAGAGAGAGAGAGAGAGAGAGAGAGAGAGAGAGAGAGAGAGAGAGAGAGACAGCAATATGAGATAAACGTTGATCATTACCTCCCATATTTGCCCTGACTGGGATAGAACCCACAACCTAGGTATGTGCCCTGAATCAGAATCAAACCTACAACCTTTTGCTGCATAAGACTATGCTCCAACCAACTGAGCCACCCAGCCAGGACTAGATATACCTTAAATGCATATTGCGAAGTGAAAGAAGCCAGTCTGCTATATGATTCACTTTACATGATATATTGGGAAAAGTAAACTCTGTAGATAGTAACAGATCAGTGGTTGCCAAGGGGTTCAGTGTTAAGAGTAGTGTTGAATAAGTAAAGTACAAGGGATCTTTTTATAAGAACTATAAAATACTATGTGTGGTTATAGTAGCACATAACACTAGGCATTTGTCAAAACCCATAGAGCTTTATAGCATGAAGTGAACCTTAACATATGCAAAATTAAAAAAAAATAATCATCTAGGAGGTCAGAGAATTCCAGCATGGAATGCAGACTCTGACAAAATAATCTAATTTTAACATAAATATATGAAATAGACTCATTGAAGGAGATGGGGGGAAAAGCTTTGACCTAAGTAACTTTGACAAGGAGTCTAGAGTACAAGACTGAAGACAGAGAGATATCTACATAAACATTTTTGCTGTAGTTTATAAATGTGTTTCCCATGGGGGAACATGTTAACAATATATGAAACCACTGTATATGTATACTGGAACTGAACATTTAAGTAAATGAATAAGAGAGCTAGGTTTTCTCACTGATGCTGTGAGGGTTTAGATTAGAAAGGTGAGAAGGCTACAGTGATTCATTCAGTGATAGAGTTGAAGATATGAGTATGAAGCTATGCTTAACTTAAAATAGATATGATGATGGCATAAAGAAACATTTACACATATTTTATTACACAGATTAATATATATCCATATATTTCTTTGCTCTGTCAGTTGGGAAATGATATTTCGGTAGCAATAAGGAGACCTAGCAACTACACTCCAGAAGTGTGCCTACACATAATAACTTACTTTTAAAAAGTATAGTATGGAAAGGAAAATAAAGAGTAACTTTATTGTGGGGAAAACACTACCTTAGCCAGGTGATCAAGGTCAGTGTCAACAGTGATAGGTTTTGGGAAATAGTGAGTTTTCCCAAATAGCAAGTAAGAATTGTACAAAGCAAATTCCTAATTTGTTGGAACTTTTAAAATGTTGCAATGTTAAAAGTAATTGCTATGTGCAAAAATCAATAAAGTAAATTTAAAGATCATCAGTTCAACTCTCTTATTTTATAGATGATCAAACAGACCAGTGGGGTTAATTGAAGTCATGCAGTTCATCCAGTGAGTTAGTTATTAGCTGATCTGGGAATAGAACCTGTATGTTCAAGCTCATCTGTCTTTGCATTACTCCATTGCCAGACTAAAACAAATACTTCTATCCATCTGTTCTTTTCATACAAATTTTAAAAATCTTTCCTATCTACAAAGCCATTTCCTTCAATATACAGCAAAACTTCTTAAAGTCATCTGTGCCAGTTATCTCCCAGCCAGGGTGAACAAAGCCCAGAGCTTTCACTTACATTTACTTTTATCATAATAAAAAATTAAAGTTCTCAAACATTTTTCCAACAGAGTAATCTGAGCAATCAATTTCATTTCACTTTCAAAATTGGTCCAGTTTGGACAATAGTTATATGGTCCACATATAACTTGTGTATATGTATATGTAAACACTAGAGGCCCAGTGCACAAATTGGTGCACTGGTAGGGGTCGTGGCCTGCAGGGATTGGCCCACTGTGGGAGCACCACTCATCCCAGGCAGCTCCTGTATTGAGCTTCTGCCCCCTGGTGGTCAGTGCACGTCATAGTGACTGGTCAACCGGCCATTATGCCGTTTAGTCACTGGGCTTTTATATATATACTAGAGGCCCATTGCACAAAGATTTGTGCAATAGGCCTTCCTTCCCCTGGCTGCCGACACCAGTTTTCCTCTGGCACCCGGGACCCAGGCCTTCGCTCTGGCCGCCGCCTTCCATCTTCATTCCGGCCAGTCTTCAGTGTTCACTCTGCCCGGAGCCTTCAGTCTTCCCCGTTCTGGCGGGAGCGCCGCTCCTGTAGCTGCCTCCTCCCCCCGCCCTCCTCCTTATAGCAGGCGTCACGCCCTGCCCGGCCACTCCGCGCCTGCACATGCAAATTAACCTGCCATCTTTGTTGGGTTAATTTGCATAGTCACTCCTGATTCACTGGTGGACATCATGGAGGTATGGTCAATTTACATATTTCTCTTTTATTAGTGTGGACTAGTAGATAACCTGATGAACAATGGGAGTTTGACAATCCAGAAGGATCCACTCCATCACTATTTCTCAGCTGATTATTTTAATTACACATTACTATTAACTATACTTCAAACATAGAAAGTGTCTGAAAAATATTACTGCAAACAATCTTTAGATTATATTTATTATTGTAAGGAAAGCAAGCAGAAACAATAGAAAATAACAGAGGTGATACTTTCAACCCTAAAAATCCTACAGCTATTTTTCAGCTCCATTTTATCATGAAAGCTGTGAATAAATCACTTATAGAAATTATTAAAAAGATTTCTTGAAATATGAATTTATATCCATTATCATTAATTTTAAACCTTGATCTAGGAATCTATATTAACTATTTAAGGTATAAACCATCCTGATTAGCAAGATATTTAACATTTAAAAATAAAGACTTAACTTCCAATTGTTTTTGCAACAATGTTTAGTAAGTCAATGCTTAATCCAAGTACTTTATAACATACCATTAAATATTAATAGCTTTATTAAATTTTAGAATAGTAATGATAGTAACATTTTGAACACAGTATGTTCAAGGGGATATTTGAATATATAACATATATTATTTCATTTGGTCTTTAAAACAACTCTATGGAGTACTTATAATTATTATCCACCTTTTAGTTGATGATTAAACTGAATCACAAATATTTGAAGTAATTTTTCCAAGGTCACACAGCTATTCTTGGTTGCAGGCAGTCTGGAAGATTTTTGAAAATTATATTATCAGAGTAGTATATTAATATAACTTATATAAAAGCTTTATAAATGTAAAGCATTTTAGATTGATCCTGTTTTCATTATGTAGAAATAAAAAATAAGAACCATCTCTATACTTAGAGTTTAATCTTCAGATTTATCTGCAGAAATATGAAATATTCATATATAAATTTTCTCATGCAGCATAGTTTGTAATGGCAACATTTGGAAATAACCCAAATGTCCATCATTTGAGGATTAGTTAAAATTATGGGGTGTGGGGCAGGGAAGACAGCTATACAAGAGAATTAGGACAATTTCTGTTATTTTATTAAGTGATGAAAAGAAAGATACAAAACAATGTGTATAATAGACTGTCCTTTTTTAAAAACAATGGGCAATAATCTATATTTACATGTATATTCACAAAGGCACTCTGGAATAAAAAAAGGGTGGGAGGTACTAATAACAGTGTTACTTTGGGCAGTATTGAAGACAGGGCTGGCTGGCTAGGGTACTGGAATAGAAGGGAGATATTTCACTTTCTATTTTGTGGTTATTAATTATGGGCTAATATTGCCTACTCAAAATTATATTAGCTTAAAATTTTAAAAGGTTATTTAAAACTATTGTATCTTAAATGATTATATTAACAAAGAGAGGTTAAAATATTTAGAAAATAATTTGCCATGGTACAAAATTAAGAATGAGAGATTTGAGATCTAAACAACTTTTTTCCTGTTTGAGTGGTTCAAATGTCAGGGCCACTGAAGGAAAGGAGAGGAATGGTACATATTTTATCATGAAGCCAGAGATTATTTAATAGGTTGCCAGTGCATGGACTCTCATTAAAGAGTGAATGCCCATCCTCCATTGCCAGTGAAAGGTAAATGAACATGAGGAAGTTATTCATTCCCTCTTGAGCATGAGTACATTCATCATTTTCCATGGAGCATGATTACAACTCCAGGTTTCAGTTTTCATCTGCATATACACGATCTTAGATGATCTTCTGCAATGTCAGTATATGAATATCTCATCAACACCTTCCATTCACATATATTTTCAAATTTATTATTCTTTCTTAATGTTACACACAATTATCCTTAACTCTGAACTTCAGAATTTTTGGTTCCTCAAAATTATCTTTTTTCATCTTTCAAAGTAATCAGGCAAGCAAACCTTGCTGTTTTTTCCCCTCTTATGTTCCTGTTCATTATCTTCCCACTAAATTCTATTGTTTAGAATCCTTGCTGTATTATATCAAGAGCACAATTTTCTTGTCATAATTCTTTCTGTCCTTTCTTTTAGTATGCCATTACCCTTTTAAAAAGCTCCCAATATTTTTAACCTCTTTTTTTTTTTTTTTTTAAATATATTTTATTGATTTTTTACAGAGAGGAAGGAAGAGGGATAGATAGTCAGAAACATCGATGAGAGAGAAACATCGATCAGCTGCCTCTTGCACACCCCCTACTGGGGATGTGCCCGCAACCAAGTTACATGCCCTTGACCGGAATCGAACCCGGGACCTCCCAGTCCGCAGGCCGACGCTCTATCCACTGAGCCAAACCGGTTTTGGCTTTTTAACCTCTTAATGAAGCTTAATGGTGAACCTATCTCATTTATTATTGACTCAGTGTGATGGAAGTAGTGTGCTCATGCACAAGATAAACCAAAGTTGTTGAATGGATTTTATAGAAAAATGATAGCTCTTCTCTAGTCATATTTTCCTAGTTCATGTTTAAATGACCACGTGTTACTTTCAAATGTATAACACAGAATATTACTATCTTCAACAGAATTTTCCAACTAAAATAGAAAAAAATTACATAAGAACAAATATTTTGGGGAACAGGCAAATTAAGTGCAGGAATATAAGTTAAGTTTAAATGGATTTACTGAAGGCCAGTGATTCAGAAGAAAAGAAGAAACTCAGAAGCGATTGTACACTTATAATAAAGACTTCCAATATTCCTGTGGCCAGGGTCTAGGTTGTGGGCCTATTCTACAGGTCTTATTAACAAGGTCCTTTTGTCCTCTAGTAACTAAATTTCTTTAGTGATACCAAAGAGATATCTTCCTTATGCCAAATCCTGATTCATGATACATGGTGCTATAATAAGGTTCCAGTGTGCTAGCAAAGCATATTAAGTACAACAGAAATATGCAAAGTGTGCTTTAGGCATTTCAGCACCATTTAATAGCACATTTGCCTTTACTAAACTACAAAAATAATAACAAAAATCTTGGAAGCAGAAGTTGAATTTTGTTGACAAAATTACAAGAGGAGAATCAAGTTATTTCTTTTTAAATTCATTTATATTGTGATGATAATGATGATTCTAAAATAACCAAAAAGCATTCTATTTGTTAGCTAGTATAACCTCAATATCAATGTAACATTTAGTGCTAATTTGGAACAAAATGAATTTCAAATGAGTTTTAGAATTGAAGATATGTTCTATTGTTCCTGGCACATTAGGGTTTACCTTGTTAGTATTCATTAGAAAGGATGTTCATATCAACTGAAAATAATTATAGACCTCATAAAACATTTTATTATGTTTTTGAAAGGATTTCAAAATGCATACAAGTGGTGAGTCTCCCAATGATTACAATGAAAAAGAGGAATTACTATTGTAAAATAATACTCAAAAATTGGTTGAAAATCCTTTGTTAGTGTGGACAAACTGTGGAAAGCATTTAACATTTTTCTTCTAATGTGTTTTTGAAATTGTAATAATGTACTAACGGGGTTCATTGTTGTAATATAAGTCAACTTTAATTTTAATATAATCTAAGGTATTAGTTTATCCCCTGAATGAAAATCTGGACAAATTCCATGGTCTTTACTTTCTTTTAGATCATAAAATGTCCTTATACAAGATAGCTTTGGTTCAAAAAATTCAGGTGCTCAGTTTCATTAATAATCAAAAGTTGAAAAATTCACTTACATATATTCTTTTTCTCTCCATTTCATAGATACCTGAAGTGAAAAGAAACATATTTGTTTTCCCTTCTTGGGTTTCCATCTTAATTGTGGGGGGAGGGATAGAGGAGGAATGTTTTCAGGAAAGACCTTAATTGACCAGCATCATCCAAGATGTCATTGGCTAACCCAACTAGCACTTGGCAGCTTATCATGAGTATTTCCATCGACTCTTGACTATATTGCTTCTTATTGGGCGTCTTTTATCTGTGGGTTCTTCCTTTGGTGTGGACAAATGGATCTTTTTTAGCTAGTTATTTATAGTTTTGTTCTTAGCCTCTGGGAATCCAGAGCTCTTCTTCCAACATCGGTATCTGTTTTTCCCTGTGGGGATCCTCCGGATAGCATCTAAAAATAACCTATGCCAGCATGCTGTTGTATGTAGCCCATGTAGACACTGAGAAATTCTCAATTTTGTGCCACCAAATTCTAGAAGCCCCCCAAAGCAGCACCCTTTTCGTGTTTGCCGTTAGAGGATCCAGTCTCTGACCCTTTCCACCTGCCAGGTGAGTCAGACTGTATTCACCGTGTCTACAAAATTGGGAGGCCATGTGTGATGTTCTCCAGTTGGTTGCACTAAGTCCCACTGAAGCCCCTCTTTCTAGGCCAATGAGAAGTATATCCTAGGTTATCTCTTAGAGTAGAGGGGGTGAGTGATGGGACCAAAAAGCTACCAACTCCCTCCAAAACTTCTCCTAATCTCCACTTCTTTTCTCAATTTCTCCAAACCTGAAGGTGGTGGTCAGCAAAGTATCACATAACTAGTTGTCTTCCATCTCTTTTCCAAGTTTTGCACAATGGCTTCCCTTTCAATTGTGATATATATTGAAATGAGGCAATAATAGTTTCATTTTTATATCCTGTTAGTTTTTCTAAGCATAGGTTCTTACAAATCAAATGCACAGAACTCTGATTTTGGTTCATTACTGTAATTTCACAGGGTGACATTGAGAAGACAGTGTACTCCACTATAATTTCAGATATTAGTAACATATTTTATAGGAATATCTGTATGATATGATTTATATACTGAGAATAAATTAATTATAAAATATTTTATATACCTATTTTAATGTTATAAGATAAATCTATAATAATAAAAGTAATATGCTACTTAGACCAGACAGCCAAACAGCCTTCCGGACATCATTTCAGACATCCTTCTGGATGAAGCCACCAATGGTGGGATCTGAGGCAGAGGTGGTTAGGGACGATCAGGCAGGCAGGCAGAGGCAGTTAGGGGTGATTAGACAGGCAGGTGAGTGGTTAGGGGCATCAGACAGGCAGGCAGAGTGGTTAGGGGCAATCAGGCAGGCAGGCAAGTGGTTAGGGGCGATTAGGCAGGCAGGCAAGTGGTTAGGGGCGATTATGCAGGCAGGCAGAGGGGTTAGAGGCGATCAGGCAGGCAGGCAGACAAGTGGTTAGGAGCCAGCAGTCCCGGATTGCAAGAGGGTGCAAGCCAGGCTGAGGGACCCCCCCTCTCGCCCCCGTGCATGAATTTCATGCACCAGACCTCTAATAGATATATAAAATGAAAGAACACATTTTTATTTTTGTAATTAGAAAGGTATTATAGAAAAGTCAGATAATGTGGCTTTTAAAGCCTTTATGTGAAATTCATTCAAAATTATTTTAATGGGATTTAGTTCAATTGTGCACCCCTAAATGACCACTAAGCTAAATGTTATTTTGAGCATAAATGAAAGATTGGCTTCCTTCCAGTCTTTCTCCTTGACTGACATTGATGGAAAGATAAACAGTCAGCATCTGCCTGTTCTTCTAAAGAACATTTTGTTACCATCACATTTGGGCCACAATCACTTGTAGTTTATTATCACTGTTTCTAATCCTGGATAGAAATTTCTGACAACACCAGAGTGGTTCAAGCATTTTGGAAGTGCTTACTATGAGATAAAGGATTCATGGCAGGTAAGGATACTGTTTTAAAGGTACCTATAAATTGGTGTTGGACATTTTTTCCTGTAATAAGAGAAAGCTCAAAGTAATGTAATGAAAACAGTTTTGGCAGACATTGGCTTGGATGTCAGATTTAGGACTTCAAAGAAGTGCCATGGAGCCAAGCCTGCAGCTTCATTGTTAAAATCATCCCTACTTAGGGGAAAGAGAGAAGAGAATGAGAGGGCAGCATGGATCTCTATGGCTTCTCCTCTGCCCACACACTTCCTATTCTCACTTATTGGTGACCTTCCTTATTACTCAGCATAGAATAAGTCTTTATATTTTGCACATTTCTTTTTATGATATTAAACCACATTAATGTTTTCTCTAAATCTAGGACATCTACTGTGTTTCCCCGAAAATAAGACATCCTCTGAAAATAAGACCTACTTACAGGTTTCCTTCTGAGTGAAATATAAGGCATCCCCAGAAAATAAAGGCCCCCAGGCTCTGTCTCAGAATGAAAATTAATTTACCGTAAACTGGTCGCTAGGGCCACCCCGACTGGCGTCTAGCAACCAGTGACGTTACGCGGAGTCCTGACTTCACTGCTGTGTGGAGGCGGAGCGGAGGTCGGAGTGAGCGGTGAGCACAGGGCGGGAGAGAGGAGGAGACTTTCACAGATGTGTGTAGAAGAACAGGAGGATTAGAGCAGACGGGATGTGGCGAAGGTGGTGAGTGTTGGTCTGTCTCTGGTTACACTACCTGATATTCACGGCTGCCTTCATGATGACTGAAGGTTCTCAGTCAGTGGCAGACCCTGCTCCAGCCCAGATCCAGGCCCCAGCAAGCCCAGTGAGAGCCCCCAGGCAGGCCCCAGGGGGTAAATGTCTGATAAAGGGGTAGGGGGGATGTCTGGTAAAGGTGTTCAGTGGCACAGGGGTGGGGGGAGGAGGATCACTTAAAATGACACAGGAGGATCAGAGAGGGCAATCAAAATGACGCAGGAGGATCAAAAGGGGTTACTAAAATGGTAATCCCCCCCTCTGATTCTCATGTGCATTTTGATTCCCCCCTCTGATCCCCCCTGTGTCATTTTGAGTGATCCCCCTCACCCCACCTTGATACCCCAATTCCTTTTTTTTTTTACCCTTAGAAATGAGCACAAAAAGAAAAAGCTACTCCGTGGAGTATAAGAAAGGAATCATGGAAGACTCTTGGGGCCAAAATCTTACTGCTTTCTGCAAAGAGAAGATGTTGAGTATCCGAATGGTCCGAAAATGGCGAGCAGGGTATGGTAACCTCATTGAACAAGTGGACAAGGGAAATGCTAAAAAGCGCAAGTGTGGATCAGGTCGGCAACCATTATTTTCCGAGCTGGAAGACCTGATCTGTGAATGGGTTGTTGACAGGAGAGCAAAGGCTTTGGTTGTGAATAGGGCTCAGATTCAAGAATTTGCCCTTGCAATGGCACCACAGTTTGACATAGCCCCCGAAGACTTCAAAGCATCACAACACTGGCTGGATAATTTCCTTCAGCGAAGTGAACTGTCTTTAAGAAGATCTACAACATTGTTTAGGTTGGAAAATACTCAAGTTATTAAGCGAGCACTTGCATTCAAGTCCTTTATTGATGATGCTGACTTCTCTAAATACAATCTTTCCAACATGATTGCTTTGGATGAAACTGCAGTGTTTATGGGCCAGTCATCTCAGACAACAATTGAACAGCGGGGTGCCTCCTTGGCTTACATTCCCTCCACTGCTTACGAAAGTGCACGTGTTTCCTGTATTTTGGCAATTCGTCTGGATGGCACTAAAATCCCACCTTTTATCATTTCTAAGGGCAAGAAGGAAAAGATTGAACGTGTTTTGGGCATTTTTATCCTTGAAACTGAAAAAGCCTGGGCCACACAAGCAGTTATAAGGAAGTGGGTCGATTTAATGCTGCCGCTTGTTATGCGAGGGAGCCAAAGAGGTCTGCTAGTCTGGGATGCAGCCAGCACTCACCGCGCTAAAGACATGAAGACATTTCTTCACGAAAGAAAAATAGATCAGATAATGATTCCCGCAGGAATGACGGCCTATCTCCAGACTTTTGATATTGCAATAAACAAGCCATTCAAAGACAATTTGTGCATGGAAATTAATGACTACATTGAAAATAGAACAGAGAGAAATCAGCGTGGAAACTTTGTGAAACCTAAACTGCAAGAAGTTGTGACTTGGGTGAAGAATTCATGGGAGAAAATCACTGACAGTTGCATTGCAAATGCACTGCGAGCAGGCTACCTTGACAAGAAGTACTCATTTAAAGACAGTGCTGTTGCTAAACATGAGAAATTTGGTCCACTGATTCTGAAAGAAATGGAGTCACAAGAAATTCACCAGGATATTCAGGAATTGGATTGTTATGATGATGTTCCAGAAGATGATGACATGATTGTCATTGAATAAATGAGTAAATTCTTGATACTGTAGGATTCACAGTTTGTCTGGTCTGTGTTGACAACTACCGTACTACCATACCATATACAGGTAATAAATTTCCTTTATTTTCATTTAACAATAAATGTGCACTGTATTCTTCTTCATGGAAAAATAAGACATCCCCTGAAAATAAGACCTAGCGTGTCTTTGGGGGCAAAAATTAATATAAGACACTGTCTTATTTTCTGGGAAACACGGTATTCCTAACCTTTTTTTATGCTTAACAAATCATATATATCTCTTGAGTTTAATAGATAATGCAAGATTCTACCATTTGTCAAGCTTGGTCACTTTCACAATTTATGAGATAGAAAAAGTTGGATAGGGTTCTTACCCTCTATCAGACTCAGTTTCTTCAGATCTAAAATGAGAAAATTATTATAGCCTTTATTTGTTGCTGTTTTTTAATGGGATACTGTAGATGAAGCCCCAATACAATTTTAACACATATTAGGGATTCAACAAACATGAATGGCTTTTTTTTGCTCTCCATAAATAAAATAATATTCCAGAGGAGAGAAAGGAAAACTTCCATCTGGCGAATCAAGGCATGGTTTGTGGAGAAGGTATCACTTATTCTGAAGCTTGGAGAAGTACAAGTTGGAGTTGTGAAAGCAAAGGAAAAGATATTTCTAGAAAAGGAAATACCATAGTTTAAAGTGTTGAAAGTAAAATATATCTAAGAATTACACCTGTGTTTCAATTTATAAGAAACAAACTATACATTAAATTAGTAGTAGAGAAGGTAATTAAAGGACAAAGATTTTTAGGGTATTGAAATATTCACTGAGGAATTTGGCCTAAAGTTATAAAGAACAAATAACTGTTAAGGTCGTTTGTTTGTGTGTGTTTGTTTTTTGACATGCTCAGGGTGCGATTCATGGAGAAAAATCCAGGAATGATGTGTTTAAAGCAAATGGAAGTTATGTAGGAAGTAAATAGGAAGGATGGATTTGGGAAACTCGGTGTAAACGATGGAACAGTAACTACTAAAGCAATTATCTTTAATTTATTGATAGTCTTCATTAAGAGTTTTCCAATGAAAACATTTCATCTTCTTGCTAAATTTAGAGTAAAAATGACATTAAAAATTTTTAACAGTGTACTTTCACTCTTAGGTAATTTATAGATATATTTTATATATGTATATATAAATGAATGATTCTGTAATGAATATATATATTACAATTAAAAATTATAACCTTCCATCATAAATCCTTCTGCCTTAATTTTTTAAAAATGTTAATAGCTTTTCATTGCTTGTTGTATCCCATTATTTATCTTGGATTTATTTTTCTTCCTGCTACAGTATATTTTCTGGTAATATTTTAGACAAATTATGCATGGGCAAGCCTTCTAAATACTTATATATTGAACATATCTTTACTTCACCCTTGATCTTGAAGTGATAGTCTTGAAGTGATGAATACAGATTTATTGTGTTAATTATATTTCTCAGTATTTCAAGTATATTGCTCTATTGCCTTCTTATGTTCTTCTCATGGCTTGTGGGAAAAGGGTAGTTTTCACATATGGCTGATGGAAATATAAATACAGCATGTTTTTGAAAGCAGTCTGACAATATCTCTTAATATTAAAAATATATTAGATCTTTGACCAAGAAATTCCATTCCCAGGAATTAATTACATAGAAATAAAAGCACCAATAAGTAAAAATTCCTTTACATAAGTATACTTACCTCGTAATGAATAAAGAGAAATTGAAAAAAAAAGTGAATGCAAATCAATATAGAAATGGATAATAAATTAAGGCACAGCTAACCCATGAAATATTTTGCATTTATTAAAAAACAAATGAGCTATTCAAGCTAATGTGAAAGGCTTTTACAATGCATCTATGAGAAGATAAGATGAAGAAAGGTATTTTAAATAATCCCATTTTGTAATTAATGACCAAAACCTTCCTTATACAAGCTAATTTGTATGTCTGAATTTGGAGGAAAATATGGAAAGAGAAAAGTGTTACCTCATTGTGTTGGAGTTGCAGAATGGTCTTATATAGGAAGTTATAAGAGCAGGAGGAAGAGGAAGACAGTGTAAAGAACAGGAATAAAGAAAAATAAAATTGAATGTATCAATTAATTAAAAAACAGAAAGCATACATTTCTTGAGAACAGGAATATGCTTTCAGAACTGGTCCTACCTGGAGAGTATCATGCTAAGTGAAATAAGCCAGTCAGAGAAAGACAAGTACCACATAATCTCACTCACATGTGGAATCTAATTAATAAAATAAACTGATGAAAGTAGTGGATCCAGAGACATGGAAGCATGGAACAGAGTGCGGAATCTCAGAGGGAAGGTGTGGGGGGAGTGGCAGTGGTAATCACCCAAAGACCTTGTATACATATATGCATAACCCCTGGACACAGAAATAGGGTTGTGAAGGCCTGGGATGGAGGGTGGGGGCGGTGGTCTACGGGGGAGAAAGGGAGACATATGTAATACTTTCAACAACAAAGATTTAAAAAAAACAAAAACAAAAAAACCTGGTCCTAAAATTGATTAGCTTTATCAAATTTCAGTCACATATATTCATATATTCTTATGGAATAAAGTTACATTTTGCAACATACATTAGTTGTTTGACTAAATCAAACTTAATTAATGGTTTATAGCCTGAAACATTATGAGAGAGAGAATCACGGATCAGCTGCCTCCTGCACGCCCCACACTGGGGATCAATCCTGCAACCCAGCATGTGCCCTGACCAGGAACTGAACCAAGATCTCCTAGCCAGTGGTCGGCAAACTGCAGCTCGCGAGCCACATGAGGGTCTCGAGCCGCGGTTTGCCGCTCTGTTGACTAATGAGTTTGCCGACCACTGACCTAGACTCTGGATTCCAATAATTACAGGCTGTTGTTCTTCCTTGTGATTAAGCCCCTATCCCAGTGGTCGGCAAACTCATTAGTCAACAGAGCATCAAACCGCGGCTCGCGAGCCGCATGTGGCTCGCGAGCCGCAGTTTGCCGACCACTGTTAGTCCATGGGTCAACACTCAACCACTGAGCCACACGGGCCAGGCTAGCCTGGAACTTTTTGAATTAAAGTTCATAGAGATTTATTCAAGATTTGAAAAGGATCTGTATTTTAAGATACTGTTGTGAGAAAAATGTCATAAAACATGACCGCTGGGGTCTTTTAGTGTTCTCTAAATGACAGTTGTATTCAATAACCTCCCATGTACTCCAAATTTTATGTGAAGATAAAGTAAATGACAGGTCTTTGCATTTTGGGTGATAAAAAATCAGTGTTTTGGAACTCTTTTATTCTAATTAAGATATTAACATATTTTGAATAAAATTCAATATTAAAAAAAGTTCTGATTTTTAAGGCAGCATCTGCTGCACTAATAAAAAATTTCTCCAGATAGGGATTCTTATGTCACAACTGATCACATTAGCAAGTGAGTCAAGACTGTGATATTTTCCACTAACAAGATTTTCATAAATCAAATGCCCCTGGAAATGAAATAAAGCTCGAATGCTATCAAGGTAGTACAATATCTCAAATAGTTTCCTGGTAACAGTCAGTATATAGTAGAAATGCATCTTAATATATTCCCTAGAATAGATTAATTCTACAAGGCTATTCACATCTCAGACCTCAGTAAGAAAGAGTGTGTTCTCTTGGTGACTACTGGTAGGAATTCCTTGGCTGCCATTCAGGATGAGCACCACGCTGCCAAGATGCTCTATTCAGTGAAATGGGCATCTGCATCTGGACTTAGCTCATCAATAAATTACCAGAAGGAATATTTCCTTTCTGTCACTTGGGAACCACATATGAATTCGGCTTCTGCTTGCTGCTTGTTCATGGTCAGGCCCAGACCTATTGGGGAGCAGGGAAGGCCGGGCACAATGACTCATTCAGGCCTGAGCACAAGGAAGGAAATACTCGATGGCCAAAATGCTATGTGGAGTTCCATTCAGAGCACCACACATTTCCCTGAAACTTGCTTAGGAAAACATTCTAATGCTGTTTTTAGTGTGTTCTATTTGTCATTCTGAAACACAACATATTAGCTGCTTTGAACTCCTGGGCACTAAAAATATTTAAGTTACATAAGCAGATTGAGTGAAAGACTAAATGGAGCTTTTAACTCAACACACTCAAAAGCATCTCCTTATTGCCCTAACGAATAGTGAAGCTCTTGTAAGCGACTGTGGAAAGCCATCCAGACAGCCAGCCCATATTGAACAGTGCAAGGGAGCAGCAAAACCAAGATAAATAGCCATGCATATTTTCTCCTGCTGGAATGAAAAGTAATGTTTTGCAAAAATATATACTCTTTTTCCTATTACTATTACAGTTCTTGTATGACTTTCATGTCCAATTGTTGGCTGACTCAGACTTCCAAAATGTTTGAGGGTAGAAGGAAAACAGAAGGAAGAGATATTGCTTTTGTGCCCTATTTTGTGTACATTTCAAAAGTTGGCACTATGTAAATATAAAATAAAACTATTGAAATTTACTGGTCCTTTTCATTTTTTTTTTTACCTTCATCTTTGTTTTCTTATATAGTTCTAAAGCTTTGATTCATAATCTTGGTCCTTTTAGTGTTGATCTCTTTTTATCTTTGGTATAAGGCATCCAGTACCTCTCTTTAGGACTCTATAGTTACCAGTGAATCAGGAATTTTTTAGGATGGATATTATCTGTGAGTGTAACATTATATGTAGAATATATTATATAAGAGTAATGAAGGGATTATTATAGGGCTCCTGTGAAAAGCAAGCTTTAGTATGAGTGTGAAAATAAATTGAATGATAAAGAGGACAAGCAGAATAAATGGCATCATAAATATTCACAATATGATTCTTTAAAACAATTTTTAAGTTAAACTTTATTCTTTGATTTTTGATTTAGCATTTTGGGTCAAATGTGTACAAAATTCACAAAGGAAACTATATTCATTAAAATCTATATTTATATAAGTAAATAAGACAAATGTCTGTTACCTTGCTCTAAATATAAATATAACTTCACTTCATACTCATTTCCTAAAGACCTCAAAATGTTCTTACTCTAGGAAAATATATAACAACAAGGCTGTCAAATTAATCTGCACAGCTATAAAAAATGTATCAGATATTTCTTAGAGGAAAATGTTTTTAAAGCCTCTAGATTTGAATAATAATAAAAAAAGTGATGGCATTAATTAGTGGCAAACACAGATGTGAAATAAAATAAGGAGGGACACAGGATATAGGAAACTATTTGAACTATTTTAGCACTGGAAAATGTCAAACAATTTATTGAGGATTTATTCACTTGGTTTGGAAGGTCTTAAGGACTGGCTAGAAAAACATTGAAGAATTGGTGCTGGTATAACCGAGTCACAGAGTGTGAGCACAGAGTATTTTTCAGGTTGTTTTATTACACTAGTAAGTGAAAGGAACAAATTAATTACTGTTCTTTCAACTCTAACTTCAAAGATAGAAGACAAATAAATAATAAAGGAAGGCAAAAGTTAAATCAGTGTAAAATTCATTTTGGGAAAAAAATAGACCCTCTGCTCTATATGCCTCTATCCCAATGGAAGATTATACCTCAATTCACTATTTTCATGCATCAGCTTTAATTCAGGGAACTTAACCATTAATTTGTGATCTTTTGATTTTTAAAAGTAAAACTAATATAAAAAGTTCTATTTTACTTTACCATAATATTTTTACTATAATACATAAGATAAATTATATGTAACTACTTTGAGATCTTAGGAAAAAAAAGGAGTTAAGGTAATTATTTTTAGTTGATAGGGACACATTTAAAGAGTAATTTATAGGAATTATAATTCAGCTAATTGAATATATTTACATTCAGTCTCTAATCCAGGGTTTATCAGGTATCTAACTAGGAGGACAGCACATCAAGCATATTGTAAAGTAATGAGTAACCTAAAAGGTGAGTCACACTTTCTGCATTTAAACTTGTAACTCCTTTTTAAACTTCCTTGCCTTATTATCATTACATTAGCTCATCTACTAAACTCAGTTTAAAGGAAGCATATTTTAAAACAAAGCCAACATTTACCTCAGAAAGAAACTTTATTTTCCATGAAAATTTTTGGATTTTTCAATTCTTTTAACATCATAACCAAGTTCTTTTCACACTATTGGCCATAGGATGCAAGACAAGTCAATACTATTTCCCTTATAAAAACATGGAAGTTTTAAACCCTTTTTAAAATTCCTTAATTACTCCTGTGGTGTTTTCTGTAGACACTGATCCCCTCCCCCTGCCCTCACCCTGTTCAATGATGAGATGGGAAACTCAAAGGAAAAAAAGCACAACACATTTGAAAAACAAAAATACTATTTTAGATTTTTTTTTTTTGCCCTCTGGGTAATAATCTTGGATTATTAATGTGTGCTACTTACTAGTGCTGAATGTTGGTGTTTGCTTTGTGTGTAGAAAGTGAATCATCTCATGTGCTGAATGCTTCTTCATAGTTTAAATTTCATGACAGTAATTGTGCACAATTCAATAGAGTGTGTGCAGCAAGAATTGTCAAAGGAATATTCAAATAAATGTTGCAAAGTCCATTTGTACTTTTAAATTACAAGCAAAATTTAAAAAGTAAGAATGATAAGGATCATTTTAAAGCTAATAATAACCCCCTTTCCTTAAGAACTTAAATTTCACAATCATGGAATCCTAAACTATGAAGCTTTCCCATCCCCTTATCCTCCTTTAGATCATTTTTTCCTGGTGTGTGATTTAGAAAAAATGAAAGTGCAGTAATCCAGTCACTGTATCCAGGTCACTGGAGCACCCTGCCTTCCTTCTTTCCTCTCCTGTCTTCCCATCCACCCCACACACGCTGGAATGTAGTTGTGAGCATCATTTTCCTTGTCCTAAAGACATCATAAAACCAACTGAATAAGTGTGAACAGTGGCCAATTTTTCTTTCTTTTTCTTTTGGTAAACAGTGTGGTTCTCAAGTCTTCAACTCCTCTTCCGGAGCCTTCAGTCACTTTCATTGCAAACCGCTGCAGCCTGCCAGGGCTAGACCACAATCACAGAACAAGTTAATCCTGCAAAGCAGGGACAGCTGTGTGAAGGGGAGATTTATAGGAGAAGTGGATAAGAAGATGATTTTTTTTCTAAGTTGTTTCTATTAGTAGTTATGATTAGGAGGATGTTGTAGGGCAAAACAATGAGGCAAAACATAAAATGATGCACACTTGGGGTTTTTAAGAGATAGACTATGGCTAGTTTCCATCACATCTGGTCAACTGTGCCATGAACCTATTGAATTAAATTGAAATCAATGAGAAGACGGCAAAACTCTTTGCCATTAAAATAAACTTCTACTAGTTGCGCTATTGTTTTAAATATATTTTTCCAACCTCCAACCAATACTTTTAATGTGATTCAATTCGGGGAGTTCAAAGTAAACAGTACAAATTCACAGAACTCTGAATGTGCAAAGATTTTTCCCTGCATAAAATATGCACAAGCTCAGTTCAAACTCACCAACATCTTTTAGTACATCTTTTGACTACACCCACCACTGCGTGGAGCAACCTAAGGAAACAAATGTCATTTTATTCTATAACCACTATACTCAGACTTAGCACAAAAAGGAAGTGTGAATACAACCGTTAAAGACTCTAGAAAGGGAATGGAAAGGAAAAGTGCAGAAACTGAAACACATGGAAAAGAAGGAAGACATAGATGATAAAGTAATTGTATTGTCAGGGCTGTCTCCAAACTATTTTAAAGGCCTATTTATTATCGCTAGACAATTTACCAATTACCTTCTGACCTCTATTTTATATAATCTATTTTTATACACTTTTTCCTGACAAGTTTGTCCCAATTGTATATTTGAAACAATTCATTCTATTCATGATCAGATATTACATATGAATGATGCTACCTAATTATCCATTTAAAAAACTACCTAGGAGATGATATATTGTTCTATCATTCCATTTATATTTATTCTGTAAAACTGCATCTATGCTTACATAAAACTTCTGGGATTTGTTTTATTCTGATTTTTTAGAATTTAAAAAATGAAAGTGGGATGAGTCCTTTACATAGCCTTTATGATGGGTCAACCTGCTTGTGGCCAGGCCTAAGAGAGCATAATGGACATTAGTACAATTTGGAAGTGGTTTGACTACTGTATTTGTCTCAACAATGGGATGAGATGAGTTGAGAGAAAAACAATTGGTAGATAGTGTACATGCAAGAAAAGTAAAATACTCTTATCTTGGAAAAGAAGTGTTTTGAAAGAATGTGTAATGAAGGCCTTTATTAAAATTCATATACTTTACTTGTCAGAATGAATCAGAGTCCCAAATGTCACACTGTGGGGGTTTTAGTGTCTTGTTTTAAGAGAAGGGAAAATCTTTAGTCCATCTTAAAATGCAACACTTAGACACCTGATACCCGATCTCTATAAATACTAAGCCTAGAAATGATCAGAACATTTTAGGTGTAGTTAGTGAAGTTAATGTTTGCGCTAGAAACCTCTCCAGTGTGATAAATGACTAATACTTTTGAAAACTGTGTACTGAGTATAAGTTCTAATGTAAACGATGTTATATTTTACATAATAAGTTGAACATTTTATGAGGTAAAGGAGTCAATTGTCAGTATGTGTAAAAAAGCCAATTAAAATGACACAATGCTTGTAGCCCTCCAGTTGTGACTCAGTGGTTGAGCATCGACCAAGAGGTCACCAGATTGAATCCTGGTCAGGGCACATGCCCAGGTTGCATGCTCGATCCTAAGTAGAGGGCATGCAGGAGGCAGCCAATCAATGTTTCTCTCTATCCCTGTCCCTTCCTCTCTCTCTAAAATCAATAAAAACATATTTAACAAAATTGCCGAAACCGGTTTGGCTCAGTGGATAGAGCATCAGCCTGCGGACTGAAAGGTCCCAGGTTCGATTCCGGTCAAGGGCATGTACCTTGGTTGCGGGCACGTCCCCAATGGGGGGTGTGCAGGAGGCAGCTGATCGATGTTTTTCTCTCATCGATGTTTCTAACTCTCTATCCCTCTCCCTTCCTCTCTGTAAAAAATCAATAAAATATATTTAAAAAAAAACAAACATATTTAACAAAATAAAGTGACACAGTGCTATTAATATTATAAATATTAATGTTATTTAAAATACTAATAAAATGACTGATGATTAAACAGCTTCTTTGTGTATCCAAATATAGTACTAGTATAACAATTATTCCTATTTTATAGATAAAGATACTGATGCTCAAAAATACTAAAGAACTCACAAGTCATATAGGCACCATGTGGCAGAGCCAGGGACAGAGCTGGTCTCATGCTGTTTGATACTGTCAAACTGAAAATAAGCCCTGTTTTGAAAAGTGTTGGAGTTAAATTAAATTTGAAATCACGATTGTGACTCTTAACCTGTCTGATAATCTGAATAGTCATCTGAATCTGAATAAACACCTGTGTTCAGAATCATCTGGTTTTCTTCCACTTTCTCCTCTTTGATATACCATTCAAATAAATTTTAACAATATTTCACTTTGCTGTTGTACATTTATGAGCCATCTTCAAGAGAATAAGACATAAAACATCAAGGATTTCTGCCACCTGAGAGATTAAAAGTCTGGTAGCAGCTTTCATCCCACTCTGCTTGAACCTGTCTGTACAGACTGAGCTAGCAGACTGTTTAAAGTTCCTGTGGCTTGGGCCAAAGCCAGCCTTTACAGACACAGTTTCATAGAAGAGAGACTTTTTCCCCTCACATGCGGCCAAGTTTTAAATCCTTCATTGGTTGAGTCTGATTAGGAAGGTAGCATTGGCGGGGAGGTGGAATGAAGTGTGGGAGTTGTTTGATGAGGAGAAGGTATGTTTTATAAAAAAAATAATAATAATAGAAAGTCATCAGCTGCAAAAAGGCATAAAGGCACAGATATTTTCAGTTTATATCAGAAGCTAAAAGATGGGCTACACCTCATTCACGGCTGTTGTCCTTGGATTGGCAGCTGGCTGGACATAAATATACAGCAACCCCCTGGCCACCTCAGTGTCATTACCATTTTCCTCGGTGAGGCTTTTTATTTCATTCACGCACTCGTTCACTCACACATTTATTTAGGCATTCCTTCATTTTTCACTTGTCCATGCAATCAACCACCTCATTGTTCTAAAACTCTGCATTTAGCTCTCTAGGTCTGTCTTGCTCTACTCTGTAATCAGTATCAAAACTACAGAAATCTCTCTCTAATCCAGTGCAGCCAAAATAGTACAGCCTTTAAAAATATTTGACATGACTCTTTTTCTTTCTTTTCTTTCTTTCTTTCTTTCTTTCTTTCTTTCTTTCTTTCTTTCTTTCTTTCTTTCTTTCTTCTTTCTTTCTTTCTTTCTTTCTTTCTTTCTTTCTTTCTTTCTTTCTTTCTTTCTTTCTTTCTTCTTTCCTTCCTTCCTTCCTTCCTTCCTTCCTTCCTTCCTTCCTTCCTTCCTCCCTTCCTTCCTTCCTTCCTTTCTTTTTTTGCAGAGAAATGTGTGTCATATAACTTTAATTCAAACATTCTGATGCAACTAGAAGAATGTAACAGTTTCTTTTGTATTCATGGGAAAATACAACAATCACCAGGAGCTACACTAGGGATTCAGTTACAGATACTTGTACCCCTTCATTAAATTAGTTTTGGTGGGTTTGTGAACACCTGAATCTATAATTTTATATATACAATATACATGTATATCTTACCTAATAATAGACAAACATGTAAATTGACCGTACCTCCACTATGCCACCAGCCAATCAGGAGTGATATGCAAATTAACCCAACAAAGATGGTGGTTAATTTGCATACACAGGCGCTGAGTGATGGGGGTGGGATGCAGGCATTCTGCCCCACCCCCGGTCTCTCAGGTCCTCTGGGCAGCGTGGGAAGGCAGTGCCAGAGCGGAAAGAGGTGGCTCCCCGGCCTGAGCGGAAAGGGGCTGGGCCGCAGTGGAAAGGTGGTGCCGGCAGCCAGGGGAAGGAAAGCCCGTTCTAGCACGAATCTTCGTGCATGGGGCTTCTGGTGTATTTACATGTAATATTCAGTACTGACATTTGGTATTTTTATCAGATTCTCACATAGTCTGTGATATACACATGCACAAAACTGTGTACCACCTGTGCATGCATACTTTTATTAAAATCAATAGAGAAATGAATTTTATTACTAATTGGCAAGGATTACACTTATCTATTCAGAAAAATATTCACCCCAAATCACTCTTCTAAGCCTTCTTTCTTTCATGAAACTACCAGTCCCAAATCTTTAGAGGTGATATTGCTTATATAGGAGAAAAAATTTAAAACCAACCAAAAATAAGCAAACCTTAAGATACTTCTCTTGCTTCTATTTTCTTAACCATATTCTATGCTTTGCTTTCCTTCCAAATTTAAAATCTTCAGCAAAATTTTACAATCATCTTTATGTCATGCACAAATCATTTAATCTTAATATTGGTGATCTGAGTCCTATCTAAATCGAACTAAAAAAAACTTTTACGAAATCTTGCATTCATTGTTAGAATAGTTTACCATACAAATTCTGTGAAAAAGCTATGGAGGTCTGAAAGATGAGGAAAGCAAAGAAAAAAGAAGGAAATGTATTGCTGAGGTCACATTTTATAAGTAATTATACTAAGAATTAAACAAAGGTCTTCTTTTGCTGTTCTTCCTACTCACTCATACCATCCTTTGCTAAAATCATATGTTTCTCCTTTACTGTAGTTTCTTATTTATCTTTTTCCAAGTCCCATTTTTATGCTTTACTTTTATGTTATTTAACATCACACTTCTTGAACCCATCCAGCCAAGGTATTTGATAAGAAAGAGAATCTCATTTTTCTTCAGATGCATTTTATACATAATATAGAAGATTTCTTCTTTCTTTCCTAAGCTTAATCCCTTTTGGAACACCAAGCATAAACCAATGAAAATGATTAAATTTAATTTTTGTAGATCAGGTTAATAATAGGCTTATGATTCGTAAGGGTACAATTAAGTGGGTTTTCACAAATGAATCCCACATTTCAGTTAAGATATAGAACATTTCCATAACCCCAGAAAGGTCCTTTGTGCCAAACTCTTCTAGTTTCCCTGATTGTGTTAACATTTAACTTTCCAAATAAATGCTTTCAATTTTACAGTATAATGATGTTTCCTAATCAAATTGATGGTATGAATTAGATCAAGGGTTCTCAAACTTTTTAAAAAGGGGGCCAGTTCACTGTCCCTCAGACCATTGGAGGGCCGAACTATAGTTTAAAAAAAAAACTATGAACAAATTCCTATGCGCACTGCGGGCCCGGGACGAGTTGGCTGCTAAGCAGGACAGGCAGCGGCACCCGGCAGGCCGGATAAATGTCCTTGGTGGGCCGCATGTGGCCCGCGGGCCATAGTTTGAGGACGCCTGAATTAGATAGTCACAGAAATAAATTTCAAAAGTCAATAAAGAAATAAAGTTAGGAAAGAAGCAGAACAAATACTCTGATTCTAAATCATTCTAAATCTCTCAGAAATGCCCTGGCATCTTGCTTGTATTGATTTTCCAAATAATAATCCTATCTAATAAAAGAGTAATATGTAAATTGACCATCACTCCAACACACAAGATGGCTGCCTCCAGGTGGACACAAGATAGCTGCCACAAGATGGCCAGCAGGGGAGGGCAGTTGGGAGGGATCAGGCCTGCAAGGGAGGGCAGTTGGGGGTGATCAAGCCTGCAGGGGAGGGCAGTTAGGGGTGCCCAGGCCGGCAGAGGAGGGACGTTGGAGGCAACAGGGGCTGCAGGGAAGGGCAGTTGGGGGGGCCCCAGGCCTGCAGGGGAGAGCAGTTAGGGGGGGACCAGGCCTGCAGGGGAGGGCAGTTAGGGGCAATCAGGCTGGCAGTGGAGCAGTTAGGCATCAATTAAGCTGGCAGGGATTGGTTAGGGGGTGATCAGGCTGGCAGGCAGAAGCGGTTAGGGGCAATCAGGAAGCCAGGAGGCGAGCAGTTGGGAGCCAGCAGTCCTGGATTGTGAGAGGGATGTCCGACTGCCTGTTTAGGCCCGATCAGACATCCCTTGAGAGGTCCCAGATTGGAGAGGGTGAAGGCTGAGCTGAGGGACACTCCCCCTCGTGCACAATTTCGTGCACTGGGCCTCTAGTTTCATATGAAATACTAATGAAATAATCTGACTTAAGCTGTAATATTCTGCTCTTTATTTTGATATTGTCTTATGTGTATTGTCACTTAATTTTATCTGATCTATTAGATTTTTATCTCATGTCTATTTTGGAAAATTTCTGATAAATAATACTTCCTTGTGTTATACTTCTTCATATCTTTTAATTTAACCTATTCTCTTAGTAAAAGAGAACTCATGCTTTCCAAGAAAATATTTTTAATAATTTAATCCTGATTTAAATCACATGTTGATTCAAATACAATCTCTACTGTTCTGAACTTTAATGGTTTTTGGAAAAATAGAATAATACTTTTATAAAAAGTTAAACAAATAGTTTCTTGCATATGTGAACCATATTTACTTAAGATTCATATTTCAGAAATGCTGAAAGCTACTTATTTGTTTATAGGCTCTGAATAAATACTTAAACCAATGGAGAATAATTAAAAGCATTCATGTGGCCAAGTTTATCACTTTTAAATTCATGTCAGATGACCGAAACCACATGAAAATCTGCTAGATTCCCAGAAATACTACTTCTTTCATGATTTAGTTGAGAACAAGTCTCCCTATTTTGGGAACCTTCTTGGTATTCTCCATTGGTAACATCTTGTCATCTTTAATCTCTGTCCACAAAAATCTCCCTATAATTCCTCCAAATGGGAAAGTAACTTCTTAACTGAAATCTGCAAACCCCTCTCTTGTTTCTGCCTATAGACCCTGCCATCTGGCCTCAGCTTGCTCCAATCAACCAACACATATCCATGAAGCTGAGCCTCTCAGGTATCCCAAGCCTCTGAAAACCAACCAAATAACATGAGGAGAAAATAACTTGACAAACAACTTTCTTTGGGATCACTGTCTCTATTTTGAAAGTCACAAATGTTTACTTCTCGAAAACGAAAATGTTTTCCCATTGGCTTTTGTTGTTTTGTAAACTATGCTTAGCTCTTTACATTTTGATAGTATAGGGGCTTAATCACAAGGAACAACAACAGCCTGTAATTATTGGAATCGAGAGTCTAGGTCAGTGGTCGGCAAACTCATTAGTCAACAGAGCGGTAAACTGCAGCTCGCGAGCCGCCGCAGTTTGCCAACCACTGTATTAGGCCATTGGCATAGCTTTTGGACACTGCTTGAGAGGTGCATTTGGGTTAATGAAGGGAATAGGAGGATACAGGGTCAGACTGATGGAGGCCAGAATCAAGTCTTTGCCTATTACTGGGTATGTGATATAAGGAAATCTACTTATGTCTCTGATTTTCTATTTTGTCATATATAAAGTTAGAATAATCATACATAACTGGAATTTGAATACCAAAAAAATTCTGTGATAATAGATAGATAGACCTATATCATAAATACTTTTAAATATTTGTTATTTTGGATAAAGCAGGAACGAAATTCAAGGAATCTCTTAATTAAATCTCTGAAAAATATCACACATAGGTTTTAATTGTCACTACTAGCCACTGGTAATTTTTATGATGTCTGCTACTGATAGCAGATTACCTCACACCAAACACCAGTATTTCTTCAGTTTTCTCCAACTCAAAATCTTTTCGTAGATGGATTAATAGGCATATATATAATGAAATAAGAATAATAAAATATAATGTTACTAGAGGCCTTCCTTCCCCGCCTTCGCTCTGGCTGGAGCTGCCTTTCTGCTCCAGCCCAGAGCCGACTTTCTGCCTTCCCATGCTGCCCGGAGACCCGGAGAGGCTGGGGTGGTGCGGAATGCTTGTGTCATCGCCATGGTGATGATGCAAACTTTCCGCCCCACCCCTGGCTGCTTTGCATCTGTGTATGTAAATTAACCCGCTATCTTTGTTGAGTTAATTTGCATACTCACTCATGATTGGCTGGTGGGTGTCACAAAGGTATGGTCAATTAGCATGTTACTCTTTTATTAGGTACCGTGTTTTCCCGAAAATAAAACATCCTCCGAAAATAAGACCTACTTACAGGTTTCCTTCTGAGTGAAATATAAGGCATCCCCGAAAATAAGGCCCCCAGGCTCTGTCTCAGAATGAAAATTAATTTACCATAAACTGGTCGCTAGGGCCGCCCCAACAGGCATCTAGCAACCAGTGACGTTACGCGAGTCCTGACGTCACTGCTGTGTGGAGGCGGAGAGGAGGTCGGAGTGAGCGGTGAGCGCGGGGCGGGAGAGAGGAGGAGACTTTCTCAGATGCATGTAGAAGAACAGGAGGATTAGAGCGGATGGGACGTGGCGAAGGTGGTGAGTGCTGGTATGTCTCTGGTGACACTACCTGATGCTTGCGGCCGCCTTCATGATGACTGAAGATTCTCAGTCAGTGGCAGACCCTGCTCCAGCCCAGATCCAGGCCCCAGCAAGCCCAGTGACAGCCCCCAGGCAGGCTCCAGGGGGTAAATGTCTGATAAAGGGGTAGGGAAAATGTCTGGTGAAGGTGTTCAGTGGCACAGGGGTGGGGGGAGGAGGTCACTTAAAATGACACAGGAGGATCAGAGGGGGCAATCAAAATGACACAGGAGGATGAGAGGGGATAATCAAAATGACACAGGAGATCAAAAGGGGTTACTAAAATGGTAATCCCCCCTCTAATTCTCCTGTGCCATTTTGATTCCCCTCTCTGATCCGCCCTGTGTCATTTTGAGTGATCCCCCTCACCCCACCTTGATACCCCAATTCCTTTTTTTTTTTACCCCTAAGAATGAGTGCAAAAAGAAAAAGCTACTCCAGGGAGTACAAGAAAGGAATCGTGGAAGACTCTTGGGGCCAAAATCTTACTGCTTTCTGCAAAGAGAAGATGTTGTGTATCCGATTGGTCCGAAAATGGTGAGCAGGGTATGGTAACCTCATTGAACAAGTGGACAAGGGAAATGCTAAAAAGCGCAAGTGTGGATCAGGTCGGCAACCATTACTTTCCGAGCTGGAAGACCTGATCTGTGAATGGGTTGTTGACAGGAGAGCAAAGGCTTTGGTTGTGAATAGGGCTCAGATTCAAGAATTTGCCCTTGCAATGGCACCACAGTTTGACATAGCCCCCGAAGACTTCAAAGCATCACAACACTGGCTGGATAATTCCCTTCAGCGAAGTGAACTGTCTTTAAGAAGATCTACAACATTGTTTAGGTTGGAAGATACTCAAGTTATTAAGTGAGCACTTGCATTCAAGTCCTTTATTGATGATGCTGACTTCTCTAAATACAATCTTTCCAACATGATTGCTATGGATGAAACTGCAGTGTTTATGGGCCAATCATCTCAAACAACAATTGAACAGTGGGGTGCCTCCTTGGCTTACATTCCCTCCACTGCTTACGAAAGTGTATGTGTTTCCTGTATTTTGGCAATTCGTCTGGATTGTACTAAAATCCCACCTTTAATCATTTCTAAGGGCAAGAAGGAAAAGATTGAACGTGTTTTGGGCGTTTTTATCCTTGAAACTGAAAAAGCCTGGGCCACACAAGCAGTTATAAGGAAGTGGGTCGATTTAATGCTGCCGCTTGTTATGCGAGGGAGCCAAAGAGGTCTGCTAGTCTGGAATGCAGCCAGCACTTACCGCGCTAAAGACATGAAGACATTTCTTCACAAAAGAAAAATAGATCAGATAATGATTCCCACAGGAATGACAACCCATCTCCAGACTTTTGATATTGCAATAAACAAGCCATTCAAAGACAATTTGCGCATGGAAATTAACGACTACATTGAAAATAGAATGGAGAGAAATCAGCGTGGAAACTTTGTGAAACCTAAACTGCAAGAAGTTGTGACTTGGATGAAGAATTCATGGGAGAAAATCACTGACAGTTGCATTGCAAATGCACTGCGAGCAGGCTACCTTGACAAGAAGTACTCATTTAAAGACAGTGCTGTTGCTAAACATGAGAGATTTGGTCCACTGATTCTGAAAGAAATGGAGTCACAAGAAATTCACCAGGAAATTCAGGAATTGGATTGTTATGATGATGTTCCAGAAGATGATGACATGATTGTCATTGAATAAATGAGTAAATTCTTGATACTGTAGGATTCACAGTTTGTCTGGTATGTGTTGACAACTACCGTACTACTGTACCGTATACAGGTAATAGATTTCCTTTATTTTCATTTAACAATAAATGTGTACCGTATTCTTCTTCATGGAAAAATAAGACATCCCCTGAAAATAAGACCTAGCGTGTCTTTGGGGCAAAAATTAATATAAGACACTGTCTTATATTTGGGGAAACAGGGTAGATATCCAGGTAATGGGTATGTGGGCATTTACTGTATAATTATTTGTACTTTACTTTTTTTAATTTTTTACATATAATAAAATATTTAGAATAAAACACCCTTCAATGGACACAGATAATAGTGTGGCAAAGGCTTGGGAGGGGCAGGTAGGGGGAGAAGGGTGGTCAGTGGAGGGGGCTAAGGGGGAAAGCGGACATCTGTAATACTTTTACAATAAAGATAATTTAAAATAAAAGAATAAAACACCCTGCCCTAGCCAGTTTGGCTCAGTGGATAAACCATCAGCCCACTGACTGAAGGGTGCCAGGTTCAATTCTGGTCAAGGACACATATCTTGGTTGCAGGTTCAATTCCCCAGCCCTGGCCAGGGTGTGTGTGGGAGGCAAGCAACTGATGTGTCTCTCTGACATAGATGTTTCTGTCTCTCTGTCTCTCCCCCTCCCTTCTATACCCTCTAAAAATCTATGGGAAAATATCCTCTGGTGAGAATTAGCAAACAAACAAACAGAATAAAACACCATGAATTAAATGCCAGATGGTAAACATATATATATATCTTTTTACATTGATATACTAGTAAAATCATTCTTCCTCAAAACTACTTTTAAAAAGAAAAATAGGAGGATCCAAGATAGCGGCGTAGGTAAATACCTAAACTGCTGCCTCGCACAAGAATTTCAAAACTACAACTAAAAGACAAAACGTCTATCACCCAGAACCACGGGAAAGCTGGCTGAGTGGAAGTTCTACAACTAGAAGGAAAGAGCAAAAAGCATTGAGAGGTGCACAAGCGCTAAAAAGCTGAGGTACGGAGGCACGAATTGGGCTGGTGACAGGCGACGGGAAGCACTGCTTTTTTCAACCCAAAGGGAGACAAGCTCCCAATTACTCCAAACTCCAGTTTCTGGGGAGACGTGGGGAACCCAAATTCCTACAGGGAGAAGCTGGACTGTCTGCCATGGGGTCTGAAAGTGAGGGTGGCTTGCTTGCAGGGCTGCGCGCAGGAATAATTGTTTACTGTGCTGGGGCAGGGGGCCGCGGGGACATGGCTAACTGGCAGCCATCCCTGTTTGCCACGCCCTAGCCTAGTCACACCCTGAGACCCCGCCCCGCACAACCTACAAACCCACCCAAGCTCCAAGCAGCGGCTTTAGCATATGAATGACCTGCCTTATTGCAGCTTAACCTAGCAAACTTGTAGCCCGGGTCAGACAGCTCCAAAACCTCCAAACCCCAAGCAAAGAGGAGAAAACTGTAGTTCTCGCTGTAGCTCCTGCTGAGTTGCCTCAGAAAGTAGCTGACCTGCACCCCAGTGGAGATCCAGAAGCCAGTGTACCTAGTGGGCAGTGTGAGACACCAGATTTCAACTCCTCACATCCATAAGTGACACATTCAAGAGGCAGACTCAGTGAGCACCAAAGCCCCACTGAAACAAGTCCTGCCCCATAAGCATGTCTCCAGCACAGCAGTTCTTCCATTATAGACACGGCGGGTCCTCACAGCCAATTGGCCTGGAGGTCAATTCCTCCCAGTGTACCAACAGCAATCAAGGCTTAACTATACCAAGACTTTGCACTCAGCCCACAAAGGGGTGTACCAAGAGCGTTCACCTCAGGTGATTGGGGAGGCTGAGCTACTGGCCCCTATAGGTCACCTACCACACAAAGCCACTCCATCAGCACAGGGAAGCAGCAAAATGCGGAGACAAAGAAACATGTCACGAATGAAAGAAATGGAGGAAAGCAAACTACTGGACGACATAGAGTTCAGAACCACATTTATAAGGTTACTCAAGAATCTTCTAAAAACCGCTGAGGAACTTAGTGCGACCTTTAAGGATCTTAATGAGAATGCCAACAAAATGGAAAAGGACCAGTCAGAAATTAAGCATACACTGTCTGAAATAAAGAATATACAGAAACTCAACTGTAGATCAACATACCCCAAGAATCAAACCAAAGATCTGAAATATGAGGAAACAAAAAACACCCAACCAGAAAAACAAAAAGAAAAAAGAATCCAAAAATATGAAGATAGTGTAAGGAGCCTCTGGGACAACTTTAAGCGTACCAACATCCGAATTTTTGGGGTGCCAGAAGAAGAGAGAGAGCAAAATATTGAAAACCTATTAGAAGAAATAATGACAGAAAACTTTCCCTACCTGGTGAAAGAAATAGACTTACAAGTTCAGGAAGCGCACAGAACCCCATACAAGAGGAATCCAAAGAGGACCGCACCAAGACACATCATAACTAAAATGCCAAGGGTAAAAGACAAAGAGAGAATCTTGAAAGGAGCAAGGGAAAAACAGTTAGTTACCTACAAGGGAGTACCCATACGACTGTCAGCTGATTTCTCAGCAAAAACTATGCAGGCCAGAAGGGAGTAGCAAGAAATATTCAAAGCGATGAACAGCAAGAACCTACAACCAAGATTACTCTACCCAGCAAAGCTATCATTCAGAGTTGAAGGTCAGATAAAGAGCTTCACAGACAAGAAAAAGGTAAAGGAGTTCATCACCACAAAACCAGGATTACATGAAATGCTGAAGGGTATTCTTTAAGAAGAGGAAGAAGAAGAAAAAGGTAAAGATAAAAATTATGAACAACAAAATGACATCAAATACATACCTACTAACAAGTGAATCTAAAAATCAAGTGAATAAAAAATCTGAAGAACAGAATGGACTGGTGAATATAATAGAATCAGGGACATAGAAAGGGAGTGGACTGACAATTCTCAGGGGGGAAGGGGTTTGAGGGGTGTGGGAAGAGATTGGACAGAAATCTTACACCTATGGATGAAGACCGTGGCGGGGGGTAAGGGCATGGGGTGGTGTCGGGAATCAGGTGGAGGGGAGCTATGGGGAAAAAAAAGAGGAACACTTGTAATAATCTGAACAATAAAGATTTATTTTAAAAAGAAAAAAAAAAAGAAAAAATAAATAAAAATAAATAAAAAGAAAAATAAAACAAAAGAACTTGTTAATACTAAGAGCTTAGTTTTCAAAGAGGATTAAGTCTTTGAAAATATTAACTCTGAGGAATATTATTATTATACTAGAGGCCCAGTGCATGAATTCGTGCGCTGGTGGGGTCCCTCAGCCTGGCCTGTGCCCTCTCACAATCCAGGACCCCTCGCAGGATGTCAGACTGCCGGTTTCAGCCCGGTCCCTGCAGCCCAGGCAGAGGACCCCACTGGTGCACGAATCCATGCACCAGGACACTATTATGCATATAAGATCTTTGGTGAAGCTCTTCCCACCCTCTTGCCTCCTCCCTTTCCTCTGAGATTCATCAGTCTGTTCCATGTTTCCATACCTGTGCATTGAGCATCTGCCCCCCGGTGGTCAGTGCATGTCATAGCTACTGGTCTAACGGTCGAATGGTCGAATGGTCACTTAGGCTTTTATATATCTAGATATATATGAAACAAGTCTTATTTGTCATGGGTTGTCTACAACTTCTTATTATATACCAATAAAAACAGTATTTATTTAGCCAAAAGTACTCATTTCCAAGTAAAATGAAAATTCATTGAAGTTTAATAAGAAAAAATTCCCTAGGTTTACCCCAAAATCTTAATAAAGTTAACACATCAAAAATAAATTTTGTAATGCTCCATGCAATAAAAACTTTACTCCATTTAAAAAAATAATAAACTTTCATCTAATAGAATTTAAATGTTAGTAAAATAAATTGTATTGGGCTTTTCACTTTTTAGTAAAAGTCAGGTAACAAAGTTTTGAAATTGCCCCACAGTTGGGAGAGAGAGAGAGAGAGAGAGAGAGAGAGGAATTTTCATTCTTTTTCTCTTTGCATTTCATTTTTGGAAGTTTATATTGATACTAGAGGCCCAGTGCACGAAATTCATGCACGGGGCGGGGGGTGTCCCTCAGCCAAGCCTGCACCTTCTCTAATCTGGGACCCCTCAAGGGTTGTCCAACTGCCTGTTTAGGCCCGATTTTACCTGCTCGACTGCCTGCCTTCCTGATTGCCCCTAACTGCTTCTGCCTGCCAGCTTAATCACCCCCTAACCACTCCCCTGCCAGCCTGATTGATGTCTAACTGCTCCCCTGCCAGCCCAGTTGCCCCTAACTGCCCTCCCCTGCCAGCCTGGTCACCCCTAACTGCCCTCCTCTGCCAGCCTGGTCACCCCCAACTGCCCTGCCCTGCAGGCCTGGTCACCCCTAACTGCCCTCCCCTGCAGGCCTGGTCCCCTGCCAACTGCTCTCCCCTGCAGGCCGGGGGCCCCCCCAACTGCCCTTCCCTGCAGGCCCGGTCACCCTCAACTTCCCTCCACTGCCGGCCTGGTCACCCCTAACTGCCCTCCCCTGCAGGTTTGATCGCCCCCAACTTCCCTCCTTTGCAGGCCTGGCCCCTCCCAACGGCCCTCCCCTGTTGGCCATCTTGTGGTGGCCATCTTGTGTCCACATGGGGCAGCCATCTTTGACCACATGGGGGAAGCCATCTTGTGTGTTGGGAGTGACAGTCAATTTGCATATTACCCTTTTATTAGATAGGATAGAGGCCTGGTGCACTGGTGGGGGCCGGCTGGTTTGCCCTGAAGGGTGTCCCAGATCAGGTTGGGGGTTCCCTTGGGGCATGAGGCAGCCTGGACGAGGGGCCTGTGGTGGTTTGCAGGCCAGCCACACCCCAAGCGGAGGCCAGGGCCAGCAGGAAGCAGGTATCTGGGATTTATTTATCTTCTATAATTGAAACTTTGTAGTCTTGAGTGGAGGCCAGGGCTGGCTGGTAGCCTGGGTTGCCCCAGAAAACCCAAGCTCCCAGCCCCTCCTTGAGCGGAGGTCGAGGCAGGCCAGGGCGGGCAGGAATCTTGGCTTCCTCCATTGCCGGGGGCAACCCAAGCCTCCTGCTCGCTCCAGCTCCGTGGCCGCCGCCATCTTTGTTGGATTAATTTGCATACTTGCTCTGAGTGGCTGGTGGGTGTAGCGGAGTGTTGGTCAATTTGCATGTTTCTCTTTTATTAGATAGAATATCTTCAAGCTCACTGATTCTTTCCTTAGCTATATTTCAGTCTGTTGATGATCCCATCAAAGGTATTTTAAAATTTCTGCTCTGTTTTTGATTTCTAATATTTCCTTTGATTCTTTCTTAGAGTTTCTACCTTTTTCCATTGGAGCTGTTAACACATTAAACAGAACTATTTTAGATTCCTAGTTTGATAATCCAACATTTTTGCCATATTTAAATCAGATTCTGATCTCACTTTGCTTTACCAGCCTTTGTTTTTTCTTGACTTTGATCATGGCTTGTATTTATTGTTCAAAGCCACACATGATGTATTGAATAACAAGACTAGAGTTAAATGTGTATTTAATGTGAAGCTTTAATGTTAATCTTACTAGGAGTTCAGCTGTATTTAATGTTTGCTGTAGCTGTAGGTACCAGGGGCTTCAAGTCCCTCTAGTATTCTTGATTTTGTCTTTCTTTCTATAATGGAGTTTCCCTACAAACTGTTTCTTAAATATAAGCAGGCCCTTGCAATT
This sequence comes from Plecotus auritus, assembly GCF_963455305.1. Classification (NCBI taxonomy): domain Eukaryota; kingdom Metazoa; phylum Chordata; class Mammalia; order Chiroptera; family Vespertilionidae; genus Plecotus; species Plecotus auritus. The sequence continues at coordinate 62,017,779 of NC_137775.1, forward strand.
CTTTCAGCTATAATCCACCATTATTATACTTAAGCCTTATTGATGTAATGGGAATGTGTATGATTGGAGGTGAAACATTCTATCTATCTATGATTAAGTTTCAGTCTTTAGTGGGCCTATGTCCCTGTCCTGTGATCTTCACAGTTGTTTCTAAGCTTCTTTACCTCATCAGGTGAGACAAGAAGGCAGGAGAGAGCTAGAAAAGGGCAATTTAATTTGTTTTCCCCTTGGTTGGATAAGGCTATAGTAAAGTTATTTCTCTGAGACTATTGGCTTTCCTACAGCAAATGCTCTGGACATATTCCAAAATGGTTAGTTTGTGTTTTTTTCTCCCCTGCAAGAAGCACATAGATATTTTTCTTGTTTTCTACTGTGAGAACTTGGTGATGTTTCTGGAAGGCATAACTCATGAAAGTGTTGGGACCAGTTCGTAAAAATTTCTCACTCTCATACTAATGTATACTCTGCTTCCAAAAATTTGCCCAAATTATCACTGAAGTCTATGTATTAATTTATGGTTACAGAAGCTTCTGCTCCTGATAAGCTAATCTCAGCTATAATTTGGATATTTGGCTTTCTCTTCAGACTTGGAGTGGTGTTATGCCCTGAGACCTCAATTCTCTTAGGGGTCCAAGAAAGGTAATTGACTTTCTCTCCCTTACACTCCCCAACATTTGTTTTCTTATTGTAACATGGAAGTGATGACTGCTATGGTTTTTACATGTCGGAGCTGAAACTGGGAGTTCCCAATATCCATTTATGATAAAAACTTTCAGAAAAATAGAGAGAGAGACTTCCTCAATTTGATGAAAAGCTCTACAAAAACATACAATTAAACATTATATTTAATAATGAAAGAGTGTATATTTTCTGAAAAAGGAATAAGACAAGGATATCTGCTCTCACCACAATTATTCAACACAGTGATGGAAGTTCTAATTGGTGTAATCAGGCAATACAAGAAAATGGAAAGCATATATAATGAAAGAAAGAAATAAAACTGCCTCTATATGTGATGCCATGATTGTATGTAGATAATCCCAAGGAATCTACAGAAAAGTCCTAGAACTGATACATGAGTACATAAAAGTTACAGGACACAACATAAACATACAAAAACCATTTGTATTTATACAGACTGACAATGAACACATTAATACCAAAATTAAAACTGAAATACCATTTATAATTACTCAAAATATAAAAAGAAATACCCAAATGTGAGTGTAATAAAACATACAAAACTTGTATGATAAACACAACAGCATGCTGATGAGAGAAAATCAAATATCTAAATAAATGGAGAGATCTACCATGTAAATGAATTAGAAGACTCACCATAGTAAAAATGTTCAAAGACTAGTATTTAGAATAAATGCATAAGAACTCTCAAGATGCAGCAGTAAAACAAATAAAAAAACAAGTAGAAAATTGGCAAAGATATGACCAGACATTTCACCAAAGACATCAGTGGCAAATAAACACATTAAGATACTTAACATAGCCTGGTTGGTGTGGCTCAGTGGATTGAGCATCGACCCATGCACCAAGAGGTACTGGTTTGATTCCAGGCAGGTCAGGGCACATGCTGGGTTGTGGGCTCGATCCCCAGTAGAGGGCATGCAGGAGGCAGCTGATCAATGTTCCTCTTGCATCTATGTTTCTATCTTTTTCTCCCTCTCTCTTTCTCTAAAATCGGTAAAAACATATTTTTAAAAAACTCAACATCATAGTCATTTAGAGAAATGTAAGGTAAACCACAATGAGATATCACTAGGTACCTACCCATCAAAATAGCTAAAGTAAAAGTAGTGACAATGCTATATGCTGAAAAGATTGCTGAGAAACTGGATCACTCATACATTGCTGATGGGAATGTAACTTGGTACAGCTACTCTGGAAAACTACTTGGCAATTTCTTTAAAAACTGAACATGCATGACCTTATAACCCAGCAATTACACTACTGCATATTTACCCCAGTGGAATTAAGACTTGTGTGCGTATAAAAACTTGTACATGAATGTTTATAGCATCTTTATTCATAATAGCCAAAGCCTGGAAAAATTTTTTTGCAGAACAAATGATTAAACAAAATGTGGTACATACATATCATGGAGCAGTTTTCAGCAATAAAAAAGGAATGAATTATTGATAAACACAAAAACCTGAATGAATCCCCAGAGAATAATATTGTATAAAAAATAATCCCCCCAAATCATATACTATATTATTACATTTACATATCATTCTTTAAATCATGAAATTACAGAAATGGTTACCAGATTAGCAGTTGCCTAGGGGAAATATATGTGGCTAAAAGAACAATAGAAAGAATTCTTATGGTGATCAAAATATTGTGTCTTTAATGTATCAATGTCAATATTCTGGTTGTGATATTGTGTTAAAGATTTTTGTGATGTCATCATTAGAAGAAATTGTGTAAAAGGTACACAAAATCTGTCTATATTATTTCTTACAATTTTATGTAAATCAACAATTATCTTAAAATAAAACATATAATTTAAAAGTTAAAAATAATTCTGGCTGCTGAATGAAGAATGGACTGTAGTATGCAAAAAGGAGAAAAGAACGAAAGAAATAAGATCCATCAGAAGGTAGATGTAGTAATCTAGAAGGGAGATAATGGTGACATGGACTATGGGTAGAAATGAAGAGTACTGAATAGAGTCAAGATGTAGCTTGTTGCTGAGCCAATAGACCTGCTAAATGTTTGGATGGGAAAGGTGAGGAAAAGGAAGCAATAAAATATGACTCAGAATTACAAAATGAGAGTTAGAGAGATAATAGATGGGAAAAATAAGCTGAGTGGAAAAGAATAGAAGGGAACATGCTAACAGGGAGAATGTAGAGAGGTTACCATGCATATCTTGAAAGTCTACTGAATATATAGTGTGAAAATAATTAATTAATAAAGATTGGAGTTATATCAATGGCATATTTGAATTAATATAATTAACTATTATGTGGAGCATTTCTGGAGTAGTGGGCAGCTAAGATTGCATAGGAATGAAAGATATTGAGGATAAGAAGGTCATGGACTAAGAGGCCTGAGGAAGGCTAGCAGTGATGGATATTGGGGTCACCCAGGATGGTAGCATGGCTTTAGGTAGAAAAATGACATGATACAATTGCTAAAATATAGAATTAGTTGGTGAGAAGTAAGAAATTAATAGCAAAAATGAAAGCTTCAGTATATTATAGATCAAGGCACAAGGGTTGTTCAAGGAAGTTGGGGGCATATTAATCTGTAAATGGCATTGTTGATCTTGAGACTGAATTCTGAGTAAGATGGGTGTGACAGAATAAACAGGAAGTCAAGCAGCAGTGGAATCCTCAAGGAAGCCAGGTTTTAGGTAAGGCAGAGATGGACTGTTTTGTATAGATGGTTAGAATATTTCATGGAATGTGACATAGAATGTATATGATGATTTGTGAGAGAGAGAAATTTGGAAGACATCAAAATGAATAAGATAGATATCCCATCCTTAGGGAACTAGGACAAATAACTAGCTATTCACTATAAAAATACTCAACTGAGATTCATTTACTGTCCCATGCATGGAGCATTTGTGCATAATATACTTACATGTTTTTCACTATCAGAGGGTCCTTTGCTGGTGGGCTATAATTACCTTCCCTGGCAGGTTAGTGTGGTGGAAGAGCCCTCATGTTGTCATGGGAATAGTGGGATGTTTTTATTTTGACATAGAGGGAGGTCACATTGCTTGGGTAATACTTTCGGGGTGTCCACAATGAACTCTTTCTGAGATGTGAAACTGTCCCTGAGATCCAGCCAGAAACCACCCTTGGCAGTGATAGAATAGTGCTCTGAGACTCAACTACCTCAAAGCATTTTGGAAGTAGTCTGGGTATAAATCCTGCAAAAAAATTGATTGACTGAATAATGGATAGCTTGTGATTTCATTGCTCTTGTTTTCATTCCTAAATTTTAGAAGAAGGTCTGTCTCAAAACAGAAATTAATGTGTATTATATTAGCAGATCCAGATTCAATGTCAACCAGTCTAGGCTGGAAGTCTTGGTAATAAACTATAAGCGGGGAGTGGAAAGGCACTTCTGCCAGAGTCTAAGTCTGGAGTGGATAGGTTCCATTTGTCACATAACAACTCAGCCCGGGGCTTATCTTCATGAGTACAAAACAGTTCCTTTGAGATCAGTTTCCAAAAGGCTTTGTGCTTGACAACCTGAAAACGTTAGTTTAGGTCAGAATCTTACATACTTGGAGGAAAAAACAAGGGCAGATTCCTTCATCTGAAGTTCAGTTCTGTGGAATGAGCATGTGGTTTAGTAAGTTAAGTAATTTATTCCTGACCACAGTACATTCCCTATTGTAATTTTTTCCTAAGACAAAATAAAGGTTTGTTCTGCATCCAACTGTTTAGAATGCAGAAGTATGGAAAGTAGGTGTGGTGGTCTAAAGAAAAAGGGCTGATCATGGTCAAATACAAGGACAGTAGCAAATACGCAGTCAATACTGTGAATAAAATCTAATGTATACATGAGGCATAATACAATTTAGCCACCTTATAATTAAATTAGGATTTCATGTATGGGATACCAGATTTAGGCTAATTCCTTCATTTATAATTGACAGTATATTTCTTTCTAAAATTATCACCTAGCTACTCTTCAGTTTTGTGTGACCATGTGATTTGATTCCAGCCAATAGTATGTATATTGGTTACATGTAATGTCTAGCAAGTGTCCTGTACATCTTTTTCTGTTTTCCTTCTTTTGCTGTCAGGCCCCTGCTGCTGATTGTATAGACCTACAAGTAGTCATCTTGGACCACAAGCTGCCTTAAGACTATGCCTGGTGTTTCCTGGGTTTCTTCTTCTGAGTACCATTCCTCTGATGTTCCCACCAGGCTATGGGAGCATTCTGGCACTTCCTGACAAATATAGCCAAAGGAATCCTTGAATATTTTTAGGGCTTCTATGATACCCAATGATAGTTTCTCTAGTTTTACCTCTATGTCACAGTGGTTTAGGATTTTTCTTTCATATAAAGTAGGTGTTTTAATTAGTAATAATATTTAGTAATAATATTTCATATATTGTAAGGAAAACTTCAAAGTAACAAAAACATCAATATTTATTCAGCCATTTTTGAATGATGAAAATTTGACTTTGACAGAAAATTTTGTAAGAATATATTTAATTATTCAAATTTTATTTTACTTGATTAAGATAAGCTACTTAAAAGTTTATGTGTTTCCTTTATCAGACAACAGATTTGAACAAAACAGAAAAGATTCTATCTTAATTTATTTATACGTTGAAGCATTATGGACCAATTTCATAACCATATTATGATTTAAATGTGGGGATGATATCACTAAACTTTTGTAATATTCTGGAGGTTAATGTGAGGTCTCTAACATGAAAGAGAAACAAAAAAAATGCACAAGGAGAGGCAAAAATTAGCAATTGAAGCAGCATATCCAATTACTGTCAGCTTTCCATATGAATTCTCGAATGACAGCATTATGTGAGAGAAAAGAGGTTGTTAATCAACTAATACAAACACACATTATGAATTAACTAGAGAATATATATGCTTAAAGGATGAAAGCAGTGTTTATCATCCTTAGGCACATCAATGGCTGAACACTGTGCACAGCTTTCTCTTAGCCCTTGTCTGGAGCCTTGCATTTCAATAGAGCGGTGAAATAGGAAGGGGAGGTTCAGGTGGTTTCCTGGCAACAGGTAATGGGGTCAAGTATCCCTGGTAGCAGAAGACACAGGTGGATTTAGGTAGCCCTATCCAAAGCAACACTATTACAACGTGTATCATTTATACTTCAAGCCATTACAAACCAATTAACAGCTGTGCAGCATCTAACCCAAAGGGCAAAAGTGTCATGTACATTCAGTGCTCAAAAGCTGCCACATTTGTTTCCGATCCTCATCCCTAGTTCTCAGCCATAACATCAAATGTCCTCTTAACCTTCAGATTTTCCCCAAAGGCTCTTATCTGACTTGCCTGGTTTGATGCTTCTTGCTGGTCCATAATGTCTCAAACAGGAACTCCTATTTTAGTTCTGACCACATGGAACCTAAAGAAGGACATTGGCCATTAGATGGTGTCCTGGCGAGGTCAACATATTTCTTCTTAGCTCCAAATCCCACCCTCCCACACTGTAACATGCCTGCTTAGAATTTCCCTGAGAACAGTCACTACTGCAGTTCAAGAATAGCTCAACATTCAACTGTTTAGTTCATTTGTTTTCTAATACAAATTTTGACAAGGCACACCTGTATTGATGATGTTTCTGAGATTGTTGTAAACCCACACTCTCACACATATGAAAATATTTCATGACCTGTAAATTCCAAGGGAAACAAATTAACTCTCCATAATTATACATAAATAATTCATTGGATGGTTTATATTTTAATATGAAATAGTTGTTGCTTAGTGCATCATTCCAAAATAATACAGCCATAACAACCTGTTTTAATAAATGACAAGATTCCAAATTCACATTTGAAAGGTTATATTAAAAATTAGGGTCACCCTTTTATAAAACTTGTCATTACTGATGGCAAGTTTAGCACTCTTAGGAGCAATATTGGTAATTTTCTAATTCAGTTTTCTTACTTTATATATACAATAGAAAGATTCATGGTAGGCATGGATTTGAAAAGGAAAAATAAACTAGTTACTACTTTCTTCTCAACACCTGGGAATACAATAGAGTATTTAGGGAAAATGTATTTTAGAACGCTGACCATTTAATTCAAATGGTCATTAAATACCATGTATTTCAAATAATATATGTAATATATTAACATAGCATATTAACATTTGACTCATCTCCCAAATGGGAAGACTAAATGAAATATATATATAACCATTGTTCTAGAGTAGGATACTATCAAGTGATGAGAGTGCAGTTGTGGAGAGGATCCAAGATGGTGGTGTACGTAAACACCTAAACTGCTGCCTCGCACAAGAATTTCAAAACTACAACTAAAAGACAAAACGTCTATCACCCCAGAACCACAGGAAAGCTGGCTGAGTGGAAGTTCTACAACTAGAAGGAAAGAGAAAAGAGCATTGAGACATAAACAAGCGCTGAAAAGCTGAGGTACGGAGGCGTGCGAATCGGGCTGGTGGTGTGCGACTGGGAGCACTACTTTTTCAACCTGAAGGGAGACAAGCTCCTGATTACTCTGAATTCCAGTTTCTGGGGAGACGCGGGGGACCCAAACTCCTACGGGGAGAAGGTGGACTGTCTGCCATCGGGTCAGAAAGTGAGGGTGGCTTGCTTACAGGGCTGAGCACAGGAATAATTGTTTACTGCACTGGGATGCGGGATGTGGGGACGCTGTCGGAGATGCAGAGCCGGCTAACTGGCAGCCATTGCTGTTTGCCACGCCCTAGCCTAGTCACACCCTGAGACCCTGCCCCGCACAACCTACAAACCCACCCAAGCTCCAAGCAGTGGCTTTAGCATATGAATGACCTGCCTTATCGCAGCTTAACCTAGCAAACTTGCAGCCCGGGTCAGACAGCTCCAAAACCTCCAAACCCCAAGCAAAGAGGAGAAAACTGTAGTTCTCGCTGTAGCTCCTGCTGGGTTGCCTCAGAAAGTAGCTGACCTGCACCCCAGTGGAGATCCAGAAGCCAGTGTACCTAGTGGGCAGTGTGAGAAACCAGATTTCAACTCCTCACATCCATAAGTGACACATTCAAGAGGCAGACTCAGTGAGCACCAAAGCCCCACTGAAACAAGTCCTGCCCCATAAGCATGTCTCCAACACAGCAGTTCTTCCATTATAGACACAGCGGGTCCTCACAGCCAATTGGCCTGGAGGTCAATTCCTCCCAGTGTACCAACAGCAATCAAGGCTTAACTACACCAAGACTGTGCACACAGCCCACAGAGTGGTGCACCAAGAGCGTCCACCTCAGGTGATTGGGGAGGCTGAGCTACTGGCCCCTATAGGTCACCTACCACACAAAGCCACTCCATCAGCACAGGGAAGCAGCAAAATGTGGAGACAAATAAATATGTCACAAATGAAAGAAATGGAGGAAAGCAAACTACTGGACGACATAGAGTTCAGAACCACATTTATAAGGTTACTCAAGAATCTTCTAAAAACCGCTGAGGAACTTAGTGCGACCTTTAAGGATCTTAATGAGAATGCCAACAAAATGGAAAAGGACCAGTCAGAAATTAAGCATACACTGTCTGAAATAAAGAATATACAGAAACTCAACTGTAGATCAACATACCCCAAGAATCAAACCAAAGATCTGAAATATGAGGAAACAAAAAACACCCAACCAGAAAAACAAAAAGAAAAAAGAATCCAAAAATATGAAGATAGTGTAAGGAGCCTCTGGGACAACTTTAAGCGTACCAACATCCGAATTTTTGGGGTGCCAGAAGAAGAGAGAGAGCAAAATATTGAAAACCTATTAGAAGAAATAATGACAGAAAATTTTCCCTACCTGGTGAAAGAAATAGACTTACAAGTTCAGGAAGCGCACAGAACCCCATATAAGAGGAATCCAAAGAGGACCACACCAAGACACATCATAATTAAAATGCCAAGGGCAAAAGACAAAGAGAGAATCTTGAAAGGAGCAAGAGAAAAACAGTTAGTTACCTACAAGGGAGTACCCATACAACTGTCAGCTGATTTCTCAGCAAAAACTATGCAGGCCAGAAGGGAGTGGCAAGAAATATTCAAAGCGATGAACAGCAAGAACCTACAACCAAGATTACTCTACCCAGCAAAGCTATCATTCAGAGTTGAAGGTCAGATAAAGAGCTTCACAGACAAGAAAAAGCTAAAGGAGTTCATCGCCACCAAACCAGGATTACATGAAATGCTGAAGGGTATTCTTTAAGAAGAGGAAGAAGAAGAAAAAGGTAAAGATAAAAATTATGAACAACAAAATGACATCAAATACATACCTACCAACAAGTGAATCTAAAAATCAAGTGAATAAAAAATCTGAAGAACAGAATGGACTGGTGAATATAATAGAATCAGGGACATAGAAAGGGAGTGGACTGACAATTCTCAGGGGGAAGGGGGTTTGAGGGGTGTGGGAAGAGATTGGACAGAAATCTTCCACCTGTGGATGAAGACAGTGGTGGGGGGTAAGGGTATGGGGTGGAGTGGGGAATCAGGTGGAGGGGAGCTATGGGGGGAAAAAAGTGGAACACCTGTAATAATCTGAACAATAAAGATTTATTTAAAAAAATGAAACAAAAGAGAGTGGAATTGTGTGTATAAAATCAAGAAACAGAGGGTAGCCTGGACAGTGTGGTTCAGTGGTTGAGTGTTGACCTATGAACCAGAAGGTATTGGTTCAATTCCTGGTCAGGACATATGTGAGGGTTGCTGGCTTGCTCCCAAGTGTGGGGCATGTAGGAGGCAGCTGATCAATGATTCTCTCTCATCATTGATGTTTCTATCTCTCTCTCCCTCTCACTTCCTCTCTGAATCAATTAAAACAGAAAAAGAAATAGAGGGTAACTTCTCAGTTTTACAAGTTAGTAAGTTTAACTAAATGTTGCAGTAAGTATGAGCTAAGACATTTATAGTGGGAGATTCTCAGAAATTTCAAGCTCACAGGGCTTTAGATCTAACTTGAAAGACATATATTTTCATTTACAGAGTAACTTCCTCCCTCTAGAAGGGAAAATTTTTTTAAAAATCACTAATACAAATAAAAATTGTTAGGAAAAGAATTCATTGTTGGCTTTTTTTAAAAAAAATAGATATTCCATCTAAGAAACTAAATAAAAAGGAAAGTACACTGGCAACAGTTGAACTAACCCGAATATCTCTCAAATCACTGTGACCTTTGACAAGTGAAATGACCTCTTTGACATTCAGTCTCCTTATCTGTTAAAAGAGAAAACAATTCTGATCTAATGAATTAATAATAAAAAGTCTCCTGTCCATAGGATACTTCTGTACCTTCCCTGCATACCCCCATTGTGCACATAATCTTTTAGGGGTTGGTCTTCTCTGTTAGACCACATGTGCGTAGACCACAGAAGCTCTGAATTGTGTAGATACCCCAAGAGCCTGTATAATTTATGGCACATAAGAAGAACTTAATAAACACAAGTAGGATAAGTTAATTCATATAGCACAAAAGTTGAAAATTTTTGAAAGATAATATATGAGTGATGGAAGAGCCATATTTCATATTATTAGGAGTAGTAAAGCAAATCCTCTGTTAAACAGCACACATGCCAATTTAATGAAATATAAACTATTTTATTCAGTTAGATAATACAAAACTAAGTTGAACTTTTTCCCCATGAGATTTCTAAGAATGAGTTCAAGAGGGATATTTTCAGTGATGGGCGCATGAAACTAATAGCCTTTGGGCATCTCATAGTAGTTTTATTTTTAAAGCTATCAGCAGTCAAACATCAAAAAGGAAGTCAAACTCTTTATTACAAAACAGCAAATCAGAGACTTCTCTTCATCAGTGCCAAGCCCAGACATCTCTAGATTGGTCTTCCTAAGGAGATTGAAATTAATTCATAGAGTGAACCCTCAGGCCATTTAGCAGCCTAATAATGATTTATTCACTTCATACATTTTATTAAAAAACTAGTGGCCCAGTGCATGAAATTCGTGCATGGGGGGTAGGGGGGTGTCCCTCAGCCCAGCCTGCACCCTCTCCAATCTGGGACCCCTCGAGGGATGTCCAATCCCAGTGGAATCAGGCCTAAACGGGCAGTCGGACATCCCTCTCACAATCCAGGACTGCTGGCTCCCAACTGCTCGCCTGCTTGCTTTCCTGATTGCCCCTAACCACTTCTGCCTGCCAACCTGATCACCCCCTAACCACTCCCCTGCCAGCCTGATCAATGCCTAACTGCTCCCCTGCCAGCCCAGTTGCCCCTAACTGCCCTCCCCTGCTGGCCCAATCACCCCTAACTGCCCTCCCCTGCAGGCCTGGTCCCCCCCAACTTCCCTCCTCTGCCAGCCCGCTCACCCCTAACTGCCCTCCCATGCAGGCCTCATCGCCCCCAACAGCCCTCCCTTGCAGTCCTGATCCCTCCCATCTGCCCTCCCCTGCTGGCCTGATCGTCCACAACTGCCCTCCCCTGCCGGCCATCTTGTGGCAGCCATCTTGTGTCTACATGGAGGTGGCCATCTTTGACCACATGGGGGCAGCCATCTTGTATGTTGGAGTGATGGTCAATTTGCATATTTCCTCTTTATTATATAGGATGGCAGTGTAGCTAATTCATTAAGCTAAATGTCTATCTGTTCTGCACTTGAAGTTATGTGTTACATTTGAAGGTTTAGAAATATAAAATGTATACATAACTGCATAAAAATGTGTTAGTTCAGCTGAAAATTCAGCAACTTTTCATAGTGGCTAGTATTCCATAAAAGTGTCTTCCTGATAAGATATAGTTAATTCTTTTTGAAACAAAATTTGTAATTTTTAATGTAAAAATATTTTTAAGATTTTCAAATTAAATTCCTTGTATAGATATATAAATCAGGCCACTTTGTATTCTGAGACTTTCCCCTGCACGTGGCACACTCAGAGAGGCACGTGTTCTCCAGAAAAAAAGATAATTATAAACATCTGGCTTTTCAGTGGTATTTTTTTCACCATAATACATGAAGGGAGTAGTCCAGGGACTTGTATGAATATAAAAATATGAATTTTTACGTGAACTATTGGAATCCCTCATTTAGTAAAAGCTTAGTGAAGTGTGGAAAATATGTAAATATGTTGATTTTTCCATCTCTCCCAAATTTTCTAAGGAAGCACTTATAAACTTGACTGCCTTTAAAAACAAAATGAAATCCTTCTATAGGTCTATAGTTTGATGTTATTCCCAAGTTAACCTTTTATTATTTTTTTATTTTGTGTGCACTGTGGCTGTGAGCCTAACTCACTTATTATGAGGCCCACTGAAAAAAACCTGTGGTCATTCTGACATTTATGTTGCAAGTCCTTAAGCCTCTTTCTATGGAGATGTTAAATGTGACTCAGCCCACAGAGATGGATTGAGAACAATTCCACTCAAAGGCAGAGAAAAAGACTAGAAGACTTGCAAAGTGTATGAGTATGATCCATGCAGCAGAGTTTATTAGAGCCATAGGTTTAGTTTCCAGAACATTCATGTCAACAGGTCATGCATTTTTTTATATAGATTTATATAATCTAGAAAATACATTTTTCCCCCTCACAAGAAACTAGAAATCAAGTTCTTGTAACAGTCTTGTTATCTGTATTGCCTAATGTATTCAGTTGACGAAGTGCTGACTGTAAGCTTTATCTAAACATAAAAACACATTGTATTTTTGTATTAAAAATGATTTCTAGTTTCCTTTTTCAAAACCACCCAGTACCTGGTATTTCTCTTCTTAGAATTTCTTAAATCAATGGCCTACATTCATTATCACAGGATAACTGAATGTGTTAAAAGGCACTTGAATTACCTTGGAGGTTACTATCTATAATAATAAAAGCATAATGTGCTAATTAGACTAGACAGCCAAACAACCTTCCGGACGTCATTCCGGACATCCTTCTGGACTAAGCCGTGGTGGCGGGGGCCAAGGCAGAGGCAGTTAGGGGTGATCAGGCAGGCAGGCAAGCAGTTAGGGGCAATCAGGCAGGCAGGCAGAGTGGTTAGGGGTGATCAGGCAGGCAGGCAGGTGAGCAGTTAGGAGCCAGCAGTGTCAGATTGCAAGAGGGATGTCTGACTATGGGATTGGGCCTAAACCAGCAGTTGGACATCCCCCAAAGGGTCACGGATTACAAGAGGGTGCAGGCTGGGCTGAGGGACCCCCCAACCTGTTCATGAATTTTGTGCACTGGGCCTCTAGTTTATTATAAGAGTTGTCATCTTTTTATGTTTGTAAAGGTTTTAAGGTGACATAATAAAGAATACATTCAAGAAAATTGTCAATATAGGAAAAATACTATGTGGAAAA